>NC_064615.1:912288496-912603364 GCF_023898315.1 Schistocerca nitens | reverse complement strand
CGCGGCACAGCCCAGCAACACCAGCGATAATTGCTAAAAATGCTGAAAATTCTTTAAAGAAATATTATAGATGACATGGGCAAGCTAATTTACATTAGTAATACACAATTTTGATAAATTATAATGTATTTAGACCACAACAATAATTCAACTTACATTAGTTTGTAATTTCTCGTCTAATGGCGGCTAAAGATAGATACAGACAAAAGAAATCTACTCATTCATAAAATGCTACGTCACAGGTTCCTCTCTCTCTCACCTCTCGAGGAAGACGACAAAAAATGCACATTATGTATTCCTATTTATACCACTGCCGACCGTTAATGTCTCTTTGCAATCTTACAACATTACTCCCCTCTGTGGCTGTATTTTACATTTTTCTTATCGCAGATATTGACATATTTCGTAATTACATTATGAGTATAGAAATATTACAATCATAAATACATCGAGGATATTATTACAGAAAATATTACAATAATAACGAATGTCCTTTATACAAAATTAAATATTTTTTTGTTAAACAATTACAGTACTTACGAATTGCTTCATAGCGTACATAGTACAATCAAATGTCATTTCCTTTGATTAATAGTGTGTGTGCTGCCAGGGAACGTTACACCGTGTACAGTGTTCCGTTATACTCTGCATTTTCTTTATACAGCTACAACTATTTTATATATTTAAAATTCCCTTTGTATGTTAGTGTGCATGCTCTGTACGCTAGAGAACGATTAGCAGTGGAGTTGCTGAGTACCTACTACACGCCCTTGCCCTCCGAAATTAAGAGAATCCGGTTGCCGATATCGGTCATTTGCAGCAATTAGGTATTCCTTATTAGGATAGATCCGGCTGGAACATCCCAGTGTCCTTATCTAATCAGATTATTTGACTGCTACGCAAGGATGACCCAGCGCTTAACGATGACACTGCATTCCCTGTGGTATAAAATGTATGATGGCGCTGAAGTTGCTTGTACGTTAGTGGGACGCGCGAGAAGCAGAATACAGCATAGCCTTCCTCCTGGTGTAACTGGGTATGTACCATACGCACAAAATATTATATTTGTTCAGTAACTATGTTCGACTACTGTGCTAACTGCTCCAACTGTCATATGACGTGTGAAATGTCTTACATTGCCTTTATTCCTATTATTTTGGCACGTTTCTTAGATTTTTGGGAAATAATTGTCTTACATAGCACTACTGTTTTCTTCATACTTCGTCCAGTATTTTCTTCATATTGGTTACATGGTATTTGCAATTTCCACTACTAATTTGAATAAATGACTGCTCCAGTGCTATTATTTTCTGCTTATTGCGTTCAGTATTTTCTAATATCCTTTGAGAACTGCAGTTCCTCTATTTCTTTCGTTGCGGAAGTTTGAAGACTATCCCACTAAATAAGTTGGTTCAGATACTTGCGTTTAGGAGGATTTCGATTCTCTTCGTCGTTTGGCGATTCAGATTTAGGTTTCAGGTCGTCTTCCTAAATCGGTTAAGGTTAGTAACTGGATTGTGCCTTTGACAAGGACATGGCCCAGTCACGTTTCCCATCTATGTGCAATCCCATCTACGTTCCGTCTCAAATTACCTCCTCGTCGGCGGGGCGCTATGTTTTAATCTTCCTTCTTGTCATTTCTGACTGGATTAAGAAACGTTGGGGAAAACCATGCAAGAATCTGAATATTCCATACGGTTAAGTGAAAGTTATCCTCTTACGCTGGTTTCCGTAGTTTCAGCCGTTCACTTCGTATCCTAACTGTACTTTTTAGCGTCGTTTCCCACATTATGACATACTGGGCAGTTATTTGCATGCAATGTGAGTAGCTCCGTTCTCGCTACAAATGGCTTCCCCTATATCTAAACATTTCTTGCTGCCAGGGGGACGTGGTTTCAATGCGTGAAGCAGTATTGTATTGTTTTGTATGTTAACCGGGGACCTAGAAACGACGGAGAGGCTCCGTCCCCGCCGCAGCCGCAGTGGTCCACAACCACACGACGACTATCGCAGTCCACTTCACCCCTTCGCCGCCCCATACCGAACCCAGGGTTATTGTGCGGTTCGGCTCCCGGTGGACCCCCCAAGGGAAACGTCTCACACCAGACGAGTGTAACCCCTATGTTTGCGTGGTAGAGTAATGGTGGTGTACGCGTACGTGGAGAACTTGTTTGCGCAGCAATCTACGACATAGTGTAACTGAGGCGGAAGAAGGGGAACCAGCCCGAATTCGCCGAGGCAGATGGAAAACCGCCTAAAAACCATCCACACACTGGCCGGTTCACCGGACCTCGACACAAATCCGCCGGGCGGATTCGTGCCGGGGACCAGGCGCTCCTTCCCGCCCGGAAAGTCGTGCGGGCGCGCGAAGCAGTAGTCAATGATATATCGTTTGTCGAACAACTGAAGTAGGGTATACTCACTTTCATGAAGAGGCCACTTGAATGAGAAATGCAGCTCCGGCTTCAAAATCTAACGGTTACGCCTGGAAGACCCAGGTTTCCCATTAAATACCAACCCATTTCACCATAGGCAAAATCGGAGGACATTCCGTGTTCCTTTGGATCGCTGGCATGTGTTAGGTACATGTAATACCGGCCGTAATGTAGCAATAATCACATTAACGCCTAAGATACTTAGCACTAGAGAGAAAAATCAAGGAAAGTTGTGCCATAAGGTGAAAACTAAACAGAAAAGACGCTTAACCTCGCCGGATCTCCGTCGTAGCATGTGCCCATGCACATCTGTAACACACACACACACACACACACACACACACACACACACACACACACACACACACAGCCCCTCGTAAGTCATTTCTTACTGATACTCTTCCTGTGCTTCTTTTACATGCAACACAATAACATTTACTGGTCAATGGAACAAAGCTTTTTATCCTTTAATGCACAAAAATCACTTCAGTCAAATGGTTCAAACGGCTCTGAGCACTATGGGACTTAACATCTGTGGTCATCAGTCCCCTAGAACTTAGAACTACTTAAACTTCACTAACCTAAGGACATCACACACATCCATGCCGAAGGCAGGATTAGAACCTGCGACCGTAGCGGTCAGGCGGTTCCAGACTGAAGCGCCTACAACCGCACGGCCACACCGGCCGGCTCACTTCAGTCAGAGTAACCAACATTTTTAAAGGCGAACCGTAGCACAGTTCAAAAACGATTGAGCGTGTTCAGTTAGGAGGGAATATGAATGCTGGAAGAAAAAATTTGGCAGCCCGAGCCGCATTTCCAGAACCACTATTGGTTTGTTTATTCGACCAACCAGAGCGGTATTGAGAAATCAATTTACGGAAACCAGACTTGCGGACCCCCTGTAAATGTTGTGAATGTAACGCTCAGGGCCGGCCGCGGTGGTCTAGCGGTTCTGGCGCTGCAGTCCGGAACCGCGGGACTGCTACGGTCGCAGGTTCGAATCCTGCCTCGGGCATGGGTGTGTGTGATGTCCTTAGGTTAGTTAGGTTTAAGTAGTTCTAAGTTCTAGGGGACTTATGACCTGAGATGTTGAGTCCCATCGTGCTCAGAGCCATTTGAACCATTTTTTTTATAACGCTCAGGGAACAAGGAAGTAGCACGACTCCTTATCGTTCTCTTATCAGACGTTATCACGAAATAACACAGCCACGTATCGCTGTCAGAGGCCTACCGCTTGTCACCAGAGTCCAGATATGCTTACTCTTAGTACATTAATATAAGCATCACATTTCTTTTACAGCCGATTAGGATCTACCGGACGCCTATCATTGGAATAGTAGTTACACAGCGAAGCTTGTATCGTTCAGATTTTCAGATCCATTACTATCATACATTGCGCGAGCTGTAAGTGACGCATGTACTACGAAGTGAGGTTGCTGCAATGTATTGCACTTGTATACAATGTGTTAGTTTGATAGAACCGTGGGCTAAAGGAATTTAGGCTGGCATCGTTGGATGGTGTTTATATTCAGGTAAACCTCTCAATATTTTAAAGAGGGATCCATGGTTACACTGTCGACAAAATTAGTTCTCCATAACTACGAGGGAACTCACTCAAAGTAACACTTTGTATGTAGGACATCCGCAGTCGAAATATTCCATACTGAATAAGAAGGACCATCACGACTGTTAAAAGTCTTTATTCAAAGACACGACTGGTTTCGCTAACTATATTTGATCATCAATTGCTTATCCGTATACATATGTAGAAGACAAGTTATTAGAATTTTGACAACGGCAGGTAATAGAAAATAAAAGCGATTACGTTTGTGTCTACTCACAGTCACTCCATAAATGTGACATGTTTAAAACCCGGCAAAAGCAAATTCTCCTACATTCTTATAAGGTATTTACAGTTGCTAACTTGCAGATATGGCTTGACACATAGATCTTCCCCTCTTCTGCAAGATTCTGTGGTGTTATCTCCTTTGGCGTCTCTACTGCAGCCCAAAAACGCGTTTACACTTAACAGAAGCAGAAGTCTGTGCTCAGCGCACTAATAACTGTATCTTTCGAGATACGGCAGCAACAATGCTTATTCTAATATTTTAAATACAGTGTTCTGTCGCATTTGTCTTTGCACGCTAAAAATATAAAGGGGCTGCTAGCAGCCCATGAAGCCGACAGGTCGCTCTGCAGTTAAAATAAGTCTGAAGATGTTAAGAATATGAGCGAAACCGCTTATCATTGTAAGGCTAAGCTATAATAAAAGCAGTAGAACAGCAATTCGGATTATCTCCACATCATCTCAAACAAACAAACACCGTCCGAACAGGCCTTCAAGATCCAACGGTACCCACCGACCGCCAAGTCTTCCTCAGCCATTAGGCGTCACCGGATGCGGATACGAAGGGGCATGTGGAAAGCACACCGCTCTCACGGCCGTTGTCAGTTTTCGTGACAGGCGCCGCTACTTTTCAATCAAGTAGCTCCTCAATTCGGCTCAGAAGGGCTGAGCGCAGCCCAATTGCCAACTTGGCGGACCTGGACGGAGACCCATCCAAGTGCTAGTCAAGCCCGACAGTACCTAACTTCCGTGATGTGAGAGGAACCAGTGTTACCACTGCGGCTAGGCTGTTGGCGACATCGCCTCAAGTTTTCGTAAACTGTGTTCCTCATTGGAACGATATGCCTTAGGAGAGCAATCTTCAGTACATGCAAAGAAGCACGTGGTGAAATAAGACATGTCATTATTTATGTGAAAGCTACCACAAAGAACGCCAGTAAAGGTGAGGTTGAGATATGGTGGCACATCTCAGTTTTAAACTTCTTGAGTTATGTTTTTCAACAAAATAACTCTGTATCAGTACTGTACCAGTGTAAGATGGCCTTAGTTCAGCGCATTTGCAGCTAGGTTTTACAAAAGTTCACTACTTGTGCTATCTGTCGACTACCTTTCAAAATCACTCCCTTATATTAACAAAAAAATACTTCAATCACTTTTGGTTGACATCTGCAGCACTTTTGCAGCACAGCAGTACGTCGACGATATTCTACGCCTGTTTTGTTGCCCTTCATGGCAGCCATCCTGGACTTGCTTTTCAGCAAGATAATGCTCGCCCACACACAGCGAGAGTTTCTACTTCTTGTCTTCGTTCTTGCCACATTATACTTCTGCTAGCAAGTTTGATGGCTCTCTCCCGAACTGAGAACGTTTGGAGCATTATGGGAGGATCCTCCAACCAGTTCCTGATTTTGACGATTTAACGCGCCTGTTGGACAGTATGTGGTACTATATCCCTCAGGAGGACACCAAATAACTCTATCAGTCATTGCCAGGCGGAATAACTGTTAGCATAGGAGCCGGAGGTGGACCAACGCTTTACTGACTTGCTCAATTTGTCAAGCTCTTTCTCCTGAATAATAATTTTTTTCTCAGCTCGTACGCTGTGCGAAGTGTTATTCGTTATTAAGATCATTTAAAATTACATAAAAAACAAACGTCCGCAGCTCATGGTCTCACGGTCGCGTTCTCGCTTCCCGAGCACAGGGTTCCGGGTTCGATTCCCGGCGGGGTCAGGGATTTTCAGCTGCCTCGAGGTACCTGGGTATTTGTGTTGTTCTCATAATTTTATCATCATCATCATGAAAGTGGAGAGATTGGGCTGAGCAAAGGTGCGGAATTTGTACGGTCGCTGATAACCGCGCAGTTGAGCGCCCCACAAACCAAACATCATCATCATCATCATCATAAAAAACAAAGGACGAGGTAGTTCCGAATCCCATCCCCATCCTTATGCAATTTGAACTTCTGTACCGTCTCTAGCGGCCTCGTTGTTACAGTACAAACCCCAACATTCCTTCACTCGTTTTATACTCTGTCTAACCATGTGCCAAACTGACATCATTAGAAGCTCGCAAACTACAACGTTGTCAGTCATTGATGTTGTTGCCCTATTACCTGTTCCAAACTGTCTCACCGAGCGAGGTGGCGCAGTGGTTAGCACACTGGACTCGCATTCGGGAGGACGACGGTTCAATCCCGTCTCCGGCCACCCTGATTTAGGTTTTCCGTGATTTCCCTAAATCGTTTCAGGCAAATGCCGGAATGGTTCCTTTGAAAGGGCACGGCCGATTTCCTTCCCAATCCTTCCCTAACCCGAGCTTGCGCTCCGTCTCTAATGACCTCGTTGTCGACGGGACGTTAAACACTAACCACCACCACCACCACCACCAAACTGTCTCTTGAAACTCTCAGCTTGGGGGAAATGAGTTCATCCTGACGGACTCTTCTTTCATTTGAATGACTTCGTTGGTGACTCAGATACGATCCTTACAGTAAATCGTTAGACTCTTTCATTAATTTTGTGATGCCGAACTTTTCAGCTGTGTCAAATTATTATCGCCGGGCTATATTTAGGCTAATCAGAGAGTAAAAAAACTTTGAGGCTACTAATGGTATTCCTATATTAAGTAATTGTCTCTGAGCACTATGGGACTTAACATCTGAGTCATCAGTCCCCTAGAACTTAGAACTACTTAAACCTAATTAACCTAAGGACATCACACACATCCATGCCCGAGGCAGGATTCGAACCTGCGACCGTAGCGGTCGTGCGGTTCCAGACTGAAGCGCCTAGAACCGCTCGGCCACAGCGACCGGCTATTAAGTAATAGCCAGGGCTATTGAGAAAGTAAGGTCCAATCGGTGGCGAAATGGAAACCACTGTGAAAATCAAAAATATTTCATTTGTGACAGTTTGCAACACGTTCCAGATACTTCCCTGCATAGTCTGACGTAGACCTATGTAGCAGCGTTGTACCAACTTGCCCGCACCCACGTCACAAAAGGCAGCCGACTGTGCTTTCCGTCAAATCTCTACGCTGGTCTGCTTCTCGTTGTCTGTGCCAAAATGTTGTCTCCATAGCCAACAGTTCATATGAGTAGAACTGAAACTCAGGGGGGAGCTAATTACGGGCTGTACTGTCGGCGACCAAATACTTCCCATCGAAAACGCTGCAGGGGACTCTTCATTGCCCCTGGAGAGTGCAGCCGAGAATTGCCATGAAGAAAGAAACGCATGACATTTTATGTGAGCTGGATAACATCATGTGAAATCTCTCGCCAGCCCCCATACTTGGCGGTAGACACTACTTTCTAGACATCTTTCCGTGCTCTGCTCACTCTGCTCTCAGAGCTGAAAAGAGCGACGTGACGCGACCGACGAGCATACTAAAGACACTGCCCAACACACTTGTGCAGAGCTTCATCAGATTTTCAATGTGGTTTCCATTTCGTACCCGATCGGATCTTACTTTACGAATAGCCCTCGTAAGTTTGCGTAAAATTTGATTCGCCATTTCACGTTTGGCACGAGGTCGAACAAGAGGTACAAAGTCGACTGTAATGATTCCCTGGTATAGATACATTGTCCATAATGTGTGACGGTGATAATGGCGGTTAATTCTGGCCGTGTGCAGAAGCGAGAAACAACCTTGCGTAACCAAGGAGCCTGCCCAAAATTGTGTGAATGAGCACCGTTAGGTTTTCGAAACCCAAGGTCTTAACTGAGACCTACAGCAAGAGCGCTGCCTCAGTGGGACCCGAGTTCTCCTGCCGTCTTCACGTTTTTCTGTGGCTGGTACAGTCATCAGCCTTCACACTTCCTGGTCCCATCTTTTACGCGATGTGTTGTGACAGTTTAACTGAGTGTTACGGATATTAGCAGGTCGGTAACAGATTGCTAGTTACACGGAGAAACAGTTAATGGTCTCTAGCTGGTTGCGACAATCAGACCATCTGGAAATACAATGGCAACTGTCAATTACGATCACTTCCGGACAACCGACGGCCCCATGTCACCGCTAAGGTAGTCTGTCACATTCTGATGTTATGTGCCGTCAAAAGACAATATCTTTCTTGCTCGACCTCAGTTGTGGTTCAAATGGCTCTGAGCACTATGGGGCTTAACATCTAAGGTCATAAGTCCGCTAGAATTTAGAACTACTTAAACCTAACTAACTTAAGGACAACACACACATCCATGCCCGAGGCAGGATTCGAACCTGTGACCGTAGCGGTCGCGCGGCTCCAGAATGAAGCACCTAGAACCGCTCGGCCACAATGGCCGGCGAACTCAGTTACACGTTTTATTTCTTCATATTGTATGGGCGTGTTTTTTTTTATTGCTCGAGCACTGTCACCACTACAGTATAACTGTGTTGTATCCAGGCACGTTCTCCATCCATTTCAGGGCCTTTTTAGCTTGCTCAGTCGTGTGAGGTCAAGTAGCAATGTATTTGTAGATCTTTTACTTTATACTTAATTGAGTCTTTAGTCAACTCTAATTCAAGTAGTGTTGGACGTCTGAGAAATATAGATGTGTAAGTCAAAATAGCTACTTATTCAATAATGAAGATTTTGTGTTTGACACTGTAGATAAACCAGTGAAGCAAGGAGAGGAACTTTATTGAAAGTTTTTGATGGTTTACATACTATATTAACCTTTTAAACTAAAAAAGAACATTTAATTGTGATCTTTGTAATTTGTACGTATTTTCCTTTCAGGGAAATACAGAGTTACACCACTGGGTATGCAAAAAAAGACTTACTTCGAACTGAGGTTGGATATTAAAAAAAAGAGATTATTTTCCAAAAGATATGTACGTTTAATAACACATTTATAACAACATAGTCGTAAGACTGACATACATTTTAAGCTCATATTTGTTCCTCTCTCTCTTCAGAGATCGCGTCAGGAGATAAGCCGACGTCTTGTGGATTCTGATTGCTTCTTATGTTTCTAAAAAAAAGCATGGTTCACTGGGGGGGGGGATGTACACTATGTGATCAAAAGTATCCGGACACCCCCAAAACATACGTTTTTCATATCAGGTGCATTGTGCTGCCACCTACTGCCATGTACTCCATATTAGCGACCTCAGTAGTCATTAGACATCATGAGAGAGCAGAATGGGGCGCTCTGCGGAACTCACGGACTTCGAACGTGGTCGGGTGATTGGGTGTCGCTTGTGTCATAAGTCAGTACGCGAGATTTTCATACTTCTAAACATCTTTATGCCCATTGCTTCCGATGTGATAGTGAAATGGGAACGTGAAGGGACACGCACAGCACAAAAGGGTACAGGCCAACCTCCTCGGCTGACTGACAGAGACCGCCCACAGTTGAAGATGTTCGTAATGTGTAATAGGCAGACACCTATCCAGACCATCACTCAGAAATTCCGAACTGCATCAGGATCCACTGCAAATAAAATGGCTCTGAGCACTATGGGACTTAACATCTGAGGTCATCAGTCCCCCTAGAACTTAGAACTACTTAAACCTAACTAACCTAAGGACATCACACACACCCATGCCCGTGGCAGGATTCGAACCTGCGACCGCAGAAGTCGCGCGGTTCCGGACTGAAGCACCTGGAACAGCTCGGCCACCGCGGTCGGCCACTGCAAATACCATGTCAGTTAGGCGGGAGGTGAGAAAATGGATTTCATGCTCGAGCGGCTGCTCATAAGCCACACATCATGCCGGTAAATTCCAAACGACGCCTCTCTTGGTGTAAGGAGCGTAAACATTGGACGATTGAACAGTGGAAAAACGTTGTATGGAATGACGAATCACGGTACACAATGTGGCGATCCGATGGCAGCAGAGTTGGCGTATGACGAATGCCCGGTGAATGTCATCTGCCAGAGTGCGTAGTGCCAACAGTGAAATTCGGAAGCGGTGGTGTTACGATGTGGTCGTTTTTTTCATGGAGGGGACTTGCACCCCTTGTTTTTTTTGCTTGGCATTATAACAGCGCAGGCCTACATTGATGTTTTAAGCACCTTCTTGCTTCCCACTGTTGAAGAGCATTTCGGGGATGCGACTGCATCTTTCAACACGATCGAGCACCTGTTCATAATGCACGGTCTGTGGCGGAGTGGTTACACGACAATAAAATCCCTGCAATGGACTAGCCTGCACAGAGTCCTGACCTGAATCGTATAGAACACCTTTGGGATGTTTTGGATCGCCGACTTTGTGCCAGGCCTCACAGACCGGCATCGATACCTCTCCTCAGTGCAGCACTTCGTGAAGGATTGGCTGCCGTTCCCCAAGAAACCTCCAGCACCTGACTGAACATATGCATGCGAGACTGGAAGCTGTCATCAAGGCTAATCGTCGGCCAACATCATACTGAATTCCAGCATTACCGATGGAGGGCGCCACGAACTTTTAAGTCATTTTCAGCCAGGTGTCCGGATACTTTTGATCACGTAGTGTATCTTATCAAATTCGAAAAGTCGCTCTTCTTAAGAACCGGTATAACTTGTCGACCTTTGTATAGTTTTTCTTGTTCAGTCGGAGCAAGGCTACGAGATCAACTCTGTTTAATAGGTTTTGCCAAAAGCTCTTCAAACGGCATGTCTTCATTCAGTGTGTATTTGTACAGGATAGAATACTCCTATTCCTTATCAAAATGTAGCCGCTGTATTTTCAACCGGTTCACGTTGTCTTCATTTACATTTTTTTCGTTTTGTTGCTGCCTTTGTCAAATTATTAATACTCTGAAACTCATTACCTTCCGTTCTTACTAACAGGAATTTGTTTGTTTTCCTTGTAGTTAGTATTATTCTCTACCAATCATTTGGAGCCAAGACAGTTCGATTTCGTGCTGCTTGTTCTATGTGACCAAATTCAACATCATTAGGCAGACAGAGCCCCTGAAACCACGAACTTTAAATCAGTGATGTCTACACTCGTTTCTTGTGTCAATTTCATTGCAGTTAAAGCTACATTAATATTGTATATATTAATTATGTATTTACAGGATTGTTTTTTCTGTGCTTGGTTAGCAAGCAGAGATTTCTTGTGATCTCCTGCTTCCTGTGGGCTCATCCCATACGTACATGTACCCTAAATTTTTCCCTGTATCATTCACCCAGAGCTTGTGACAGTAAATGTTTCCACAGAAGTATACCTCAGACACTATTAGTTTTGGAAATGGGAGGGCTTTCTGTAAAACAGTAGTTAAGGTGCATATATCTTCAATTTCTTTTGCCAATGAGAATTTTAGTCCTTATCTGCACCACCGTCATCACTATCATAAAGAATATCACGCATTTCATCACTGCTGTATCCATTGTGCTAGTGTGTAGTTTGTCTGATTTGTTAATGAAGCTTGAGAACGTTGTGGTGTAAGTCAGACTCATTTCACTATTATTCGCAAGGCATTTGACGTTTTGTTGAGTGCTCCAAGGAGGTGATACTACCTAGCGGCTGAAGGTCTACGTTTGTCTTACTCCACCGTACGCCGTAACAGACTGGTTATGTTAGACGCTGGACAGCTGGATATCTGAAAACTGCAAAACACTGTTTGTCAGTCATCCAGTTGTACTACCCCTTTCCATCTTTAATCCGTCATCACACATGATTTGCTCTACTGCAACTGTGATGACAAGATCGCATTACGCCTGTAGCAGGAGATCAGTTCGACACTTTAGCCAAAGTGAGAGCTGTGGTCAGGGTAGTGGGTGCTCCTTGCCAAGCCAACCAGCTGGGAAAGCTGTTTCACCTTCGCATACTTTCTTTCTTCCTCTTCTTCGTTTTGTCTGGCCATCTGTGGACCACGTTAATTCACGTCAGCTTCATTTCTTGTGGCCTTTCTCCTTGTCCAGTATTTTTTTATTCTCATACTTTGTAACCTTCTTCGCTCTTTGACCATGATGATTTTGTTCTGGGTCTAGTTCTGCCCTCGAAACGCGTGAAAACCTGGTCTTTTTTTTTTAATTTAAAAATCACCCTGCTGTACATTTCTGGTTAGCGTATTCCCATTTCTTCCAAATACTTTCGCACCACCGTATTTTGTTTCTCTTGACGATCAGAAACTGTATTATTTACTGTGTTCCTCTGGTCCATTCTAAGGATGTGTCGGAAAAAACACGCTCTTTCTTTTGCTGATGAGGTCTGATATTTTCTCTAGTGTGGTATACACTGTTCTTGGTAAGTTCGTCTTCTAAACTGACCATCTTCTGTTCTTCACGGTCCCAATATCCACCTGAGAATCTTTCGCTCCACGAGTTCTAGTCTCTTAAGTACTCCTGTTCTTATTAGGTTAAGATTTTCTGCTGCGGAAAAGGCTTCAGGGTGGATCACTGCCAGGAAATTTCTCAGTTTTGCATTGGTCGCAATATTCTTCCTATTGTAGATGTAAGTAGTTAGTTTGTATGATAAATTCATTTTGTTTATTCGTTCTTCTATGGCTTCCTTTTCTGTCAGTCCAAGTTTTATCCGTTCTCCCAGGTATTTAAATCTCTCCACCTCCTGAAATTTCCTTCCTTCCATTGTCATCCATAGAGAAAATGACACAATACAATCTGGCAAAACCTTTTCTAACCACATTACTTTGCCTGCATTCCCTCTGCTACTAAACTCTGTTAGGGAAATTTTCTTTCTTTAAATTTCAGAGGAAGGCAAAGAGTTTCAAGGAACTAAACGTGGCACATACTGCGTGGACAATACTTTCCAATACAACGACGTTGTTCTTTCCCAATGATTTTTGGTGATTTCAAAGCAGCGAATCCCAAAGTATAATCCGTGGGACTTTATGATTTATAAGTCTTCCAAGCACCCTGCAATGAAGTCGACGGTTGACTCTTGCAATACTTCGATCTAATAAATGATAATCATACTCGTAATTTCAATTTTTCTGGTAGTAGAAAAAAAAAGCAACCGGACATTAGGACAGTAGGTTCAAGAGTTCACAACCAGTGGAGAGAAATTTGTAATAAAATTTCGTGACGAATTACTCCTTTTTAACATTGACAAGACCAATCTAAATAATAAAGTACCGGTAAACCATTCACTTTTATTTCGGTCACTGAAAAAAGTATGTATCACAAACAATGTAAAAGTGTCACGCAAGACCCCTTGTAAAATACCTGGCTGACATAGACACACACGAATGAATGAAATTCTTTTTCAGCAGCAGAACATCACCAACTCTCTCTCTGATCTTCAGGACATCAGAATGGCCCCGCCTACGCTCTACAGCAACGCGCTGAGCACTCCTAGTCGCTTCGTCCGCCTTATAGCCAATATTATTGGAGTGGAGCTGAAAATAGTGAATATAAAAGAAATTACTAAAGAAATGCGAACACCGGAAATGCTCGAGGTAAAGTTTCTTACCTATTTCAGTGATATTACATGTACCCCGTCTGTCCAAAAGGTTTCGAGATTGGATTTTTGCCGCGCGGGATTAGCCGAGCGGTCTCAGGCGCTGCAGTCATGGTCTGTGCGGCTGGTCCTGGCGGAGGTTCGAGTCCTCCCTCGGGCATGGGTGTGTGTGTTTGTCCTTAGGATAATTTAGGTTAAGTAGTGTAAGCTTAGGGACTTATGACCTTAGCAGTTAAGTCCCATAAGATTTCACAACATCTGAACATTTTTTTAATTATTAAAAAATTCAAAAAAATTATGATTATGGTTTCAATGATTTAAGTGTTCTACATAGTCTTCCCCATACTTCATTAAACGAATAGAACATTATATAACCATGTCCTTATTCAGGCTGTTGTTCAGCTTGAACATTTTATTTAGAGACGTTTAGTTCTTAGTCCATTGCAAAACAAGTACGTAGATTCACTTTTTCCTGACGTTCACTACTTAACACTGCCTGCTCACAACAGATTGGTCGAAGGTGTTGTGTCCCACTTCTTGGCCTCTGAGGCGGCTAGTAACAATACAGTTAATTAGAGCATTCTGAATAAGAAATACTATTAATTACAAAATAGACTTACCTTTGCTCGTCAGGGTCGGCTGTAGCTATGAAGCTGTACATGTGGACTTGCGGTTTAGAACACACTAAAAGAGTCACGATTACTGAGTGGCGAATTGATACAAGTTCAGAATGGCCGTACTGTGGCTGCACTACAGACACTAGAAAAGACAAATTCGTAGACACTTGTTGACGCAGTTCTAATAGCGTTGGCGCAGCACACAAGAGACGGTTGTCTCTTCACTCCCTGACAGTTGACACGGGCTGCCGCACGGCGAGCTGCATAACGACGTCACTTCGATATGAATTTCCTGGAAGTTGGCAGGATCCGACCTCGAACAGAACTGTCCAGGTCTCTCCTGACGCTAGTTCATGGCAGAGGCGAGGCGGTGGGGCCTTATAACCACGGGAGGCACGGCTTCTTCCTGGCATCTCATTGGCGCCTTGTGATACCGCTCTGCTGTGCAGTATCTTTGCGGTGGTCGATATTTCTTGCGCCGCTGCAGAAGGCACATCCGTTCTCTGCAGTTGTTAGTTCAAGCTCCCACCGTAAATTCGTCACTGATGTCGCTTATTCGCCCAGAATAAATTCAGTCCCGTAACTTTTTGGACGGAAGGTAGCATACTGAAAAATTAACTTCGCTGCCACTTTCCATTGTGCACTAGTTATTATTACTGGATTGCAATATAAGTATTTCTCAGAGCAATGTCCTTTGATAGTATTTACTTTTCCTCCTATTGTTCATCTTTTGCATCTGTTTCAGAAATTCCCGCAGCACAAAATCCCAGCGCTGGAAGACAATGGTTTATTCATTTCTGAAAGGTGAGCTTGAATTAACATATGTGAGAAAATGAGAGCACGTTGATAAATTTCTGTTATATGATTAGTCTCGTAAAACGGAGAAAAGAACTGCCAAATATTTCTTCTCCGTGTGGAACCTCTGACTAGGTCAGCACTGGATGAGGCAGTAAAAAGTTAAGGAAAAATAGTGTGTATATGTTTCCAAATATGTAGATTCTCCTAGTACTTTATGCGGGCGAAACGAAATGCCCTATCTGGATAATGTAAAACCAGGTTGTGTATAAGGTACATTATCTCAGAAAATAAGCAACAAAAATTTTTGAAATTTTAGAAATAATAAATACACTGTGTAAATGTTGAAGTTGTAGGAATTTAATATTATCACTTATAAAGGAAGATATAAATGTTTTTCTCTGAGACTGATTTTTTCTTTTAAACTTCAGTCCTATTTGCCTGAGATAATGTTAAAAACATCTCTGTTAATATTAAAATAGCTTCTGCATGCGATGTAAAATGTGTGTTTGAGTATATCCTGAAAATTTCAGCTTTCTTTATTGAGTAGAAAGAGAGAAAATGTACCTTTTCTATCGAAAAAATAAGCCTATGGAAAACGAAGTCAAAACTTGAGACATAAATACATCCTGCCTTGGCACCTTTTTTAGTTGATCTTGCATACCTATCGTACATTTTTAGCTGGTTTTCTGCATTTATCAGTCTCTCGCTATCCAAATCTCTAATCGTCTCAGCAGTGCGACAGCTTACACCTAATCCTAGAGATTGCAGTATTTCACATTTACTGATGTTTCTCTGATTGAAAGTAGCAAAGGCATCATACACCCCACAGTGTAAAGTGGGTAAGACCACAAACACACTTTTGGGTAAACGAATCAAAAAGACATTTTTCACAGACTCGTTTGTATTTTGTGGTGTCCCATACAAACATTTTCGAAGTAGATCAGTGTTTGCCAAGTCTCTGAGTACTTGTTTTACTGGCTCCGTAATTGCAAAGGCAGACTCTTTCAGTTATTATATTTTTCACCAGTTGCTAAACCCTTATTATATTTGCACTAGCTTTGCACAACTGCCAGGCTCAATCCGTCTTGAGATTCATCAGTGTTGGACAGTGTAAGAAAATCCACTGACCATACAGCTTTCTTCATTGGATCTATACAAAAAGTATTTTGGCCTAATTCCTAAACCATAATAATCTTGGAATTTCTTTATAGCCGGTATTGTCAGTCCATCTTTGGCACCAGTTGGTTTCCCATCACTAAGGCAAGTTTTCCCTAACGACGACTTCAGTTCATGAAGACGAGCCCCCATTCTCTTCTACACATGCCCCACACATTCAAGTTTCTTTATTTCTAGCAAATCCCCATATGGTTTGGATGCCACAACTTCATTATAGGCTTTGCTGTTTCCATCACCTAAGTAACTGATGTAACGGACATCATAATACGTCTGAGTGCGTCCTAAACGTATCTTTACTCTTGCTATTTCCATGGCTCCACTTGTACCAATAAAATTTCCTGTGCAAATCTTTACATGAAGTTGCTTTTGTCTTTCTGGACACCTAAAAATTTGGGCATTATAGAAAAAACAGTCACTTGTCACACTTGTGGCTGTGAGGACACCGTTTTTTGAAACGTACATTTAGTATTCGTATGTTTGCTTCTAAATGTAGTGTGCCACATATTTATATCCATGGCATGCATTACGCATTATTTTAGAAATGACTAATGTAATATGGTGGCTTAAACAATCTTAACCCTTATCCGTGAAGATGGTTCAAGACTGAAACCGGTTGATATTTGGGTTTAAAATAAAAGCAGCTGATTGCTGAAATATGCATTTTATTCATCCCTTTCTTTAAATTTTTACTCTTCCCTTCGTTAAACATTAACCTCTGATTTTCTTATTACAGCCGTGCTATTGCCATGTACCTCGTCTCGAAGTATGGAAAGGATGACTCTCTCTACCCGAAAGACCTCAACAAACGTGTCCTAGTTGATCAGAGGCTATTTTTCGATGTGGACCTATACTCTAAAATTACGCAAGTTTTCGTAAGTAATATTCGCTTAAAATATTACTAGAGTAACTACTTAGGTTTCTGCATAATGTTCCTCAGGATGTACACTATTTTTAACTTTTATGTGCTACTGAATGCTTCGTCTCTTTCTATAGCACACCTAACAACATTAATACGGAATGATCCTACGACCCAGTACATTCATCATCTAAACTCATTACTGATTCTCAGCTGAACTTCTTTCACAGTTCTCTTTTTGAATTTCCACCATACATACAACTCCAGCATAGACACAATTAAGCGATAGACAAAGAATGATTTTAACTATGCAGACGAACTGGGGAAACTATCGCTGATGGGATAACTAACAAATGAGATCTATTGAATGTACGTCCCTAAGTGCTAATATCCACGCAAGGGTCATTCTGCTTTCATCAACCCGAACACTACACCGTCGCGCTAGGTCCTCTCACGTCATTGATGCTATTATGCCGTTAAGTAGAGCTTCTTTCTGCTTTATCTGCGCACTGATGGTTGTCCTGTCCACGACGCCCCATCCATATTCTGTACTCTCAAAAAGCATTGTGTTGCAGGGTACGAATGAATGTAGCAATCCACGGGTTTCCGAGCTTACCTTGATTGGACGTGGGTTGTTCCTTATTCTCTGGAAACAACTCCTGCAATTTATTCCTATTATTCAAAATTACATTTTGGAATTCAAACGCTTCTGACAATTACATCAGCAAAAGTCTTGTGGAATTTTCAGTAACTCTCTATTCCATAAAAGAAGCAATACAGTAGAACCAAGCTAATCCGATCTCAGATGGTCCGACTTCTTTCTTGCTCTGACCATCCCATTTCTGTTGTTGTTGACATACATGGGCCGCTGCTACAGTCAGGTCTGGAATCGTCGATGACCCCACCGTCTGCGAAATACACTCCTGGAAATGGAAAAAAGAACACATTGACACCGGTGTGTCAGACCCACCATACTTGCTCCGGACACTGCGAGAGGGCTGTACAAGCAATGATCACACGCACGGCACAGCGGACACACCAGGAACCGCGGTGTTGGCCGTCGAATGGCGCTAGCTGCGCAGCATTTGTGCACCGCCGCCGTCAGTGTCAGCCAGTTTGCCGTGCCATACGGAGCTCCATCGCAGTCTTTAACACTGGTAGCATGCCGCGACAGCGTGGACGTGAACCGTATGTGCAGTTGACGGACTTTGAGCGAGGGCGTATAGTGGGCATGCGGGAGGCCGGGTGGACGTACCGCCGAATTGCTCAACACGTGGGGCGTGAGGTCTCCACAGTACATCGATGTTGTCGCCAGTGGTCGGCGGAAGGTGCACGTGCCCGTCGACCTGGGACCGGACCGCAGCGACGCACGGATGCACGCCAAGACCGTAGGATCCTACGCAGTGCCGTAGGGGACCGCACAGCCACTTCCCAGCAAATTAGGGACACTGTTGCTCCTGGGGTATCGGCGAGGACCATTCGCAACCGTCTCCATGAAGCTGGGCTACGGTCCCGCACACCGTTAGGCCGTCTTCCGCTCACGCCCCAACATCGTGCAGCCCGCCTCCAGTGGTGTCGCGACAGGCGTGAATGGAGGGACGAATGGAGACGTGTCGTCTTCAGCGATGAGAGTCGCTTCTGCCTTGGTGCCAATGATGGTCGTATGCGTGTTTGGCGCCGTGCAGGTGAGCGCCACAATCAGGACTGCATACGACCGAGGCACACAGGGCCAACACCCGGCATCATGGTGTGGGGAGCGATCTCCTACACTGGCCGTACACCACTGGTGATCGTCGAGGGGACACTGAATAGTGCACGGTACATCCAAACCGTCATCGAACCCATCGTTCTACCATTCCTAGACCGGCAAGGGAACTTGCTGTTCCAACAGGACAATGCACGTCCGCATGTATCCCGTGCCACCCAACGCGCTCTAGAAGGTGTAAGTCAACTACCCTGGCCAGCAAGATCTCCGGATCTGTCCCCCATTGAGCATGTTTGGGACTGGATGAAGCGTCGTCTCACGCGGTCTGCACGTCCAGCACGAACGCTGGTCCAACTGAGGCGCCAGGTGGAAATGGCATGGCAAGCCGTTCCACAGGACTACATCCAGCATCTCTACGATCGTCTCCATGGGAGAATAGCAGCCTGCATTGCTGCGAAAGGTGGATATACACTGTACTAGTGCCGACATTGTGCATGCTCTGTTGCCTGTGTCTATGTGCCTGTGGTTCTGTCAGTGTGATCATGTGATGTATCTGACCCCAGGAATGTGTCAATAAAGTTTCCCCTTCCTGGGACAATGAATTCACGGTGTTCTTATTTCAATTTCCAGGAGTGTAGATCAGTTGCCAGTTGGTCGTTGTTAGGAGCGTTAGGTCAGTCAGTTTTAATATGAAATAACTGGTTTCTGACTCGACCATAAGTGTTAATGTGCACACGTTTGTTTTGAAATTTAGTGACAGTGTTCTTCTTACACATTAAAGCGTGTAATAATAACTCATGCCACCATCTAAAACTTAAACATGTGACGCTGTCTTTACAATTTGACGTTGAGCCAGTCATATAAGTGGGTGGGTCAGTACAGCTGACGTTGACTGGACAACAGAAGCAGAATTAAATGACGACCAACTCATTGACGCTGTAACTCAACAACCGATGAGAACGAGAAAGATGATGACAACGAAGGAAATGAACCTACGGCTCGAGTATAAGGGGCGTTCAAAACGAAACGAGCCGGAGGCGCAATTACAGACACCAGTACGTGTATGTTATAAGTATTGACCCTGGCTGTTGAGACACTTGTCCCACTGTGACACAAGGTGGAAAATTCTCGGGGCTGCTATGTTAACCAGTTACGCACGTACTGCTGGACGTCGTCGTCCGAGGTGAATCGTTTGCCCCTCATAGCTGACGTTCTTCTTTGGCCAAGATGGCCCCCTTCTGATTCATTTCCTGCAACACGGGACAACAGTGAATGCCCAGCGTTACTCGCAAACCTTCACCACCCACCGCCAAGCGATCAAATCAAAACGACCAGGTAATTTCAGCTGTGGGGTCATTCTACTCCACGACAATGCAAAGCCTCATACGGCCAACACAGTAGCGACACTCCTGCAGAAATTCAAATGGGAGGTTCTCAGCCACCCTCCATGCAGTCCGGAACTCTTTCCCTGTGATTACGCCGTTTTTGGTCCCGTTAAAAAGGCTCTGAGGGGCAAACGATTCATCTCGGACGACGACGTTCAGGTGTACGAGCTGAACTGGTTAACATCGCAGCCCCGGGAATTTTATCAGACAGCCATTTACCGCCTTGTGTCACAGTGGGACAAGTGTCTCAACAGCCAGGTTCAATACCTCTATCATACAGGTACTGGTTTCAGTGATTATGCCTCCGGCTCGTTTCTTTTTGAACGCCCCTTGTATTACACACAAATGCTAAAAATGCATTTGATGTCCTTTAACACATCAAAGTTCTACGTCTAGCCCAACAGGCATTTCGTGGAATAGGAAATAGCGGAACATCGCGGCAAAATCAAGGTTGTCGTCTGCTAAACAAAAGAACATAACAGACTTTTTTCGTCTTCCTTCAGAAGAGAACATTTTTTACTGTGCGATTCCTCATGTTTTAAACAGTTAAGTGCCAATCGGTTGCGTGTCAGTGCTGCACTTATAATAAGGTATGTACAGATGTTAAACTTCACTCACAGTAACAATATCTTACCATACGATACATATGTAGTTTGCAGTAAAGGCACTAGTATAAATTACACTTTCGTGTAAGATTTTTTAGGTTGTGAACGTTTTCTTTTCGTTTTGCTACTGTTTTAACACGGAACAGTATTTCAGACAATACTTCCAGTAGAAAACTGAAGTCGCACTGTACTGTATTGCGATGTTGTGGGTTTATTAAAAGTGTTCCTCTGATAATCTGACATTTTTTGGGTTTCAGCCATGCACCCGGTCCCATAGGCAACCGATAAGCGAGGTTCTACTCTACTGTCAATAACTGACAGTAGAATTATTGCAATAGAACAAGAATTATTCTAGTTGCTTCTACTCATTTACTTTTGCTTGGGCATAAAACCCTATGTTGGAGCTAATTTCTTCCGTTCATAACAAACGTCGAGGGACCGTGTACCGAAGACGGAGTAATTCTCCCCACACTTTCCCCCTCTCTCATCTAAAAAAGTCAATTGTATGTTTATTTTCAGTCCTTTCATTTTGGAGAAAGTATATATCGTCGTTAGTAGGACATTGTTTCAAATATTATTTAAAAAGAAAAGCCAGTAGCTGAAAATATAACCACCAGCGTTATTCTCTGATCCTATAGTGTCTACAATTAAAACGGTAGGCAAATGAGAAGAAACTTTCATCAACATCAGGGTTTTCACTATCACTATAGAAAGAAGTGCCTTTTCGTTACAATTGTTGATTAACGACCCACTTCGTTCTCGATTTTATTTAAAGTTTTTTATCATGTTAAGAGGTATTAGTTCTCAGATTTCACAGATTTCGTGGTAAGTACTCACAATAATGGCCAAATACATATTCATTGTTTATATAAAAAAAACGTATCTGCGAACTACTAAAGAAAATATTTGAAGCTGATAACTGAATATGGACAGTACGATACTCTGTGAAAAATCGTTCCTGTCTATAGCTCCATATGCGGGCAACTGAAATTTGCGCAATTTTAAGTGATTTTTTTTCTTTATTGATTTTCAATTCCCCCCGAAGGGGGCGGGCTGGCTTGTTTAAAAAAGGAAGAAGAAAGAAACAAGGAAAAACAGGCGATAAAATGGTGATTTAAAGTGTAAAATGGCGTGTGATTTTTCACTGCGCGAGAGTTTAATTGACCAAATTTCTCGATAGCGCTTATGAATGGCATACAGAAGTGCAGTTTATTCTTAGATTAGTAAAATCCAGTTGCATAAAAAGCTATTCATCATTTGTTCTTGAGAAATTGTAGTACTGATTGCCAGATATCAATGCACGCTGCAGGACAAGACAAAAAACACACCCCAGATCACATAAGACGTGATCTGGGATTCCGCTCCAGATCTTTCGCGAATGGAACACTCTTCGTGAAGTGTTTTGGCTCTATTTAACACCTAAGTTGAACTTTTGTGACACTGACGTTAATGAAGTAGTGTCTTACTAGTCGAACAGCAAAGATTTAAAAAAAATGCGCCTATATTCAAAATCTTTTTCTAGAGTTATTCTAGAGTTAATGTTCACTTGTTCAATATCTTGTTCTACATGTTCTTTGTTATTATATATATATATATATATATATATATATATATATATATATATATATATATATATATCGTATACTTTTTGAGTAGCATCTGAGATTTCAGAGCTGTGATTTTTCTGCCTACAGGTGCCAAAGTTTCATGGAAAGCAGATAGAACCTAATGACATTGACAAAGCAAAGGAAGGTTTGGAGACCTTGGACCGAATGCTTGACGGCAAACAGTGGCTGGCGGGGGACAATGTTACCATTGTCGATTACAGTATTGCTAACTGTCTATTATCGCTAGAGGTAATGCATGCACCGCCGCACGCGATCACTCGATGTTGTGATTCGTGCTTTTCCAAAATAGTTAATAATCGAGGTATTATGGCTAGTATTCATCATCCATAAAGATAGTTGTAGAAGCTGGAAGGCAGCAAAATAAGTACGGCGTTCAAGACGAGATCATAAAGTTGTGCGGATTTGTTCGGGCGATTGCCGAGCCTCGTACTGTAAAAAACAACGTATGACTATTGCTGGGGTATGTGGAATAATTTTAGGGTGACTGGTCTCTTTGCGAGTGATGTCATTACCGTTGTTGCTGAGGTGTGGAAGTAAATATAGAATAGAGGTAACAAAGTGTAACTACTGCCACTCCATGGAACATACAATAGCAGTTTTACAATCACTTTGAAAAATAATTCCGCATCACCAGACCTGAGAGAATGTGGCTATATTCTGCAGCACTTTGAAAGCCGGACCATTTTTCAGCCATCCATCAAGGAGACTTACTCTCTTTTCTAGCACCCAGCCGTAGAACAGGGATAATTGTTCACCTCCGGACTAGATATGTCCGTAAACGAGAACTTCAAGGAATCGAGAACACTATTGTCGAGAACCAAAAGGAACCGAATACATATGACGGACCCGAGAACTTCATCAAGTACAGCCGATCACTTCTTGTTTTACAGTAATAAACTTGGACATTTGCGTCCTTATAAGTAGTTAAAAAAGGATGTATACTTTCCAGATACTATGCTGCTATATCTGATGTGCTACAAACAAGAGGGAAATCGTACATTATAATGAGTGTTCGGAGAAAGATAAAACAGAATTTCTTTGTGTCAGTGCTGCTATAATCGGTTTCCGTTGTTTTATACATGTTTTGCAGTTAAAACCACTGCCAAACTCAATGAGTTTCTCACATTGAAAAATGTGTATTTGCATTGCTGTTACGCTGACTTCACCATCGAAATTCGTAAGTGTACTGTTAGTACATTGCAGCTAATTTTCTTTAATCACTCTCACGCAACCAATATAGTACCTGGTGCATTCCTAGACAAACTGAAAATAATGTCCGAGCCATTTGTATGATCTGGTTCTAGTCTTATATTCCCTTATGTTTGTATGTGTATAAGAAGATGAATAATTTCTCAGAACATAATGGGCTGAAAAAAGTCTCGTTTTTTAGTTCCTGACAGATGATCCGAAAGAGTTCTGTTTGTTTCCAAGTATTTACTTAATACTCTTTCCTGCTAAACATGGAGACAGATGTTATCAGGCATGTTATCACTCGGCCTACTTGCCCCGAAATTGTGGATTTGACAATAACATAGGTTGTTTTCGACACATGCAACCCTTTTCCTCATAGTAATTTAGTTCAGACTGGTAATTAGTTTGGTTAATAGGGCTCAAAAACGGCAAGAAATATATATACCTACATTCATTTGAATCTGCTCATCATTACGAGATTGCGCTTCCCCTGGTATGCGCAAGTTCCGTCACAACGTGTTTTCACAAACAAAAAAACATCGAATGAAAATCTGGTGGTGGTTGATACTATTATTCTGATCCGCACAAAGAGTGTACTCAGCACTGACGCGTATTAAATTCCATACCCAAGCAGGATTTGAACCTGCGACCTCGGCCACGGTAATCGTTGACGTTACCCTGAAACCGCAAACGCGAAAGGCTCACCACACAGTAGAGGTCGTATTCCCCCTCGTTTTCGTAAGCGAGATTGACTAGCGAAAATGTTGCCTGGCAGATTACTGTGTTCCGAGAATCGGTCTCGATAACGAGACGACCCGACACACTCGGCTGACCGCTTGCACTAACGCCTCGGCCTCATGGGGCGGTTCTGGACCGACGTCGTATTGTGTACGGCTTTCCGACTTAACAAATATACTAGTAAGGAACGCGCACGTGTGACATGTCGTAGTAGTTGTGCTGGTATGTATGGATCCGTTAGGGAAAACTTAAGACACATTTCGACAGAACTAGTCACAATTGAGACATTCGGACGAATCGGAACCACGTAGTTATAAATGTAACACGGCCAAAGTTTTCGTGTACCAGCGCTATTTGTCGATCCATCAATGGCGGCATTCTGGTTATTCAGAAACTGACATGTAACAGCAACAAGGGAAATCGTGAAACCTTGTGATGGAACGAGAAATGGAGACTGAAAATGATTACATGAAGATAAAACTATTGTGGGTCTCACTTGAGCGCTAAAACCAAGTCACTCGTTGCAGCAGCAAGAATAGCTAGCTGTATGTGTGTGGGGAGTGGGGTGTGTATGTACTCACAGTTCTTTTTATATTGGCATTTCTTTTGACAAATGTTTCGTATTTCCTGTGTAGCTGCGCATACTTGTTAAGGCTTCTCCAAGATGATTTTAGATGTCGACAATGTCGTAGCTGTTCTCCGACACAAAAACGTCAGCCTTCCGCGGAATTACTTTTCAATATTTCGTTTGTATTTATTTTTATTTCTTCTCTTTTATTTAGCTCTTAACTTATTCCACTTTTTCTTCGTTCTTTGACGAATTAGCACGGTTCATTGTATTCTCATGTTCTCCGTTAGCATTAAAGATTGCCTTCAATGAGGGCCAAGTTCTTGACATATTAATGTATTCCACAGCTAATTTTGTAACGTTTGTTTTCAAAGCTAATAGAGTAACTTTTCTCGTTTTATTTTTCTTCGTTGAAGATGTTTCATATTCGCGATGACGCTGTAACGGAACAATGTTCGAAAAGGCAAAGATTATGGACTTAACGAACATCATCAGCGAACAATGTGACAGAGCTGCTGATCCTATGATTAAAATAACAATCGAGATAGCAATAACATTCGTTTATTATTAGCGGTTTCGGCTTATGTTGAAGCCATCCTCACATTTTTTAGGCGCCCTATGCTGGTGCTGGCGATTCCTCGGTTCTTTACGCCATACCACTGTTTTTCGTTGCATCCCGTGAAGAACCGAGGAACCATCACCACCAGGCATACGGGGCCCAAAAAGTCTGAGCAATGCTTCAGCATAAAGCCGAAGCCGGTAATAATAAACAAATGTTATCGCGATATCGACTGTTGTTTCAATCAAAGTTAGCACCAGATCGCTGCACTCCTCAGACAATGTTGTCTAATTTTATCGATTACCGATGCGATCTGATAAAGCCTATCTGTACTGAGAACAGTGTAGGTATTGTCACGCTCACTTGGAGTACACTCGACGTTACTTTCGTTTCTGCTGAACGTTCTCCATCTAGTGTAATATACTGGAGTCTGTTAGTCAAATACACTGCCTGATCAAAAGTATTGCGGAATTGACGACCAGATGTCACGAGAGGCGGACTCGCAAATATAGAAGGAGGTGGGAGTGTTGTGTTTCCGTCAGGAGGCAGTTAGAGCAAAATGGATCCGCGGGAGAGCTCAGTGATTTCGAACGTGGACTTCTCACTGGATGTCACCTGAGTAACAAATCCATAAGGGATATTTCAGATCTTGTTGGTGAATTGTCTGTGAAGTGGAAATGTGAGGGAACAAGCACAGTTAAAGCAAGACCTCATGTGCTTTCGGCCAGGGACCGTCTAGCATTGCGGACGGTGGTTGTTTAAGATTGTACGAAATGAACGTGAGCTTCAAAAAGTGATATCAGCAGTCTAGCTGACACAATGACTGTGCGTTTGTTTTTCTTTTTTGGGAGGGGGGGGGGGGGGGGGGAGGGCTCTCCTGTGCTAACCTCTGTGCGTAGGGAGTTAAAAATAATGGGGTGCAATGGTCGGGCAGCTCCTCGCAAGCCATACATTTCCATAGTCAGTACTGAGTGACGCGTAGGGCGGTGTATTGATAGACGCCAGTGCTCAGTGGATGACTGGAAAGAGTCATTTGAAGCAATAAATCTGGTGGCAAACCTCTTGAGGAACAATGGGTTGCCATTCCCCAGTGTCCCTAGACAAATTCAAGACGTTATAAATACGAACAATGGACATATTCCATATTAATGTTCACTAATAATTATCTGGATACTTTTCGTCACATATTGCATCCATCGGTCCAATCACATATCTGCGGAGAAATTTCGTATAGTAATTTAATTACTCAATGATACGGTAGGCCTACAGTTTTTAACTTTCTAAAATCTAGGAAAATGGAATTAACCTACTTACCTGTATTTATGTTTGAAGGACATAGTGATTTAATAAAGCACACTAAGTGTCAAGTAGTTTTCCTTGATTTCTTGATGATGCTTTGAGAAAAAATTCTTTTGTTCCAAAAACTTATAATTTTGAGCTTAGAATGTACTCTAAGAAATGCAAGAGATGGACGTCAGCCACTCTGATCTGTAACTCTATCTGTCCATTCTTTTGTCCTTTTAAGCAGCTGTGATATTGTTTCTCTGCACATTTTTCCAGTGTAGGAAATATAACCTAATGTTAAACTCTATCGACAAATCTAAATCACAAAACAATGAAGGAATTGCTATATCTCACTGATAGAAACATTTTTCTTTAATTGTGCCACATTTAGTCATATTACAGTATTGTAGTCTGCAGGTACTGATAAAAAAATTTTATCGTCTTATTTCAGCTAAATCCAGAATCAGGAGTTGATCCGAAGACGTACCCTAACATCAAGCAGTGGCTTTCACGAGTCGAGACTTCTAACCCAAAATATGTGGAGCACCTCAGAGAATTCCGTGAGAATGTGAAGCAGTTACTGCAGCGGAGGAATACATAAATACAAACAAAAGTTGGAAATGTACCACATAATAAACAATACTCTGTTAATGTTTTAATCGAAAAAGACTTTTTTCCTTTTTCCGTTTAACACTGTTCTGCCTCGTAGTTTATAAACAAAGATAAAATGTGAGAGGGTTAAAAGGTGGAGATAGTCACAACGTTCAACTTACTAACGTTCCAACAATGCATCTATAGTTTTATAGGTTGCTGTATCTTCGGCAATCTTTCACCATCAGGAAGTATACGATTTCCTTACAATGACATGTATACACCGTCCATCGCTAACGTTTCGAAACTTATTTTATTTCTGGCGTAGAAGCGACCAGCCAGTGTTTAAGTAACGGACGTGCGGCCATAGCTAAATCAAGTGTCCTCAAGACAGCCACCTGAATGTTTTGAGGGAGAGAAAAGTTTGTTCCGCACACCTTGACTCCTGAACAAGAACAACGGCGCTTGGATGCCTCCCGCGACTTGACTGAAATAAAAAACGCGGATAATTTATTTATTTTCAGAATGAGATTTTCACTCCGCAGCGGAGTGTGCGCTGATATGAAACTTCCTGGCAGATAAAACTGTGCGCCGGACCGAGACTCGAACTCGGGACCTTTGCCTTTCGCGGGCAAGTGCTCTACCATCTGAGCTACCCAAGCACGACTCACACCCCGTCCTCACTGCTTCACTTCTGCCAGTACCTCGTCTCCTACCTTCCAAACTTAACAGAGGCTCTCATGCGTCACGGGTGACGAGATTTGGTGTTATCAGTCCAGCCAACTACAAAACAACAATGTGCGAAAATTGACATAAAGCGTCAACGCTTTGATGGCGTTATAGACGTTCAAGCCAATGTGATGCAGAAGGTGAACGACATCCCAAATACTTTTCTGGCAGTGTTACATGGTGCTTTGTACCCAAGTGGGTGCATGGCCGGGGAGGGGAAGGCAGACTAAGTACGAGGACGGTTTGAAAAGTTTTCGGAACGGAATAGAAAAATATTACTTACATCACTGAAACTTTTTTTTAATTTTCAGTGTAGTCTCCCTGTGAATTAATGCACTTGGTCCAACGATGTCCCAGTGCCTTGATTCCATCTCGAAAATGAGTTTCCTCCAGGCCTGCAAAATAGTTGTCAACTCCGGCTATCAGTTCTTCGTTTGAAGTGAATCACCGTCCACCAAGAAAAATTTTCAGTTTTGGGAAGAGATGGGAGTCTGACGGAGCCATATCAGGTGAACATGGCGGGTGTGGAGACAATCCATGTCTTAGTCCGTGTAATTTTGCCATGGCGGCGGCACGTGTGTGGGCGCGCCAAAAGAGTCGCGGCACCCATCTTGCAGATAATTTTTTCGTTTCTAATTCTTCAGTTAAAATGTGATATACCCTTTCAGATGACGTCTGGCAAGTGTGAGCAATTTCACGCACTTTCAATCGGCGATCCTCCATGACCATTTTGTGCACTTTTGCAATGATTTCTTGAGTAGTGACACATCTTGGCCGACCACTTCGGCGGTTCATCATCTAAGCTCTCCCGACTAAGCTTAAATTTTTTTGTCCACTTGGCAACAGTTGAATATGAGGGAGCAGAGTCCCCCAATGTATTATGGAAATCGGCCTAATGTCCTTTGCTTTCATACCTTTCTTTACGAAGCACTTAATCACTATTCGAATCTCGATTTTTTCCAGCTTTGCAAATCACTAAGCGGGAACATCAACACAGACACGTCATCGCCACAGCTCTCTTCCAAGAGCACTGACGTGGCACGTATTTACAGGCAATAGTCCAATGAATATCACGTGAACAACTCGCTGCGCTAGCGCTGGACTCTCGTGGAAATTCCGAGAACTTTTCAAAAAAAGGTTCAAATGTGTATGAAATCTTATGGGACTTAACTGCTAAGGTCATCAGTCCCTAAGCTTACACACTATTTAACCTAAATTATCCTAAGGACAAACACACATCCACATGCCAGAGGGAGGACTCGAACGTCCGCCGGGACCAGCCGCACAGCCCATGACTGCAGCGCCCAAGACCGCTCGGCTAATCCCGCGCGGCTAACTTTTCAAATCACCCTCGTAGAACACCTGAAGCATTAAAAACACCATTGTTACGTTACTCTACATTATTGAAGTGACGCATCTCTGTCTGCTTTCCTGTAGTTGGCTGTTGCAGCCAAAGAGATAGAAGACCATAGAGAGGCGACAAAGCGACGACAGTAAAGCAAATTTAACATCCCTTTACCATTTGCCATGCCGACAAAATCAATGGGCGTGATATAGGATACAAAAAGATAATGTCAAATAATATAGGATATGAAGATAATGTCAAATAACAATGAAATAACGATGTTAATGTTTAGCAGTTACAGCTAGAAGCCAAATTACCTCTAATTATGATGAACGAACACTTGATATATATCGTGCTTCAGCAATTACTGCGATACATAGGTATAAATATGTGGCATTCAGAATAAAAAGCACGCTCTGGAAAATTCAGTTTAGGGGCAATCTTCCTATGGTTTAATACATCCTTCGCCATACATAACATATCCAATACATAAAAATTCCAAAATTAGTTGGAGATATGTGGAACACACGAGTCCTGAAGAACAGACTGAAGAGAAAACGTTCTATAAAAAGTTTGCTTTCAAATCAATTTTACGTATCACATGGTTGTATGGATACATATTTGAATTTGAAATAAGTGAAATAAACCATGGCTTACGCGCATCGAACATATAAACTAAGACTCGCAGATCAGGTACATTACGACCTAATGCATCCAGCCATTAGAAAATACCCGGATGATCGTAAGTATATGAAGTATATGAAATGAAGACTTAAGAAACTGCCTAGATAAACTAGCTTCTTCCTGAATCAGTTTCCCGTCTGCTCATTATATAGACCCAGACTTTGCAAAGTGACTAGCCATATATATAAGCATACCACCATTGTTTCATAGAGTAATTTGTACTTTTAACTTTGTATACAAATGGCTTCCGTTAGAGGAGAAGGTGTAAATAGGGGGTGCAAATAAGGGCATCCACAAAGAGGCGGAGGGAATCTTCTGAAATATTTTAATGAAATTGGTTGAAACAATGCAAAATAGTAAACTAGACTACAAAAAGGAACTTTTGCACATTTATGCATGAATTCTGAAATTATTTACAGTAATCGTAAACGTAAGAACCAGCACGATCTAAGTGTGCCCTCATTTGACACATACAACATTTAATCCACACCTCTCCTCTCCTGTCTTGAGAGAATTTTCCATAACAAAAGATGCAACTTGCATCGCTTGAGTGTGGTGTATCCCCATCGTTCACATTGAGGTCATTATCGCTGTCCACAAGGTGAGGGCTGCAGGAGCCTGAATAGTCCGATGATGAATCAGATACTTTTGTGGGACAAATCATATATTTTTTGAAAGCCTTTGGATTTTACACCTCTGTCCGCATCTCGGCCCCTAACCCGAAAGAAACTCGACGACCTCTTCTTGACAGCACCTTTGTCAAGCGACTTTGTCAACTGGTGTTTGTATTGTCTTCCAGTGATGTGGTAGGCGGTTGCTGCTTTTCTTCCCCTCGTTGTGGTTCTTTTCTTAATGTTCGGGACGGGAGATATGCCGAATGGTGAAACTGCATTTGTTGAAGTCCCTGGAGAACTTCCCGGTGTTTCAATGACTTCATCAACTGGCGTAAATAGAGCTTGATGTGACTGTACATCACCATAACTCGAGGAAGTTGATGATGTCGATGGTCCAGTGTTCCACTGTGGAGAAAGTTTTTCATACAACCAACTCAGCAGCTATGAAATCTGCGTCGTTGAAGATATAACGGTTCATAGGGTACAACCCAGTTGCTTTGAATCCGTTTATTGCTATCTCAGCTGATTGGGTACGAAGATAGGCTTGGCGTCGTAAGGTATGGGAGGACGCCCACTGTGATGCAATCATACTCTCACTGCCTCGATGTTTTCACAGGTCCAATGGACGTCGCATCTAGAGGCTGCAATTTGTGGGTGCAATGTGGAGGAAATGAGATGACAGTCACGTGGTGTTCTTTCCCCAAGTCAATCACATCTGGATTTCGAACGTCGCTATAATGACCATCCAAGATGAGGAGAATGGGCCTTTGTTGAGTCAGAGATGTTTTCTCAATGAAGTGAACGAACCATTCGGTGAACAAACTGTTTCGAACCCATCCTGAAGAATGGTGTCTACCAATGGCACCAGGGGGACAGCTTCTCATTGGAGCTTGGAACATGTTGGTTCAAGAGAAAATTATCATTGACGGGACATAATGTCCCGAAGCGCTCATGCACACAATAATTGTGATTGTACCCCTTCTTTCTGCAGACGATAGAGCTGTAATTTGTTTCTTCCCTTCCATTCCTATCACTTTTGGAATTTTGCTTTGGACAATGGACAGGCCTGTCTCGTTCACGTTATACACTTCGTCTGCTGGATATGAGTGTTTGTTGAAAGCGTCTGCCAATAAATCAAAGAAAACCATCACATTCTCGTTTCTGAAGTCTAAGGCACCAGCATATGAAGTTCCACAAGGTTTGCGAATTGACAGCTGATCCTTGTGTCTCTCAAGAAAAAGGTCAGCCCCATCACGCCCTGCTTTTCCTCCTTTGAAAGGGGTTGTCAAACGGTTTCTCTGGGCAAGTAAAAATGTCATTCTTCTCAGATCCGCCAAAGTGCACGAAAAAGAATTTTGGCTTCATCTCAAGGTGGTCTGCATTTAAAATCGGTTTCCTTCCAAGCTTTGTCTCTTGAACTGCTTGCTCAGGGATTTTATCAAGTTTAAGAAATCTCTGCACAATGGTACGAGGCGCTCCAAAAGTTACTGCAGCAGCTTTCACAGAAGCCTCCTTTGCTTTCACAACTGTTATGGCACATACAATCTAAGATTTATCCCAATGAGGCCTCTGGTTCTTACGTTCATAGCGCTTCTTCGTTCTCGGCATTCTGGGAGGACGAACAAAAGCACTAGGGTCTATTATCGCAATTTAAAAATTCTGTTTGTTTGTTGCTGTGTGTATTGTATATAAGAACTTTAACACAAAATTCGACTAACCATATCCCCATAAAATTATTTCAATGCTTTACATTGTTTAAGAGAAGAGATGGTGTAATTATCGGCCCTCCTTAAATAGGGGCCCATATTTACACCAACCATTCTTAAGTAACATGGCCACTATCAAGTCTCACCTAAATGCGTGTGTAATGTAGAACTAGCTTCTAAAAGTAGCTTAGGATTTCGTTATTCCAGATATTACTGAGAAATTGTTTAAAACTAATCAGAAGGATATTAAAAGAAAACGATTTTACATGCCTCCCAAACGTTTGCAGTCCTGAACAAACAACAGTTCACACAATAACCGACGCTATTAACTACACTGCTTGAAATAATGTTTCCAACTGTGCACTGCTACCGTCTATCAACAATAGGCGCCGTTTTCAGTCCTGGTCGCCAGACTGCAGCACTTCCCTTACCCTCTTCGTAAGGAGTGCCCATAATTACACCTGTGCCTATTTTTACACCATTTCCTCTACAATTTGAAGTTATAATTGAAAACAAGGCACTATCTGCTCACAGGAAATTACAGGCCTTTCTGTCTGTAATCCCTATTTACTAACGTAAAAGCATACAACATTTAAAATTTCAAGGAATCAACAAAAACAATCATTGGAGTAATGCCTAGTGCAACTGCGAAAACTAAATCACTTAATTTACAACTTTTATACAACAAAGATGCAATTCACCATACCTTCCACCACACAAATAAGTTCACAGTCACAATAAAAACTCAACGCTCCTGTCATTTTTGAAATGTTACAAAGTATAATGCAAGTATTTGTCAGGCTCCTTCGTCGTCACAAAATTCTCGGAATATGGCTTGAAGTAAGAGAGAGTGTGTCCCTAGAGGATAGAATACCTTTTGTTTGGCTGGTTCTTCAGCCAAGCCACTGATTTTAGAACATGAAAGAATGCGCACCAAAGACCACTATAAGCAGTTTCCGACAGTTTTTACGCTTTTAAATGTAGCTAAATATGAGGTTGTATTTAACACAACATTTATAAATATTTCGAGTTGTGCATATTTAAGTTCTGTATAATATATTACAGCTATTTGGAATACACTGCTAATTCTAGAGTTGTTACGGCAAGTAAAATTCTGTGCATTGATAAAACTAGTAATAAAACGTGTGGACGGCTAGGTCATACTCCATCGGTTACGCACCATCTGGTAACTAGAAACAGATCCTTTACCGTGCATGGTATTATCTTTGCAAAGTAACTGAGTTTCTTTGATGTCTTAACGGTTTTATCTGTCTGCCAAATAAGTGTTCTTTTTCAGTAGGTTCTATTTCAAAACGTGTTTAACATTTAGCTGGTTTTTAATAATAGGTTAGTTTTTGATAACACTTCTACTTAATTTGATTTCACGTGCCGATTATTGGTGTGCAGTGGAGTAATAATTTAACAGCTAGACTATTAAACACAGCATAGAAAAAAAATTTCCTCGATTGCAAGGCTTTAAAATTTTAGTTGTATATTTATTCATAGGTACATGATCACGTTAACGTTGGAACAACAATCTTGATTTTCCGGATTAATTTTCGTAAGCCTAGAAAATTTCCTAAAAGAAATTTGACAGTTGTTAAGTTTACAAAACTATAAGCCAACACCTTCAATTTCAAAACAACCAGAGAAAGACATTCGTAAACATGACGGCTATAGTACAACGTGGCACCACAGGAAACGCTGAATAACGTGACATATCCCCTTTATGTATTCTCTACCTCTTCGGCTGCGGTACATGTACGTACTATTACAGTGATGGATGAAAATCGCAACATCAACGATGAGTTTTCTGACAAACGAAAGTTGGTAGGTGCTTTTTTACTTCTGAAAGACGATCTCTGTTCAACAATTGTATAAGATTAGTGCTAATAGCGGCACTATATGGATGCATATCAAGTTTGCTTTAAATACACTCTGTAACGGTCGTGAGCGTCAGTTTTCTTTGAATTGGATGTGGTGAGTTGAGCCGGCCAGAGTGGCCGAGCGGTTCTAGGCGCTACAGTCTGGAACCGCGCGACCACTACGGTAGCAGGTTCGAATCCTGCCTCGGGCATGGATGTGTTTGATGTTCTTAGGTTAGTTAGGTTTAAGTAGTTCTAAGTTCTGGGGGACTGATGACCAAAGAAGTTAAGTCCCATAGTGCTGAGAACCATTTGAACCATTTTTTTGGTGAGTTAATGTTAGCCAAGAAAGCTTTTAAGGCGACAGAGACGCCATTATTAACGCTCCATTAAGTTTGGACGAGGTCGTCTACGCTGGTCGTAGGTTGTGTTCCAAAAATGAACAGCATGGAGACAGAAGTGATGACACCTTCTGCAGGACCTGACCATCATTTTGCAGGACAATGCTCAAGCACGTACAGTGCAAGCTGTTATTGATTTGTTTGACTGATGGGGCTGCTAAATGTTATACCCCCTACTGCACTCCCCTGACTTAAGCCCTCGTGAGTTCAACTCTATTTCTAAACCAAAGGAAACACTTCACGGCATTCGCTTCAGAACTGCTGCAAATTCGTCGGGCAATAGACCGCGCCACTAACTGTCAAAACAACTGGCAATGCTGGGGAAGCACCCCAGCGGCCTGTGCAACGCAACGCTGGGTCGTGCCGGCCTTGTACGCCAGCAGAATGCGTCGTCGTCAGGGTGCGGGAGTGTCTCCCGACAGTACGCACTTGGCTGTTTTGACGTTTACTGAGCGGAAGTTGGTTTCACGTCCTGTTCGAAGACGCCATTCATGTTGATGTTTGCCTTGTGTTAACTGCTTTCGTCGTTTGTTGCTGCTTCTTGTTATTTCGTTGCTGCTGTTCCTTTTTGTTATTGTTTCTTGTTATTGTTTAGTTTGTTTTGGTAAACGTGAGTGATTCCCACGAAACGCTCTATAGGTGTGAGGAGTGCAGTTCAGAGTTTAAAATGCGAAAGAACCTCTACGCCCATATGAGGAAAGTTCATGAACTTGATATCCATGTGTCTAAAAAAGGAAAAGGCAATGAATTGTGTCCCCAGTGTGGAATTGCATTTATGAGATGCAGTTCATTAAAACGGCATCAAATAACTGTGCATGGCATGAAGTCGGAGGAAAACAGTCGGAAATGCCGCATTATTTGCCCACAGTGCTCTCTCTCGTTTCTCACCTATGACACACTGAGAACACATATTCAAGAGAACCATGTTAGTTTTGAGTGCCAGGAGATAGAATTTGGTTGTCTTGCAGGTTTGTTTTTTATATTTATTGTGTTAGTCACGTTTTAGTAAATTTTGTTGGTCCCAAGTACATGACTTAAAAATACTGCCTTAACATTTTTTTCAGACTTTGAAGAGTGGAAAATTTCTTACGAAAAAGTAAGCCATGTTCGTTATGTAATGAATTTTTCGGAGCCGGAGCGACTAGAAAAACGGGTTCGATATTACCACTGCCATCGCTATTTCAATTTCAGTTCTAAAGGAACAGGTGCCAGGTGTTTCAAAAGTATGGGCAAGAATAAAATACGCAGTACTTGTCCATCCAACATGCAAGTGACAATAACACAGGACAAATGCTGCTTAAAATTTTTTCCAAAACACATGGGACACACCCAAGATGTCGGAAGAACATTTCTGGATAGGAACGAGAGGGCAGAGTTGGCAGGTAAAATGGATTATGTGACAGTTATGTACATGAAACATGAAATTATCAAATTTATTTGTGTGAATAGACGTAGGGTGTATCAATGTGCTTCATTTTTATTTCCTTTTTTTCTTTTTTCAGGACGGCTGTCACAGGGTGTTCCTGTTGGACGAGTTCTACAAGATGTCCGAAGTGCACCAATTGCTGCAAGTGTGGAGAGAATCCATTTCCTTGAGAAAAAAGATTTGCATAATATAAAATGGGATTTTGATATTGGTTATGCAACGAAGAAGCATGAAAATGATGCAGTGAGTGTGAAATTGTGGGTTGAAGAAATGAAGAGACAAAGTGACAACCCAGTACTGTATTTCAGGCAGCAAAAAGAAGTGGATCCTAATTTTCAAGATGAAGACTTCATTCTTATTATAATGACAGACGTTCAGGCCGAACAACTTCTAAAGTATGGAGAAGATAAAATATGTGTGGATGGCACTCATGGCATGACTGCATACGATTTTCAACTTTTTACTATTGTCGTTGTTGATAGATATGGTGCTGGAATGCCAGTTGCATTTTGTTTTTCAAATAGGGGAGACATGTGCGTACTGTCTTTTTATTTCAAATGTGTGAGAGAAAGGGTGGGCACTGTAAAGACCAATGTGTTTATGTCTGATGATGCACCAGCATTTTATAATGCATGGTCAGCAGTAATGGGACCTGTGCCAAACCAGTTGCTGTGTTCTTGGCATATACAACGGAACTGGTCTCAGAATTTAAGGAGAATTGCTGGGGGTAGTGAGAAAAAATCAGCAGTGTTTAGTTCACTAAAGCGACTTCAGACTGAACTGGATATAGATGTTTTTAGTTGTAGTCTGGAGAAAGTGGTGGAAGACTTATTGAATGATCCGGATACTGCAGAATTTGGCAGGTACTTTCTTAAGATGTACTTTCTTAAGATGTACTGCCAGCGAGTGGAAAAGTGGGCGTATTGCTTTAGGCAGCGATTGGGCATTAATACAAACAATTACTTGGAGTCCCTACATAAAGTAATTAAATACAGCTCCCTAGAAGGGAAAAAGTGCAGAAGGCTGGACAAGTCATTAAATGCTTTGTTATGTTTAGTGAGAGACAAAGTATATGAGGGCTTAGTGAAGCTCTCAAAACGTAAACAGTGTTCTAAGGCGTCAAGGGTGAAAGCAAGCCACAACGATAGCTCAGATATAACAAATGGGATGATTTTATGCAGGGGTGAAGGGTTGTGGGAAGTGCTTTCTTCCACTGGTTGTGAAGTGTATGTTGTTGTAAAAAATTCAGAACTGATATGCGAAAGAAAATGTTCACTTAGTGTAACATCTGCAACATGTGTGTGCATTCCTATAAATGCAGCTGTTTAGACAACATTTTAAATTTTAACATATGTAAGCATATACATGCATGTGCCAAATAATTGTCTGGTGTTGTCCAGGAGAGTGAACAGTGTTCCTTGCCCTCTAGTGCAGACAATGAATGTGTGTCAGCATTGCTTTCTGGCAATTCAGAAAAATCTGCTGACACATTTGAACAGGATGTGATGTCTCACTGTGAAACTATAGTTGCACTCAGCAAAGGAACACAGTGTGGACAGGAGACTAAGGCCAAAGTATTGAAGGATCTGAAGAAGATCATTGGCAATCTTAATAAAGATTTTTCTTTCTCACAAGAAAATACAGTAACAACACTATCAGGGAAAAAAAATAGTTTGCCACTCACTGTAAAGGTGACATGTTGAGTTGCAGACAGGCACAATGTAAAGAATGTTACACATTTAGTTTTTGGCCAAAGCCTTCTCCAGAGAACAAAACACAGACAGATTAACACTAGCAAGCACACATGACCAATATCTCCCACTGCAGATAGGGGACATGTGTGCAGGGAGTGTGCTTACGTGTGTAAATCTTTGTGTGTTTTCTTTTCTGAAGAAGGCTTTGGCCAAAAGCTAAATGTGTAACAGTCTTTACATTGTGCTGTCTGCAACTCAACATGTCACCTTTACAGTGAATAGCAAACTATCCTTTTCCTAGTAATTGAAGGTGAATAAAAATTTAAATTTACTTATGCATTTTTTGAGTTTTGTTAATCATGGTATACTAAAATAATGCATTTTCACTATCTTGGCTCATTCAAACTGGATTCTATAATTCAGTGATATCTAATTGTGTAAATAAAACTGAATTGCACAATGAAACATTATAATTGGTCTGTATCAGTGTTTGGTAAAGGATTTGAGTTAACAGAAGACAACAAAGAAAGTAATGGAATTTGTCATTATTTTACTACTGTGTTTGAGCACAAAAATCAAGGATTTAGTGTCACACTACAGCAAGTCTTAGTTTCTATGTAAAAGAAAACTGGCTGAAATTCTCAAAAGTGCTTAAATGTCATGTCTGTTATGACAAAATACTTTACCACACATAGAGTTTGCCTGTGTTGCGACATTTTTTGGTCTTCTGTGGATAGCTATAATCAAATTTGGTTTTGATGGTGTGAAATAACTCTTTAAATGCATTAATCACAGCCATTTCTTGTAATCCCACCTGTGAGTCTACTGCAGATAGTGCTGTTTGAAAAGAGTTTAATGTTTCCTTGTTAATGATCCTTTTTGTGAATACATAATTAGAATGCTAGGAAACAGCTGGTTGATTATTAGTTCTCTTTGCATAAAGTCCCATGACTAGTGCTCTGTTGGCAGACATCATTGGGTCAACTAAAGTCATCTCTTAGTCCCATGTATTTAGATTTGGGATAACAGTGTCAAGGCAGGCATCACCACTGGTTGGTAAATGACATGCTACAAATAGTCCATAAATAGTTAATAGATTCATAAATTTTCCTCCTTAGAACTCTCCTTGCAAAAGCGTACATTGAAATGAACACTCAGTGCAATTTCTGATTTCAAGTGCATAAAATAGCACAGCCAAGATTCTATTTAGATGAGAAAATTTTCAAAGTTGCCGTCTGGAGAATGGTATACTAGACAACAATTATTATAATAAGATTTAATAAGTCCAAAGCAGCCAACTCTAAATCTAGATCCACACAGTAGCTTTTTAAGTCAATTTCTTTAACATTAGATTTTCTGTTGGTATATTTAGATACACCACCAAAGGAAGCAGGTGTTCTGCACCATTCACTTATTAAATTTAGGCATTCAATTCATTTATACTACCCTGCTTCTTGTGCTGATAACCAATGTTTACACAGACACAGTAAAATTGGCTTCACTTCTGTAAGAAGTGATAACACATTAAGTTTAGTTCTAAGACACAGGCATTATTTTCAGCTGTCAAGTTGTTATGTTTAGGGAAGTTTTTTTTTTTTTTGTTTTGCTGGAAGCTAATGACATTTTCTAGAGTTGTACAAATTATGACTCTGTTCAGGTGTAGCCATGATCTTTTTTCACCATACAGCATTCCTTATGCAGGTTTTCAACAGGGCTGGAACTATACTATGGCTACTTAAAAGCCGCTTTTTGTCGTCCAAAATATTAAAAATACTTCATATTCCCCAGTTTGGTCCCCCTACATGTGAATGCGAAATAAACTGAGGTAGCAGACTTATGAGCAGTATAGCCTTGTGTTAACTTTTTACCCACATTTATTTTCCATATTTTACGCACTTTTCGCTATAACATCTAAGATCCACAGAAAGAAAAAAATTAATAAATAAAAAAAAAAAAATACCTGATACTAATCGGCAGAATATTTCGGCGTATCTGTATGCACATATATCAATTACGTAAATTTCAGTATGGGCCTACTGCGGAACTTTTACACTATTCTGTTTATTGAACATGAAGGACTAAAACATAAGATGGAAATTACTTTGTGCTTAACTAATTCCTTCAGTATTCACGTGTGCAACTCGGTGATCTCCATACTGGTGCAACTGCATGAAAACCATCCTCGCAGCAAAGTGTTTACTGAAGGGACAGTCACGTGACTTCCGGCAGCCAAACGTCAAAACAGCCTAGTGTGTACTGTCTGGAGGCACTCCCGTCAGGGTGCCGTGGTTGACTTGGCGGTCTGCGTCCCTGGCGACTCAGCGCCGCTCGGTGTGAGCTGCAGGTGGCCAGCTGCATCCTTCTCACTGGCATGGCTGAGATTGCGGCGAACAACAAGCGCCAGCTATCCGGCGTCTGTATCTGGCCCCTCGCCTCAGAAGTCTCCGATGTGTGTCGGGAGCAGAGACGACTGCCCGTGTTAGCGAGCCGAAGAGGGGCCCATCCTGGCTGGCTACGGACCCCACGTTGGCCTCACAGGGTTGAATCAACGACCTGCCGTGGACTGGGATGCTGGCGCCCCATCTGTTGCCGTGTGTAGCTGGTGGTGTGACACACCCCGCCGTCCAGGAGAGCTGCCACGCTTCAATGAATCTCGTTAGAAAACTGCACGTATTTATACTTGGCTGTGCGCCTCTGTTTTGCCAAGGGTGCCAGTTCGCGTCACGTACACGTAACACTTAGGTTGGCCAGTGGCCCCTTCTGCTTCACTTTCGCCGAGTTTTAATACGGCACCTCAAGGCACTCATCCACTACATTTGGTGTCAATATGCCACATTTGGCATCTGAGACCATAACAGTATCTCCATTTGCTTTTGACCAAAATATAAAAGGTTTCTTTTAAATAAAATACTAGAGTGACTGGTAATGATACTAAAAATGGTTCAAATGGCTCTAAGCACTATGAGACTTAACTTCTGAGGTCATCTTTCCCCTAGAACTACTTAAACCTAACTAACCTAAGGACATCATACACATCCATGCCCGAAGCAGGATTCAAAACTGTAACCGTAGCGGTCGTGCGGTTCCAGACTGTAGCGCCTGGAACCGCTCGGCCACTCCAGCCAGCAGTAATGATACTATTTCATTTACTAACACTTCTCTCCCTAACTTATAATGCAATTCAAGTAAAAAGTGGTGGGAGCAGTAAAGGTCTGTGGAGCCAGATGTGTGTACTGACATCGAGATTCCCGATGCATGCACCGCTGGGTTAATTGTCCAGAACCAGCTCATAAGCTCGAATACCCAAACACTTGTGAAACTCTAGAATAAGATTCACCCCCAACTGTCACAGAAATTAAAGAAGCTATTAAAACCTTATAAAGCTAATGGAGAAGACTATTACAACAGAACTTATGAAATGGTCTCTACAAAAGTAAATAAATGAGCTAAAATTAATCTTTGACAAAACTGGAAAACAGACAAACTCCCAGGAGAATGTAAGGTGGCCTTGATATATGCACAATGTAAGAAAGGCGATAAACAAGATGTTAACAACTACAGGTGGATTTCTTTCCAACCAGATGCATGTAACATGTTTGCAAGATTATACGGAACAGAGGAGAAACAACAGTAAATCTGGGGGTTAATCTACTTGAATATTAAAGCGGTTTTAGGAAGGACAGATCACTATCCGAACAAATATTTAATCTGAAGTCAATCATTCACCACAGATTACTAAATTCAAAAGGTGTAGTGTGGTTTCCAGAAGGCCATTGATTCCATTGCTAGAAACCATACATAAAATAAAATAACGTGAGTAGAAGCAGTTGATGCCCCTTTCAAGTTCCCCAAATATTTCACCTGAGTGGATCATGGAAAAAGATGAAACACTCTTTAAAGATTAACGCGTAAAGTGTAAGAGATTTACAGGCACCAGTTCACGTAACAGCAAAATAATACAGTGGAGCAAAATAATGCAGGGTCAAATTCACTCACTGGCAATTTGTCAGCTTCTGTTCAATTCCCTTGCTGCCATAATTGATTGCTTGATTTATTAATTTAATTTTATTTTATTGCTCACAATGTTACAAGGTGTACAACTTTGCTTCCGCCGTTTGCCGACAGGTGGCGATAATGGTAAACAGCGGTCGAAAGAAACAGATCGCAGATGTCAGGCAGTCAGCTTTAACTGCAGTCAACATAACCTCATTCAAACATTAGTCGATTTGTGTCTGCATCATAAAGTTCTTCTTGATTGAAAATGTCAGTTTATGAGCCTAATTCTCATCATTTGCGGGAGGTGTTACTGTTTTGTTTCAAAATGAAGAAAACAGCGGCCGAGTCTCATCGAATGCTCTCAGGTACATATGGTAGTGAAAGAATGTGTTGTGAGTGGTTTCAATGCTTCAAGAACGGTGATTTTAACGTCATAGACTGGCATAGTGGTGGAAGAGAGAATGTTTTCGAAGATGTAGAATTGGAGACATTGCTGAGTGAAGACTCACCTCAAACTCAAGAAGAATTTGGCACAATTAGTGGGAGTGACACCGGAAGCCATTTAAAAACATCTCGAGGCTATGGGCATGATTCAGAAAGAAGGAACTTGGGTCACAAGTGAGCTGAAACCAAGAGATGCTGAACAGCGTTTGTGTGTTTGTGAACAGTTGCTTCAGAGGCAAAAACGGAAGGCATTTCTGCATCACATTGTGACGGGACGAAAAATGGGTCCATTACGGTAACCCTAAACGCAAAAATAATGGGGATATCCCAGCCACGCTTCCACGTCAATGGCCAAACCAAATTTTCATGGCTCCAAGATTGTGCTCTTCATTTGGTGGGACCAGCTCGGCATCGTGTACTATGAGGTGTTAAAAAAAAAGTGAAACAATCACAGGTGCTTGTTATTGAATGCAATTAATGCAATTGAGCAGAGCATTAAAAGACAAACCACCACAATACAGCGAGAGGCACGATAAAGTGATTTTGCAGCATGACAACGCTTGACCCCACATTGCAGAAGAGATAAAAATGTACTTGGAAATGTTAAAATGGAAGTCCTAAACCACCCACCATATTCTCCAGACATTGCTCCCTCTGACTATCACCTGTTTAGATCAATGGCGCATGGCCTGGCTGACCAACATTTTCTGATCTCATGAAGAAGTCACAAAATCGATCGATTTGTGGATTGCTTCAATAGATGAACAATGTTTCTGATGCAAGATTCGTACACTGGCCAAACAATGGAAGTAGTGGCCAGCGATGGAAGATACTTTGAATGATACATGTGTAACCAATTTGTTTAATTGAAGTCTGAAGTGTTGGGGAAAATACGGCGGAAGCAAAGTTGTACACCTAATAAATGATTAAATACAAAATTTAAATAAATTTAAACAGTTCAATTTATGCACATAAAATTAATATATTCAATTTAGTTATAATTACTATCCTCGCAAGTCAAAAGGCTATAGGCTACAACAGTGTAGCACATTGGTAAAATTTTGCACGAGCTACCACTGTTGAATCCAATGATATGCATCTGGCTCCACTGCTGCACCTACATACTAATGGCCTTCAGTTTGCAGAACCTTGTGGCACATGCCTCCAGAAACTTACCAAGATCTTTTTAATCTACGACATGCAGAATCTTTGCTTTACTGGTTTCCAAAGATAGACCAACACATTAGTAAGTGTAATACTTGGCTCACCAGTATAATTTCTCATGGTAGTAAGAAAGTTATAGCCTTTGACTGCAATCTTGTTTCTTCAGTGCACCATTTGTATAGAGCAGAACTACTTCAAATAAATATTTCTGATTACGTAGGATGTTAATATTTGTTCACTATTTTCAAATTTCAGTTTGTCAATGATACAAGTCATGGAAAACCAAACCACAGGAACTTCACCACCAACAAGTGAAGCAGTTTCTCGTAATACACAGGTATTTTATAGTGGTGTAGTTTGTTTCTTACGAATGCTAATACATTCATATAACAACATACGCTCCTCAGCCACATGCTTCACCAGGTCAAAACACACATAAAAAACCCTAAAGATCTAAAATGAAAACATTGAAACCATCATAAATTCACCAACATTTCTTTTAATCTTCTTTGGAGCCATTACACTGCATACTTACTCTGTGCAAATATCTGTTGGCACTCATCATGCGTCAATAGATGGAGCACTGCGAACAACTGACCATGTTCGGACTAAGTGTGTGGACTGTTAACATGTGATAGTTTTGCGGTGGCATGAATGAAGAGCCTGTAGTTTACATCAGTATCTGGTCCTGTACTTCTGGACACAGATACATAGCAAAAAATTTGAGCACCAAGTCAACTCCAGCATTCAGTAAAACTCTCTTACTCTATTAAAGCTCGCCTGGGATAGTCTCTTCCCTTACAGTCTTACATTTATTATGTTCAGTGAGCGAGTTTGTGCTCAAAACTAAAACAAAGCAGAAAAGTGAACCTTAAGAGAAAAGCTGATCATGGCCAAACTGATTGTGATATTCGTAATTGCAAATATGTCTGAACTGGAAATCTGACAGTATATAGGACCTATGAATAGAACTCTGTGGTTGCAGTGTAGATACCTTTATGCATTTTTTCATGGCTGCATATAATTATGTGTGCACAATAAGACACAGTGTATGGATGAAATTAAATGGTTTGAACAACATAAATAACAGTAATAGCAGCCTGCATTTTTTCCATTACAAAACCTAAGTGCATTCTCAATGTATACCTGCACAACACAAAATGGTTTGTTAACATGTTTTTAAGGACAAATTATGAGTCCTTATAACAGGAAAGAAAGATGCATTAAGTTTTGATGTTATCTGGAGATGCCTGTGTATAGCACTTGAGTACCATCTGATATGCTTTTATGGGAATAACTAGTGAATTGTGAATGTGAACTTTTCCAGAGCAATCCAGTCCTGTAGGAACTGATTGGTAGGTGAAAGATTATCACAATGCTTTCACTTATCAACAAAGACCAAGTGAAAAGGCCCAGGAGAACAAAAATTTCAAAAGGAAAATCTACGGTTAGCACTAATTATGTTCCCCAGTCATACAGTAATCACTGACAGCGACTGATCATCTAGGGATTGATTGGTATAATTGGTCTTGTAAATGGCAGACACAATAAGACACCCTGTGGAACAATAATAAACACATTCTTGAAAGCTACTTTGAAAAGGTTAAGAAGTCCACTAATGACAGAAATTTGTTAGATCTAAGGGTTTCTCTGGAACAAAGACTTAACTGAAATCCAAGTTAGTCGGCAATTCTTACACATTATGGATAAAAAACTATTTAAAATATTTGATGTTCTGTATCTCAGTATCAAAAAATATCTGATGCTCTGTATTTCAATATCAATATATTTCAGTTACATCTTTGTTCCATAGAATGTCTCAATTGCAGCATCACTGCTCCATAGACTAAATGAAGAGGCAATAACTTCATACATCTAGGAGAAAGTAGAAATGTTTAGTTCTGGGCAAAGGCAAGTAGATGGCCTTTAGAGGGCATAGCATTGCCACAGTACTGCACTTGCATAGACAGTGCTCCAGCCAACAAGAGTTCCCTCTGACAGGTATAAAAACAGTCACCCAGTGAATGGCTAATCACTTCTGTACTCGTGTCTGATATCATCAGTTATTATCATTACTACACAACAGACTATTCAATAACAACCTCACTTGGCACTTGGATGTCCTGTGTGGTCGCAATTCAGATTCTCTCTCTCTTTGCTGTGGGCCTGTTGACAATGTTGTGGTGAAAGTTTCTGCTTTGCACTTCGTTGTTGCATAGGTTGCTTTTGACTTGTACTTGTCTGTGTCTTGTCCGCCATCGGCCAGCTGTGTTTAGCTCGACTACCGCTTGGCGTCCTTTCTGCAGGCTGTCCTTCACACCTTGCAGCTTTACTCATTTATCTCCTGCATTCTGACAGGTATATTGATATCTGGCTACTTATGGATGTAACAGTAGTATCTTACAACAGCAGCATCAATGAGTAAACTGGAACCAGTCAACTGTGTACACAAACCACATGGATTGAAAAGGTGTCATGAGATAAATAAAGCACAATTCACATACAATTACTCTAGTGCAGCATTTTGTGGGGATATGTAACAGAATGATAACATGTGATCAGTCATCAGTAAAGCATGTGGTAGACTTCAATTCAATGGCAGGATACTGGGATAATGCAGTCTACAATCGAAATTGCTTATGAATCATCTGTGCTACCCATATTAGAATACTGTCCATGTGTGTGGGACCCACACATAAGTATGACTAACACTGTATGATAAATATATTCAAAGAATGGTGCTGTGAAAGATCAGTTTTGTTTGATTCATGGGAGGACATAAGGAAATGCTGAAAAATCTGAACCGGCAAATGCTTGGAGATGGATATCTAACTCACCTTCCCCCTCCTCCTCTCCCAAGAAAATCCACTTACAAAGTTTCAGTAGTGAGTACTAAGAGACAGATCTAGAGATATGTATTACGGTGCCCTGTGCATCACTCTTATAGACAACCCAAAGACAATATTACCCTAATTACAACATCTTCAAGGTAAATGATAACAGCCAAACAGTTGCAGTTGGCTGTTATTTACCGTGAAGATTTTCAACAGTTGCTGTTTCAGCCATGTTTAAAATTTTGAATTACAACATCCACAGAAGCACTGAAGCCATGATTCATCTCATGCTTCATATATGAATGCAACAGGATGAAACCCCTATATGGGAAGTATCCCAAGACATGCATTTCACAGTGAATGTGGATGTAGACAAGATGCAGAAATACATTACTAGTATCATAGCAGGTATAGAACAAAATGTGTTTATTCTACAATTATTATTCGACAGAGCAGGGGAGTAAATTCATATTTAGTCATCCTGAGAAACTTAAAACAGTAACATTTATTTTTTAAGTAGGCATCACACAGCTACACTTTCCATTCATTTTATCTCTCTATCTCTCTCTTTTGTTACTAGTTTCTGGGTCACAGCCTCATACTCAAGCAATCATTCCTGCCATCATCTAAGCTGTCAGGCTGCAAACTGGCATTACTATGGGACAGAGTGGTTACAACCAGCAGCGATGCCAGATTACAGCCCAACTCTATCAACTATGGGTGCACAAACAAATTTCTCCTTAAAAAGTAATGAAGAAAATCATGAATAACAGTAGCACTTTTATTTAATTACAACATTTTCACAGAGCAAACATACACAGTGAATGACACAGACAGCTGCTTGCTTTTATTATTCATCTTTTTTTTTAGTTTTATATTCAATGGTATGGATACTGAGTTAAATCAAACAATTCTGTTTAGTGCTACACTTGACAGAAATAATCATGTTGTTGTTGTTGTGGTCTTCAGTCCTGAGACTGGTTTGATGCAGCTCTCCATGCTACTCTATCCTGTGCAAGCTTCTTCATCTCCCAGTACCTACTGAAACCTACATCCTTCTGAATCTGCTTAGTGTATTCATCTCTTGGTCTCCCCATACGATTTTTACCCTCCACGCTGCCCTCCAATACTAAATTGGTGATCCCTTGATGCCTCAGAACATGTCCTACCAACCGATCCCTTCTTCTAGTCAAGTTGTGCCACAAACTCCTCTTCTCCCCAATCCTATTCAGTACCTCCTCATTAGTTATGTGATCTACCCATCTAATCTTCAGCATTCTTCTGTAGCACCACATTTCGAAAGCTTCTATTCTCTTCTTGTCCAAACTATTTACCGTCCATGTTTCACTTCCATACATGGCTACACTCCATACAAATACTTTCAGAAATGACTTCCCGACACTTAAATCTATACTCGATGTTAACAAATTTCTCTTCTTGAGAAACGCTTTCCTTCCCATTGCCAGTCTACATTTTATATCCTCTCTACTTCGACCATCGTCAGTTATTTTTCTCCCCAAACAGCAAAACTCCTTTACTACTTTAAGTGTCTCATTTCCTAATCTAATACCCTCAACATCACCCAACTTAATTCGACTACATTCCATTATCCTCGTTTTGCTTTTGTTGATGTTCATCTTATATTCTCCCTTCAAGACACCATCCATTCCGTTCAACTGCTCTTCCAAGTCCTTTGCTGTCTCTGACAGAATTACAATGTCATCGGCGAACCTCAAAGTTTTTATTTCTTCTCCATGGATTTTAATACCTACTCCGAATTTTTCTTTTGTTTCCTTTACTGCTTGCTCAATATACAGATTGAATAACATCGGGGAGAGGCTACAACCCTGTCTTACTCCCTTCCCAACCACTGCTTCCCTTTCATGTCCCTCGACTCTTATAACTGCCATCTGGTTTCTGTACAAATTGTAAATAGCCTTTCGCTCCCTGTATTTTACCCCTGCCACCTTTAGAATTTGAAAGAGAGTATTCCAGTCAACATTGTCAAAAGCTTTCTCTAAGTCTACAAATGCTAGAAATGTAGGTTTGCCTTTCCTTAATCTTTCTTCAAAGATAAGTCGTAAGGTCAGTATTGCCTCACGTGTTCCAATATTTCTACGGAATCCAAACTGATCTTCCCCGAGGTCGGCTTCTACTAGTTTTTCCATTCGTCTGTAAAGAATTCGTGTTAGTATTTTGCAGCTGTGGCTTATTAAACTGATTGTTCGGTAATTCTCACATCTGTCAACACCTGCTTTCTTTGGGATTGGAATTATTATATTCTTCTTGAAGTCTGAGGGTATTTCGGCTCATTCATACATCTTGCTCACCAGATGGTAGAGTTTTGTCAGGACTGGCTCTCCCAAGGCCGCCAGTAGTTCCAATGGAATGTTGTCTACTCCCGGGGCCTTGTTTCGACTCAGGTCTTTCAGTGCTCTGTCAAACTCTTCACGCAGTATCGTATCTCCCATTTCATCTTCATCTACATCCTCTTCCATTTCTATGATATTGTCCTCAAGTACATCGCCCTTGTATAGACCCTCTATATACTCCTTCCACCTTTCTGCTTTCCCTTCTTTGCTTACAACTGGGTTTCCATCTGAGCTCATGATGTTCATACCAGTGGTTCTCTTATCTCCAAAAGTCTCTTTAATTTTCCTGTAGGCAGTATCTATCTTACCCCTAGTAAGATAAGCCTCTACATCCTTACATTTGTCCTCTAGCCATCCCTGCTTAGCCATTTTGCACTTCCTGTCGATCTCATTTTTGAGACGTTTGTATTCCTTTTTGCCTGCTTCATTTACTGCATTTTTATATTTTCTCCTTTCATCAATTAAATTCAATATTTCTTCTGTTACCCAATGATTTCTACTAGCCATCGTCTTTTTACCTACTTGATCCTCTGCTGCCTTCACTACTTCATCCCTCAAAGCTACCCATTCTTCTTCTACTGTATTTCTTTCCCCCATTCCTGTCAATTGTTCTCTTATGCTCTCCCTGAAACTCTCTACAACCTCTGGTTCTTTCAGTTTATCCAGGTCCCATCTCCTTAAATTCCCACCTTTTTGCAGTTTCTTCAGTTTTAATCTACAGGTCATAACCAATAGATTGTGGTCAGAGTCCACATCTGCCCCTGGAAATGTCTTACAATTTAAAACCTGGTTCCTAAATCTCTGTCTTACCATTATATAATCTATCTGATACCTTTTAGTATCTCCAGGGTTCTTCCATGTATACAACCTTCTATCATGATTCTTAAACCAAGTGTTAGCTATGATTAAGTTGTGCTCTGTGCAAAATTCTACCAGGCGGCTTCCTCTTTCATTTCTTAGCCCCAATCCATATTCACCTACTACGTTTCCTTCTCTCCCTTTTCCTACACTCGAATTCCAGTCACCCATGACTATTAAATTTTCGTCTCCCTTCACTATCTGAATAATTTCTTTTATTTCATCATACATTTCTTCAATTTCTTCGTCATCTGCAGAGCTAGTTGGCATATAAACTTGTACTACTGTAGTAGGTGTGGGCTTCTTATCTATCTTGGCCACAATAATGCGTTCACTAAGCTGTTTGTAGTAGCTTACCCGCGTTCCTATTTTCCTATTCATTATTAAACCTACTCCTGCATTACCCCTATTTGACTTTGTGTTTATAACCCTGTAGTCACCTGACCAGAAGTCTTGTTCCTCCTGCCACCGAACTTCACTAATTCCCACTATATCTAACTTTAACTTATCCATTTCCCTTTTCAAATTTTCTAACCTACCTGCCCGATTAAGGGACCTGACATTCCACGCTCCGATCCGTAGAACGCCAGTTTTCTTTCTCCTGATAATGACATCCTCTTGAGTAGTCCCCGCCCGGAGATCCGAATGGGGGACTATTTTACCTCCGGAATATTTTACCCAAGAGGACGCCATCATCGTTTAATCATACAGTAAAGCTGCATGCCCTCAGGAAAAATTACGGCCGTAGTTTCCCCTTGCTTTCAGCCGTTCGCAGTACCAGCACAGCAAGGCCGTTTTGGTTATTGTTACAAGGCCAGATCAGTCAATCATCCAGACTGTTGCCCTTGCAACTACTGAAAAGGCTGCTGCCCCTCTTCAGGAACCACACGTTTGTCTGGCCTCTCAACAGATACCCCTCCGTTGTGGTTGTACCTATGGTACGGCTATCTGTATCGCTGAGGCACGCAAGCCTCCCCACCAACGGCAAGGTCCATGGTTCATATGCAATTAAAATTAATTCAATGGCTAAAATGGTAATAATTTCAATGACACACTTCAAATAATGAGACGTATAATTTTACGAATGTGTGGTGTCAGTTCTTTTGGACATGTCCAAAAGAACAGACAGCATGCATTCATATAACTGATTCGCCTCGATAGGCAACAAATCCACCTTCTTCAGTGCAGATGAATGATTATATCTGACCTCCTGCAGGAATCTCAAAGTAGTGAGCACTGAGGACATGGACATGGACTATGGACAGGTGGCACCAGGTAGAAACGCCCGTCTGCCAAGAGGCATACTGAGCTAGTCCATGCAGTTGCCATAAACACTGTGTCTGGGTGGTGCAGTGGTTAACACAACTGGCCAGTATGCATGAGATCCCAGGTTCGAATTGCAGTCCGAAACACATTTTCACTCATTGCCACTGGTTCCGTGAAGAGTCCTGATGCAGCTGGCAACAATAGTCCCTGCCCTTTCCTTTCTCCCCCCCCCCCCCCCCTACCAACTTCAATTTACACATGAGGTATATAATTTCATACAATGAAAATTATAACCTGTTACTGTGACAGTTCACATAATTGTAGAAATAGTAATAATAAAATCTCAATGACTCTTCCAAAATATCATTTTGCATCATTAAATTACCTCGCGAAGTTGAACCACTGGTCGTAAACCATGTACTTCTTTCTTGTGAATATAAGTGCTAATGGAAAATATTTCAGTCAAAAATAGCAGATCATTTAGTTTACTGGATATACATTCAGAATAAATTTCAAGTATTTTGAGGAATGTTATCATGCACAGTTTGAATTAACTGATTTATTTGTACATATTAAACTTTTTTTCTAATACAAAGAGAAAGTCCTATGAGATAGTCTGAAGACAAAATGGCTAGGACTATTTGAAATACATAAGACTATTTTTTATCACCAGCACCTGCATCATCATACCACTTCTTAAACACCATGGCATCTGGATGATAAATCTCATCATATGACTTTATTGCCTTCTTTGCTCTTTCAAACCAGGCAAGAACATTAGAATATTTCTTGTAGTCAAAACCAACAGCCTGTAAAGAGTACAATTGAAGAATATACAGTACATGTATTATTTCAGGCTTAGTGTATATGCAACTACAGCCACTGATTATCAAAAACTCAAGTTGAAAAGGTCCACACTGATTTTTGTTTACATTTAGTGACTGCTTCATTTAACTAACTATCTGAAGAGCAACTATTTAATACCAGACTAAAGAATAGATGTAAAATATACAGAGTGCAAAAAATTATGTTAGTGAAGTTCAAGGGTTAATGGAAGATACCATGAGGAACAAACTGAGGATAGGAACCCATTTCCAGATAATCATCCTTCAACAAAATTGTAGGAGCCAATGCCGGCCACTAGTTCATCCCTTCGGCAGTGAATGTAAGTCTTTGAGCTGATGGACGTGCTTTTCACAATAAGCGTGACTGCGTTAACGATGCTGGATGGTGGGAAATATGTTCATACCTGCCACAACACTGATTGCTATCTGTTGGCATTGCTGCCAAAAGGGATGAACTGCAGGTGTTGATCTCTATGACATCAACATCCTGCAGTACTGTTTTATGAGGTTCTCAGACGTGGATTCGCGTCCTCAGTTTGTTTGTCGCCACACAATCTACTATACGTCAAAGCTGTTGGTGGTGTTTTGTTGCACTTTGTACTTGACAGTACAATATAATGGTGAATGTATTCTGATTTTATATGTTTTGATGACATATTTTATTCTTCTTTTAAGAGTGGATCTGAAGATGTTTATTTAACCAAAACCACTAATTGAGTTTAACGAAAAGCAACCTGTACTTTTCTTGTCATAAGTTTTACATTTACTCGCCATACTCTGGTGTCTGGACAGCTTGGTGGCTTGTGCTCAAGCATATAAACTACAACTTGAAAAATTGCTTAATAGTCGAAATTTACCAATAGTGGAAATAAACAATAATTATAGTCCAGGGCAGAAATGTCTTCATTTCAGTAAAGTATTTTAAAAACAGAAAAAAAAACAAGTAACTTTCAAGAGTGATATATTAATAGGAATTGTTTAATCTGTGGTACCAGGCAATAGTAATAAAAATACCTCAATAACCAAATAGGGTAGCTGAAAAAGGGTAAAATGAAGACAGAAAAGTACGAGTACCATCAAAACAGGGTGATTTCGGACAGTTTTGTTATTATTTTGATTGTAACTTTCTTATATATTGGTAGATTAAATTGATTGTTATGGAAGTGGTAGGGTATATGTGTAATGAATAAAATATCCCCGAACCAGAAAGTGTATGTGTAGGTATATTTATCTGAGGCAGTTAAATAAAGTGTCCGAAGTCACCCCATGGATTGGGGTGATTTCGGACACGTGTGTTTTTTAAATCTCTGTCCGAAGTTACAGTATATAGAGGACAAATTCGGATAGTTACTGCCTTTTTTTTTTTAAATTCTACATGCTTTTTATTTGATTTTGGTGACATTTTACACATTTTAAGGTAGCCCTTTGTTACGAATAAGTGATATGGAATGATATAATGAATTTTATATATTATAGATAAGTTTTTATTTTTCAAGAATTTAAATAAATTTTTTTTACAGTTCTTAACTGAAATATTAGAAACAGACAGAAACAAACGAAGTAATTTAACTAAAAGGTCAAAATAATTTTTCTCGCTCATCATTCTAAATTAAGTTGCAAACACTTTAAATAAACGAATGTCTTAGAGTCTTAAGCACATCATCTCAAAAAATGAACATTCCTCTCCTCTCAACTGGTGTGGGAAGTATTCTCAAAATTTGCAGTTTTTGTATTGTGTCTTCATCGGGGACATTAGTAAACACAAATATGTTTTTACTGTTCTCATGTGGGCACAAGAATTTCATACCTACTTCTGTAACACCAAAATTTGTGGCCACTCCAATATACTGCCTTGTTTGCTCCTTGTTTCCACATTTATATTTGTACTCTGAAACAAGAAAAGCCTCTTCTTTCAGTGGTGAAACTTCAATGGATGATGTGTAGTTTTCACTTTCACTACTGCTAGAAGCAAGCACTGTGACTTGTTTCAGCACTGTAACAGTTTCCTTGAAAATCTCGGCCAGTGATTGATTTTCCAGGTTGAACGTCTAGTTTGCAGCAGCAGCAGGAGCTAGCAAGCTTATTTGAAGGATAACGGTTCTTTGAGCATTTTTTCAAAAGTGGAAGACCACGCGTCTGCGTTGCTTTGCTGGCTCTCCTCATTATCAGGCAATTTTCATAAGACATGATCTGGATCAAAAGGGATTAGGTCCGTGGCACGAAATCCATCCTTTATGTTTACCTTGGAATTCGCTGAAATCTTAGTGTCTGCTTCAGAAGAAATGGGAAGGCATCCTTGGAAATGGTCCCATGAGTGTGTTTCTTCCAATCAGTTAATACAGCTTGCCACGCTGCTTTCATTGGCCTGAAGAAGCTTACATCGAGCAGTTGGAGGAGGTGCGTGCTATTGGGGGGGAGGGGGGGAGGGGGGGGGAGGGGGAAGGAGAATGAATGAAATATTGTTCTGCTCACACACTTCAATAACACGTAAAGACACGTGACTGGATAAGTTGTCTCCAATCATGACTGTTAGCCCATTTTGCCTCTTCAAATAGGGCAAAGCGATTGTAAAGAACCAGTCTTCAAATACTGGCAGGTCAAACCATACACTTTTGTTCCTATTGAAACGGGTTCCTCGTGGTCCACCTTCTTGCCCCATGTCCCACAAATGCTCTGATTTGTAAAGGACACACGGAGGAAGCAGTTTACCATCAGCACTAGCTGGCTTCATTATCGAGACACCAGATTTTGATGAGTCCATCACTTTTTCAGTATGCTTACTCCCTCATTTCTTAATTATCTGGTGCTTGCCTGGATCATCTGACATGTTGGTTTCATCATAGTTGATCATATTGCTAGGTGGGAGATCTTCCAGCTTTGCCTTGATATTAGAGAAAAACATCTTAACAGTCTTTGTTCACTTCTGCACAAGCTCATTAAATATTTTTGCTTAAGCGAATGGCAAGATCTTCTGACTGTCGTTTGAGGAATAAACGCACCCATTCTTCTCCTGGCAAATTATTACGAAATTTCCTCTCTTTTCGGCCAGATTTATTAAGGTAGCCTTTAACTAAATATCTAATATCCAATTTAGTGAAGGGAATTCCCCAATGTGCAGCCCTCAAGATACCTTGCTTCAACATTTCTTCTTCTTCTTTATTTAGCACTGGCTGTCCTCCCATTTTTTTCGGATGTGCTTCCTGCACTTTATTTTGTATGGTTGATTTAGGTATACCATACAAATCACACGCATTTCTGTATTATAATTTACCACTCCGAATATCACAAACAGCTTTATCTAAAATTTCCGGGTCATAATTACACCATACTATAGCACCTCTCCTGCTCTTATACGTTCTTGGCATTGTCCGAAATCACCCCACACAGTACACAGTTTTACAAAAACCGTCGTTATTTTATAACCTAGCACGAGAAACTCTACAAACTTGTACAGAAATTGTCTCAATGCTGTTAGCTACTGAGCGCATCGACAATTACGGTTACAATAACTTCCCACTCGGTGCAACAATAGAAAGTTTCCACTTTACAATAATGCATGGATTTTTAACAGTGAGACTGTTCGTCAATTATTCACCTAGGGAAACAATTGATGCACAATAAAAGTTGTGGAAAGCAATAAATGCAATCTTGCGCTTAAAATAACTGGCGCACAGATGTTAAAATAAGTAACTCTTTGTTTCTATGCAGTGGCAAAGAGCAAATAAGCCATACTGTCCTAATTCGCCTGGTGTCCGAAATCACCCTATTTGATGGAACATGTTATTAAAGCATTTATGAAAGTGCTGAGCGAAAAGCGTATTCAGTTTATAGTTCTATGTTTATTACATCAACGAAATTCGGGATGGAAAAAGTTTTCATTCCACACGATTGTGTAAAATCATCATCAGGGATGCCACACCGAGCGTCTAAGCATATGGTATATACTGTTTGAATGGGGAGTGATCAGCAGCTATCAAATTTTCATTTCCAATAGCTGAAAGTTAATTTGCATCAATACACAGCTGATGAAATGGATGTAGATGAAAAAAGTATATCCCCTTCAAAATAGTCCCCATTAGATGTAATAAGCTTTTCCAATCCCTGAAAGATGTCTCAAACTTTATCTGATATTCAATAATGTTGTGTGTTTTCTTTCTAGGTGCCCATTCAAGATTCCTAGATCTGTAAATAATTCCAGGTAGTGATCTCATTTGTTCTTTTTCGTTATTGTTCTAAGAGCCCTCTTTTGTAATCTGAAAATTTGTTCAATGTTTGGTCTGCCCGTGCCCCAAAAAATTTTACCGTAAAATTTGACTGAGTGAATATATGCATAATGAGTTACTTTCAATCAATTACTATCACACACTGATGCTGGTACCCACAGAACATATCATGAGGCAGAAACCCAGCTGCGATTCTTTTTGTCCACCACTTCAGTTGGTTATCTACATCCATTTCTAAGACCTCTGTGTTATTTAACACAGCTTAGCGACTCATGATTTACACTCAATTCAGTGTTGTTGTTATTTCTTTGTATAGAAATGTATACTTTTGTCTTCTTTATGTTAAGTGTTACTTTATTCTCCTCTAACCATATATGTACTCTATTAACATCAGCTTGGCACAGCAGTAGCTCTAGTGACATATCTGTGATTATTTTGTTGCTGCTGTCAGCAAACAGAATTTTGTCTGCCTGCGTGACTCTTTCAGGGAAGTCATTAGTATGGATTAGTGCTCGACATACTCCCTGTGAGACACCTAGGTTGACATGTTCCGCATCTGATAGATGCTCCTCTATGGAACTGAGATTTCCATTGGCCTGTGAAATTTCTACTCCATGTACTGTATTCATGAGATATGACTGGAACCACATGTTTACTACTCCTATTATTCCCAGTGCCTCTAGTTTGTGGCAAAGTACACTCCTGGAAATGGAAAAAAGAACACATTGATACCGGTGTGTCAGACCCACCATACTTGCTCCGGACACTGCGAGAGGGCTGTACAAGCAATGATCACACGCACGGCACAGCGGACACACCAGGAACCGCGGTGTTGGCCGTCGAATGGCGCTAGCTGTGCAGCATTTGTGCACCGCCGCCGTCAGTGTCAGCCAGTTTGCCGTGGCATACGGAGCTCCATCGCAGTCTTTAAAACTGGTAGCATGCCGCGACAGCGTGGACGTGAACCGTATGTGCAGTTGACGGACTTTGAGCGAGGGCGTATAGTGGGCATGCGGGAGGCCGGGTGGACGTACCGCCGAATTGCTCAACACGTGGGGCGTGAGGTCTCCACAGTACATCGATGTTGTCGCCAGTGGTCGGCGGAAGGTGCACGTGCCCGTCGACCTGGGACCGGACCGCAGCGACGCACGGATGCACGCCAAGACCGTAGGATCCTACGCAGTGCCGTAGGGGACCGCACCGCCACTTCCCAGCAAATTAGGGACACTGTTGCTCCTGGGGTATCGGCGAGGACCATTCGCAACCGTCTCCATGAAGCTGGGCTATGGTCCCGCACACCGTTAGGCCGTCTTCCGCTCACGCCCCAACATCGTGCAGCCCGCCTCCAGTGGTGTCGCGACAGGCGTGAATGGAGGGACGAATGGAGACGTGTCGTCTTCAGCGATGAGAGTCGCTTCTGCCTTGGTGCCAATGATGGTCGTATGCGTGTTTGGCGCCGTGCAGGTGAGCGCCACAATCAGGACTGCATACGACCGAGGCACACAGGGCCAACACCCGGCATCATGGTGTGGGGAGCGATCTCCTACACTGGCCGTACACCACTGGTGATCGTCGAGGGGACACTGAATAGTGCACGGTACATCCAAACCGTCATCGAACCCATCGTTCTACCGTTCCTAGACCGGCAAGGGAACTTGCTGTTCCAACAGGACAATGCACGTCCGCATGTATCCCGTGCCACCCAACGTGCTTTAGAAGGTGTAAGTCAACTACCCTGGCCAGCAAGATCTCCGGATCTGTCCCCCATTGAGCATGTTTGGGACTGGATGAAGCGTCGTCTCACGCGGTCTGCACGTCCGGCACGAACGCTGGTCCAACTGAGGCGCCAGGTGGAAATGGCATGGCAAGCCGTTCCACAGGACTACATCCAGCATCTCTACGATCGTCTCCATGGGAGAATAGCAGCCTGCATTGCTGCGAAAAGTGGATATACACTGTACTAGTGCCGACATTGTGCATGCTCTGTTGCCTGTGTCTATGTGCCTGTGGTTCTGTCAGTGTGATCATGTGATGTATCTGACCCCAGGAATGTGTCAATAAAGTTTCCCCTTCCTGGGACAATGAATTCACGGTGTTCTTATTTCAATTTCCAGGAGTGTATTTTGTGATCTACTCTGTTGAACGCCTCGGCAAATCTAAAAAAAATTCTTTCATACAATAGTGTCTACTCAGGGCCCCCATTATGCTTTTAGTGAATTCTGCTATTGCTGTTTCTGAACTACTGCTAGTCTGAATTCAAATTGTGATTCTATTAGCAAATTATATTATTAAGGTAGTCAATAAGTCTATCTTCCACATCTGTTTCTATGATCTCTGAAAATGAAAATAGGGTGATATCAGTCTACATTTTCTATGTTCTCAGTATCACTCTTTTTGTGTACTGGTAAACTCCAGTCTGTTTAAGTATTCCGGAAAGGTAACTGAAATGAAAGATTAATTTAGAATGTGTGTTAAGGGCCCCTTCACATTATCAATGAATTCCTTGAGCCTACACACTGGAAATCCATCTAGCTCAGTTTACTTGGGATACAAATTAACACTCCTCTGTCCCTTACTTGGAATTTATTTCTCTCTGATTTCTTTCTCCATTTCCTTTCTTAACAACTGTCCAGATTGCTTTGCTGTCATTGCCCAAATTGTATGCGATTCTCTCATTCATGACTTTTCTGCTGCTAGCAACATCTTCCTGTTAATTCTTTTGTATTTTTATAGTAATCTAGAAACTGCATGTCACTCAAGTATGCTTGTAAAACAACAACCCTTTAATGTTTTCCTTAGTTCTGGGATCAGGAAAGGTCACAAGTGGCTGCATTTGGTGACTATGGAGGCCGGTGTATCATTACAGTATTGGTTATGGCAAAAAATTCAGAAAGAAGCAACAAAGTGTGAGTAGATGCAATACTGTGATGCAGAAATCATTAATTGTTTTGCCACAAATTCAAGCATTTTTTCCACATTGTTTCAAGCAAATGTAAGTAGTACTTTTGCCATCTCTTATTTCATACCTAAAACATATGAAAAAATGGCATCACATGAACCTGCTGATACGCAATCATCATCAGCAAGCAACTTCCCCGATTTGGTGATCAATCATAATCACTTTCATTTTTTCCATATTTCCATTGTTGTTAATGTGCTGGGGTGTCCACAGCCCTAGTGATCTCCAATGTTTTAATGGCTTACTTGTATATCAACCATGAACCATTGTTTTGTTCATAGCACATTCACCAAAAGCGATATTTGAAGTATGACAGACTGCTACTTACCACACAGAAGAGACACTGAGCAGTAGAGAGATACGTATAAAGTGCATACAAAAGTAGATTAAGTTATCAGACAAAGTCCTTCCTCAGACATAGAAAACACAAATACACACAAACATAGGGCCATTGTGATCTCCGGGTGCTAAGATCTGAATGGAATGAGAGTAATCTTGGCTGGGGTAGGTAGTGGCAGTACAGAAGAGGCATTGGACAGGGTTGGTGAGGGGCACCAGCTTAGGGCTGGGGAGATGCTATAGTGATGCCCGTGTGAGGGTGCAGGGACATTGTGGGGACAGGATGGAGGGTTGTCAGGTGCATCATCAGGAAGCTGTGCTTGGAAGGATAAAAGGGAGAGAAGAGAGAGAGAGAGACAGAAGGGGAAATGACTACACCACCGGGAGCACAGCAGGCGTACGAGAGACTGGAATGGGAGCAGGATAAGGGGATAGATGCAGGTGGGACAGGGACTGTTGAAGGTCAAGGCTAGGGGGTTACAGAAATGTAGAATATGTTATAGAGAGAGAGTTCCCAGTTGCACAATTCAGAGAATCTTACGTTAGTGGGAAGAATCCAGATGGCACAGCCTATGAAGCAGCCACTTCAGTCAAGCACACCGTGTTGTGTATCATGCTTAGGAACTTAGAAGACCAACTGTCTCTTGGTCACAGTTTGGTGGTATCCATTCATGCAGACAGACAACTTGGCCATGTAGAATTCCACAATGTTTGTAGCCAACGGCAGACAACATGCCTGCTTCCACAAGTAGCCCTGCCTTTGATGGGGTTGGAGATGTTTGTGAAAACGATGGAGTAGATGGTAATGGGAAGATGTATGGAACATGTCTTACATCCTGGTCTATCAGAGAGATATGAGCCAGGGGACAAGGGGCTGGGAGCAGTGCCCAAATAGGGAAGGACAAGGATTCAGTGCAATATGGGTGAGGAAGGACTTGGTCCAATAGCTTGATATACCATTAAATGTACTTTAAATGTGTCTGTCTGCCACTCAACACCCCCTTTGTGTGAAGAAGAGCAATATATCCCATTTCATTGTTGTTACTCCATCCCAGACTTTTCTTCATTCAAAAGCAATATTTAAAATTCCAAAAACTTCAATTTTATTCTATTCATACTGCACAATTTAATATAAATCCTTTGTCCATTTTTATATATAACAAATAACTGCCGATGCAAAAACACATGTAACCTTTTTCACAGCTGACAAAAAATTAAATATCTGATGTGCTAACACTCTGCAGATAATGTAAACATGTTTAGCAACACAACAATGACAAAACTGCACAAATCAGATTAACACAACATGCAAAATTACAAAATTCTCATTACTTTTTTAACACATCTTGTATAACAAATTTCTCTGAAATACTACCAAGTGGCCTCACTCTGATTCACTTATTTTCTGCAACTACTGGTTGCTTCTTGACAAAGCATTCTCTTCATTTTCACTTCTTAATGTGAGGAACCATGTATTTAAAAGCCTCAAACTGTTAAGAACAGAGCCCATTTATGTCCTGTGTGTACATTATCTTGTTACAGTGTGAAATGTGTTGGTTGGTTTACAAAAGAAATGAATATTTTCAGTGTGGAAGGTGAGTAAAAAAATATGATTATCTGTTTAGAAGCAATGTGGCATTTGCTTGTGTGATACAGAGTGAAGTGGGAGATGGCATATTAACCCTGCAATATTATTAGACTCATTTCAGAATACAGTCAGATGGTTCAGCTTACACTGACAGCTCAAACAGAACTGAACACACAGCAGCAAGTTCTAACAGCAGCATGCTTGTTTTTCTGCGAGAATGATGATGAGGCTCAGAGTAGCAAAAGTAAAGTCACAATTCTACATAACGTTGCTGTATATGACTAATTAATGAAAATGTTCTTAAATATTCATCACCATTCATACGAATCGCAAACATCACAAAAATTAAACATTCTAATATCACTACCCACAGAATGATAATTTGTGTGTTATTTTATTTAATGCTCTACCAATAATGAAACTATTCTTTCAATGATAGAAGTTTTACTATAAAAACCGCATAGCCTAAATAACATCTGACTGACAAGAAGCTATTCTGTGACACAGAAGCATTACAGACAGAATGCTTTCAGTACAGGAATTTTGCTACAAAAAACCTCCAAAAAAGAGTATCAAGAATACAACATAAAATTAAATGAGGACTCTGCACAAACAAAGAAGACACTCCTACAATTTATCACAATATTTATACTCTGATCTAAATTCCTGTTAAGACTAAAATCATATTAAACAGGTTTTTAATTATTCAGTAAGTGTAAACAGCTGCTTATGTTCCCTGAAACAATACTGTTAAATTCGTAGAATGAAATAGCAGATAGAAACAACAACTAAATACTGTATGAGAAAGAGCAGAAGTTTCCCACTCCCTCCCCTCTCTCACCAAAATAGTTGCCACATACTCTCCCTCATTATGGGATTTATGGAACATGCTGCATAATTGAACAAATGGCCTTTAAAATGTAGGGTGCAAACTGTTATTTGTCCAAATAAATAAATCAATATTGCACTCGATGGAATGCTTCTTTGTTGATAACAGTGAATAAAAAGTTTCATAACTGAATAGTGTAGAAATGTTCCAGCTTAATGAAACAGTCCCACTGGCTAACTTTTCACGAACAGTACTTACTTCTGCTGCGCCAACTGAAGATACCATGGAATAATCAGCAATAGTCATAGACATTCCAGCCACCCATTCCTTTCCTTCGAGGAAAGTATTTAGGAAATCATAGGCTTGTTCTATTTTCTTAAACTTTTCTGGATCAAACTTTGGTGCTCCATAAAACAATACTGGGTACTGCAAAGAAATTTCTGTCATTAGTACCATGAATACAATGTAATGGTACAGAATACATTAATCTCCCTTCTGCGTGTAGAACTGTCTTAGTTGCTTACTAAGTTTTGGCATCTGCCATCATCAGATACCTGCAATTAAGAATACAGGAAAATAACAAGCAACATGTGTTTGTAACACAACATCAAGCTACAAAAGATTAAAAATCAAAGTTAAGACATAATTATAAAAACTCACTCACCACAAACTTAGAAATTGCAAAAGAAGGTCCAATGTAAGGAATAAAAACGTGTGCCTACTCAGAGTGTCGACTACCAGCCTGGCTCACAAATTTCACAAAGCTGCAAGTTTCAGCTGCCAGATGGTGCCAGTGTAGAGAACATTACCTTCAAATTTTATTGATTTATTTTTTTATTATTATTTTTTAGTTTTGCAGCAAACAACCTGCCTCATATAAATCAAATTACTGGTTCTCCAGCAAGACGGATCTGCCATCCAAAGTATTTTGATTTGGTAATCAAATTATTTTAATCTTTATAATCTGTTTTACAAGTTTACAATTTTAGTATATTGCTTGGCTAAGTTTTAGTTCAATGTGTGCAGTTTTTTTATTTACGGACACACACAATTATAATAGCAAATAATACTTTTATAATATCATCTTGTGAATGCAAAATGTAGTTAATACTAAATTCCATGTAGCTTCTGTATACATATTATTCTGTGATAGATTCAATGAATACCTATTGTCAAATTTGGACGAACTGCACCTGGATCAATTGGCATCAACTGAAAAGGCTAATTTTAGGAGTATGCCACTACTTTCATTTGAATCATGTTTTTGATGGGTTTTTTTATTATTTGACTTTGAATGTTTGTCGGTGGAGGAATGGTTGGTATCTTTTATAGAGGGTAGGTTCCGTGTAATAGGTTGAAGGGGCTGGTCTATGAGAGCAGAGATTCGCTCAGTGGGGGCACAGTAACTGGCCACAACGGGGCATCCTTGGTGACTATCCACAGCTCCTGTCCCTTTACCACATGGTGTCCTACTCGTTGCTGTTGCTGCCACCTCCCTGTACACTAACATTCCTAATGGCCATGGCCTTACCACTACTAAACACTACCTTTCCCAACGCCTGATGGATTCCAAACCGACAATCTCTTCCCTAGTCGTCATGACCAACTATATCCTCACCCACAATTACTTCTCCTTCGAAGGCATTACCTACAAACAAATTCAGGGTATGGCCTATGGGCACCTGCATAGCACCATCCTATGCCAACCTATTCATGGGCTATCTAGAGGAATCCTTCATAAAAACCCAGAATCCTAAACCCCTCAGCTGGTTCAGATTCATTGATGACATCTTTGCTATCTGGATCGAAGGTGAGGACACTATCCACATTCCTCCAGAACCTCAACAGCTTCTCCCCCATTTGCTTCACCTGATCCTACTCAACCGAACAAGCGACCTTCCTAAACGTTGACCTCCACCTCAAAGATTGCTACATCAGTATCTCCATCCAAATCAAACTTACTAACCACCAGCAAAACCTCCAATTTGACAGCTGCCACCCGTTCCATACCAAGAAGTCCCTTCCATACAGCCTAGCCACCTGTAGTTGTCGCATCTGCAGTGATGAGCAGTCCCTCTGACAATATACCAAGCGTCTCACTGAAGCCTTCACTGACAGTGATTACCGTCTCCAACTCTGTACAAAAACAAATTTCCTGTGCCTTATCTGTCCAGTCTCCGACCACCTCCCAAAGTCCCACCATACAGCCAAGGAGGAGCATTCCCCTCGTAACTCAGTACCACCCAGGACTGTAACAACTGAATTACATTCTCCACCAGGGTTGCCCACTATCCTTCCTATCCCCTCCACAGTGGTATTCCACTGTCCACTGAACCTACACAATACACTCTTCCATCCTTACACTACCTCTGCTCCCAATCCATTACTTCATGGCTCATTCCCCAGTAATAGACCTAGATGCAAGACCTGTCCCATACGTCCTCCCACCACCGCCTACTCCAGTCCGATCACTAATATCACCTATCCCATCAAACGCAGGGCTACCTGTGAAGCCAGTCATGTGATGTACAAGCTAAGCTGCAACCACTGTGCTGCATTGTATGTAGGCATGACAACAAACAAGCTGTTATCCTTCATTTCCATGACTGCTTCACAGCCTGTGCCCTATGGATCCTTCCCATCAACACCAGCTTTTCTGAGTTGCGCAAGTGGCAATACATTCTACGCTCCCATAACCCCCCTGGCCTCAACCTTCGTTAGCCATTATCCTCACTCATTCATTCAGTCCCTTCCCTGTTCCCATTCCGGCACTACACTGTCGTCACTCCACCATCACACCCAGTCTTTTTATTTCACTCCTTTTCTGTTACTTCCCCCCCCCCCCTCCTCTATCCTGCCCTCCATCTAACCTACAGCACTTCACTGTCTGCCATACCCACCATACCATCCCTCCCCCTTCCCACTCCAGCCTCCTCCTTACCCCAATCCAGCTGCCACTTACATCATTCCCTGGTGCTGCTGCTCACAGTGTGGTTCCAGTTGCCTGAGACTGCAGTCGTGTGTGTGTGTGTGTGTGTGTGTGTGTGTGTGTGTGTGTGTGTCTGTGCGCACGCATGCATGTCTGTCTGTCTGTTGTCTAGTTTTGACGAAAGCCTTAATGGCTGAAACCTTTAATTATGAGTCTTTTTGTTGTGCCTATCTGCGACTCAGCATCTCCACTATATGCTGAGTAGCAACTTCCCTTTTTATAATATTCTTATATTCCATCCTGGATTTTCCATTGTTTGCCTGTTACTAGTCACTGGTTTAAGCTTTTCAAGAGACTTTGGAAATTATGCTTGGTTGTCCTTCCGAACACCTTTTTTTTTCTTTTCTTTTTTTTACATTTGCAACGATAATAATAATAAAAGTAAATAAAAGTTTGTGACAACACAAAGTAATATTTCTAAATAAGACATTAGTTTTATTGATTTCTTAAGGTCAGTTATTAGCTATGATGTATTTGAGATCTTACCTTCAATGTGTATGTATTTTATGTTAATTATATATTATCAATATGATAATGGATAGTCTTTGGTGGAATATAAATAATGGAAAGAATAAAAGTAACTAGTTACCATACAGCTGACGGGTTGAGCCATCAATTGGAACACAAACAAAACTTAGAAATTTGGTAGTTTGGTCAAGTTGTTCTTCAGGGCTAATAGTGTACACATGCACTGCGAGGGGTTGTGATTGGTAGGTTCATTTGGGGGAGGGGACCAAACAGAGAGGTTATCTGTCCCTTTGGATTAGGGAAGGATGGAAAAGTAAATAGGCCACACCCTTTCAAAGATACCATCCTGGTGTTTGCTTGAAGTGATTTAGGGAAATCAAAGAAAACCTAAACCAGGATGGCCTGATGGGGGTTTGAACCGTCATCCTCTCGAATGTGTGTCCAGGGTGCTAAACACTGTGCCACCTTGCTTGGTGAGGCGTTGTGCTAGGTGAGGCAAGGGGGAAAATGAGGTGGGGAAGAGGAAGAAGGGTTACAAAATACTGTCTGACAGTGGGGAGGGAGGGGGTGGCAGATAGATGGGATATGAATACAGTGAGCTTGTTGTGGCCATAAGCAGGAAGAGGTACGTGCAGCACACAATGATGTGGAGGAGTAGACTGGGAGGAAAAGCTACAACAGAGGAAAACTGCTGGAACGAGGGTTGTGAGTGCGAGATGAGTGAAGTTAGGGTAATGGGGTGGAGGTGGTAGTATGGTAGGGGCAAGCAAAGAATGAGGCAGGACAGTTGCGGAATTTAAGATGTGCCCAAAAGTTATTACCTTTTACAACCTTTTTTCTGAACCCACTGATGAATGAACTCCGTGGAGAGATGTTACTTTTACTCTTTCCATTCATTCTTCTTCTGGTGCCTTTGTCCCACATTGGTGCATGGCCAGCATGGTTATCAATGTATTTGGCTGGTTAATTTAAGGGGTGACCGGATGCCTCTCCTGCTCCCACCCTCTTACCTAGGCAGGATGGAACATGCGTACCTCAACAATCTGTGTTTAGTGTTATTCATGTGAAAGTGAACAAAAGTTTCTATTTTTCTAATGTTTGTGAATCATGTAACTGAGGTGAAACTTTGGTAGCAAATCAGTAGTCATCTAGTAAGATGTGTAAATCCCCCTAAAAACCAGATCCAGGCTGGCTGGCACACGACCCTTATTATTTATCTACTGCGCGGATTTGATCTGGGGCCAGTGCCCCTCCCCATCATATAAGCAGCACGTTAACATGCATGGCTAGGTACCTTTAATATTTTCATTGTTTATATTTACATCTATACTCTGCAAACCGCTGTGAGGTGCATGGCAGAGGGTACATCTCATTGTACCAGTTGTTAGGGTTTCTTCCTGTTCCAATTTATGTATGGAGAATTATTGTTTGAATGCCTCTGTGCATGCAGCAATTATTCTAATCTTATCTTCAAAAACCTTACATGAGTGATATGTTAGGGGATAGTAATCATTTAAAGCAGTTTCTTGAAACTTTGTTAATATGAAAGTTGTACCAAAAGTAAGATTCCCATATTTATACAAATAGAAAACATTGTTTATTGTTATTAATTTTTGCATTGTTGAAAAGCTTACACTTTTGTCTATTTTTCAACATAATCTCCATTTTTTCCCAACACTTTTGAAGATAGTGCTCCAGATTTTGTATTCCTAAGTTGAAAAAGTCTCCCACCAACCCGCTGAGGAAGCATGTGACCTCTGCTCAGACTTCATTGCCACCTAAGTGTTCCTTTAGCTTGGGGAAGAAGTGATAATCACTGGGGGCCAAGTCAGGGCTGTATGGGGGACGGGCCGTTAGAGTCCACCCAAAATTCTTCAGAAGTTCCTGTGTTTGATGAGCGACGTGGGGTCAAGTGTTGTCGTGAAGAAGCACTGCTCCCTCTGTCAGTCGTCTTCTCTGGTGATTCTGGATTGCTCACCGGAATTTGGTCAATGTTTCACAATATCTGTCTGAGCTTATTGTCATCCCAGGTTGCATGAAATCGATGAGGAGTGCCCGCTTCCAATCCCAAAACGACTCTCCATAACCTTTCCTGCCGACTGCATTTGTTTGAATTTCTTTGGTGGTGGCGAAACGGAGTTACGCCACTGACAAGATTGTTATTTTATTTCAGGAGTGTAATGAAACACCCTCGTTTCATTTCTCATGATTACAGATCCCAACAACTTTTTGTTGCCTCCCCCCTAACATTGTTGAAGAAACTTGTGAGCACAGTCAAGACGTTGCTTCTTGTGTCCGTCAGACAGCATCCGGGGGACCCAGTGAGCACACACCTTGTGATAACCCAACGTTTCTGTTAAAGTTCTTTCGATTGTGCCACGGGAAGCTTCAGGAATGCATTCGACTAGTTCAAGGACAGTGACCCTCCGATCTTTGAGCAGTAGTTGTTGTTGTTGTTGTTGTTGTGGTCTTCAGTCCTGAGACTGGTTTGATGCAGCTCTCCATGCTGCTCTATCCTGTGCAAGCTTCTTCATCTCCCAGTACCTACTGCAGCCTACATCCTTCTGAATCTGCTTAGCGTATTCATGTCTTAGTCTCCCTCTACGATTTTTACCCTCCACGCTGCCCTCCAATGCTAAATTTGTGATCCCTTGATGCCTCAGAACATGTCCTACCAACCGATCCTTTCTTCTAGTCAAGTTGTGCCACAAACTCCTCTTCTCCCCAATCCTATTCAGTACCTCCTCATTAGTTATGTGATCTACCCATCTAATCTTCAGCATTCTTCTGTAGCACCACATTTCGAAAGCTTCTATTCTCTTCTTGTCCAAACTATTTACCGTCCATGTTTCACTTCCATACATGGCTACACTCCATACAAATACTTTCAGAAATGACTTCCCGACACTTAAATCTATACTCGATGTTAACAAATTTCTCTTCTTGAGAAACGCTTTCCTTCCCATTGCCAGTCTACATTTTATATCCTCTCTACTTCGACCATCGTCAGTTATTTTTCTCCCCAAACAGCAAAACTCCTTTACTACTTTAAGTGTCTCATTTCCTAATCTAATACCCTCAACATCACCCAACTTAATTCGACTACATTCCATTATCCTCGTTTTGCTTTTGTTGATGTTCATCTTATATTCTCCCTTCAAGACACCATCCATTCCGTTCAACTGCTCTTCCAAGTCCTTTGCTGTCTCTGACAGAATTACAATGTCATCGGCGAACCTCAAAGTTTTTATTTCTTCTCCATGGATTTTAATACCTACTCCGAATTTTTCTTTTGTTTCCTTTACTGCTTGCTCAATATACAGATTGAATAACATCGGGGAGAGGCTACAACCCTGTCTTACTCCCTTCCCAACCACTGCTTCCCTTTCATGTCCCTCGACTCTTATAACTGCCATCTGGTTTCTGTACAAATTGTAAATAGCCTTTCGCTCCCTGTATTTTACCCCTGCCACCTTTAGAATTTGAAAGAGAGTATTCCAGTCAACATTGTCAAAAGCTTTCTCTAAGTCTACAAATGCTAGAAATGTAGGTTTGCCTTTCCTTAATCTTTCTTCTAAGATAAGTCGTAGGGTCAGTATTGCCTCACGTGTTCCAACATTTCTACGGAATCCAAACTGATCTTCACAGAGGTCGGCTTCTACCAGTTTTTCCATTCGTCTGTAAAGAATTCGCTTTAGTATTTTGCAGCTGTGACTTATTGTTAAACTGATAGTTCGGTAACTTTCACATCTGTCAACACCTGCTTTCTTTGGGATTGGAATTATATTCTTCTTGAAGTCTGAGGGTATTTTGCCTGTCTCATACATCTTGCACACCAGATGGTGGAGTTTTGTCAGGACTGGCTCTCCCAAGGCCGTCAGTAGTTCCAATGGAATGTTGTCTACTCCCGGGGCCTTGTTTCGACTCAGGCCTTTCAGTGCTCTGTCAAACTCTTCACGCAGTATCATATCTCCCATTTCATCTTCATCTACATCCTCTTCCATTTCCATAATATTGTCCTCAAGTACATCACCCTTGTATAGACCCTCTATATACTCCTTCCACCTTTCTGCTTTCCCTTCTTTGCTTAGAACTGGGTTTCCATCTGAGCTCTTGATATTCATAAAAGTGGCTCTCTCTTCTCCAAAGGTCTCTTTAATTTTCCTGTTGGCAGTATCTATCTTACCCCTAGTGAGATAAGCCTCTACATCCTTACATTTGTCCTCTAGCCATCCCTGCTTAGCCATTTTGCACTTCCTGTCGATCTCATTTATGAGACTTCGTATTCCTTTTTGCCTGCTTCATTTACTGCATTTTTGTATTTTCTCCTTTCATCAATTAAATTCAGTATCTCTTCTGTTACCCAAGGATTTCTACTAGCCCTCGTCTTTTTACCTACTTGATCCTCTGCTGCCTTCACTATTTCATCCCTCAAAGCTATCCATTCTTCTTCTACTGTATTTCTTTCCCCCTTTCCTGTCAATTGTTCCCTTATGCTCTCCCTGAAACTCTGTACAACCTCTGGTTCTTTCATTTTATCCAGGTCCCGTCTCCTTAAATTCCCACCTTTTTGCAGTTTCTTCAGTTTTAATCTACAGTTCATAACCAATAGATTGTGGTCAGAGCCCACACCTGCCCCTGGGAATGTCTTACAATTTAAGCTGCTCACTGTTAATCTTCTGGAAAATCCACTCCATTCTTCATCATGGACTTCCGTGTGACCCTCAGCAAAAGCCCTGCACCATTTGCGGACGTGATGAATGGACATGCACTCTTCACCATAAACCTCAGTCAGCTGCTGATGGATCTCCATAGGTGATAACTTCCTTGCATGGAGAAACCGGATTACTGCTCGAACTTCGCACTTGGTGGGATCGGCGACCAACACTTCCCTCTCTGATGGTTGCCAAGCCAACACTAAGTTATGTAGCGAATCATGGACGGGTGGGCTTAAGAATGGGGGAAGCACTGTGCATGGCACTGTTGTTGGATTTAGCCTAGCACCTTCCCTCAAGGCTGTAGCTCACTGGGAACCTTACTTTTGGTACAACCTCCATAGATTTTCTCAGGATAGTTTACGTCTATCTTGAAGAGTCTTCCAATTCGGTGGCTTCAGTATCTCTGGGACACTCTCCCATGGATTAAACAAACCTGTGACCATTTGTGCTGCCCTTCTCTGTATGCATTCGATAATCCCTGTTAGGCCTATCTGGTATGGGTCCCACACACTTGAGCAATATTCTAGAACTGGTCGCACGAGTGATTTGTAAGCAATGTCTGATTGTACTCCGCAGTATTCTACCACTAAACCAAAGTCTACCAGCGACATGCTTTACCCCCATCTGAGCCTATATGATCATTCCTTTCCATATACCTACAAGTCTTACACCCAGGTATTCATATGAGATGGCTAACTCCAACAGTCACTTACTGATATTATGGTCATAGAATACTACAATTTTTTTCATTTTGTAGAGTGCATTACATTTTTGAACATTTAAAGCAACTTGCCAATCTCTGCACCACTTTTTAATCATATCAAGGTCTGACTGAATAATTATGCAGCTTCTTTCAGATGGTACTTCATTACAGACAACTGCATCATCAGCAAAAAGCCTGATTTTACTATTAATTTTGTCTGCTAGATCATTAATATACAACATGAACAGCATGAGTTCCAACAAATTTCCCTGGGGCACACCTGAAGTTACATCTACATCTGATGATGATTCTCCATCCAAGATAACATGTTGCATCCTCCCTACAAAAAAGTCCTCAATCCAGTCACAAATTCCACTCTATACACCATATGATCATACTTTTGACAATAAGCGTAGGGGTGGTAGTGAGTCAAATGCTTTTTGAAAGTCAGAAACTACAGCGTCTACACAATTGCCTTGAACCAAAGCTTTCAGTACGTCATGTGAGAAAAGTGTGAATTGTCACACAAGATCGATATTTTCAGAATTCCTGCTGGTTGGCATGGAGGAGACCATTCTGTTCAAGATACGTCATTATGTTTCAGCTTAGAATATGTTCTAAGATTTTACAACAAACCAATGTCAAGGATATTGGATGATAGTTTTGTGGGCCACTTCTACTACCCTTCATGTAGACAGGTGCCTCTTTCCAAAAACTGGGCACAGTTTTTTGTTCGAGGGATGTATGACAGATTTTAGTTAGATGAGGGGCTAGCTCAGCTGCAAATTCAGTATCGAATCTGTCAGGGATTACATTGGGGCCTGGAGCCTTTTTCAATTTTAACCAACTCAGCTGTTCTCAACACCACTGACACTAATACATATTTCATTCATCTTTACAGTGGCACGAGAATTAAACTGGAGTAATTTTCCTGATTTTTTTCCTTTGTAAAGGAACATTTAAGAACTTCGGTTTTTACTTTGCTACTTTCAGTTTCAGTTCTAGTCTCATTCACTAGAGACTGGGCACTATTATCACTTAGTACAAACTCAGTCTGAAGTATGAGGGTGGTTTGAAAAGTTCTTGGAACGGAATACAAAAAAAGTACTTACATCACTGAAACATTTTTTTATTTTTCAATGTAGTCTCCTTGTAGATTAATGCACTTGGTCCAACAATGTTCCAGTGCCTTGAGCCCATCTCGAAAATGAGTTTCCTCCAGGCCTGCAAAACAGTTGTCAACTCCAGCTATCAATTCTTCGTTTGAAGTGAATCTTTGTCCACCATGAAAAATTTTCAGATTTGGGAAGAGATGGAAGTCTGGCGGACCCATATCAGGTGAATAAGACAGTGTGGCAACAATTCATACCTTAGTTCATGTAATTTTGCCATGGCGTCGGCACATGTGTGCAGGTGCGCATCAAGAGTCGTGGCACCCATCTTGCAGATAATTTTTTCATTTCTAATTCTTCCATTAAATGTGATAGACCCTTTCAGATGACATCTGTCAAGCATGAGCAATTTTTCTCACTTTCAATCAGTGATCCTCCATGACCATTTTGTGCAATTTTGCAATGATTTCTGGGGTAGACACATCTAGGCCGACCACTGCGCGGATCATCATCTAAGCTCTCCCAACCAAATTTAAATTCATTTGGCCACTTGGCAACAGTTGAATAAAAAGGAGCAGTGTTCCCCAGTGTATTCTGGAAATCGGCGTGAATGTTCTATGCTTTCGTACTTTTGTTTATGAAGTACTTAATCACTGCTGGAATCTCGATTTTTTCGATCTATGCAAGTCACTACACGGGAACAACAGCAGAGCCATGTCACCGCCATAGCTCTCTCCCAACAGCACTGATGTGGCACTCGTTTACAGCCAACAGTCCAATGAATATCATGTGAACAACTTGTTGCACTAGCCTTATAAAAACTGGTTAATCTGTTTGTTGCAAATACAATACTTGTGGTGATTCCGAGAACTTTTCAAACCACCCTCGAAACATTCAAAATTTTCATTAAAATAAAATGTGTTGTTATGAACCATAGTATGGTTTCAATTATTAGCAGGCATTTGACATTTAAGGTCGAAACATGTGGTGACGTCACAACAAGTAATGCTCACAGGGTTCTGCCACAATGCTGCACTTTTCATGGGAATAAAAAAATCCCTTTAAGTATATACCTCCTACAAACATCAAATAAAATATCTGATATTCATATGATGTAGGAATCTCTGTGTATCTAGAAAACTACTGAGCTCAATGCAATTCTTTTGGTAATGTCTCTTTCCAATTTTGTGTATCACATTATGTTTGATATGTAAATTATTCGTGAAACAACATTTATTCTTGCAATTTTTGTCAATATTTAATAATTATGAAGTTTAAATTTTCTATTTTCTTCAGAAATCACATAAAAAACCTGAAATTTATGTATGGTATAGCCCTTCATCGTGCTTTCCCTATGCCCACCTTTGAACTACTTTTGTAGCACATCGTAAGGGATGTGAAAATAAATGTTACAGCAATCTTCTCCTGCAATGGCTCTCTGTGAACTGGCAGGCACAATGATTTGCATAATTGAAGAGGCAACACAGTGGGAGCAGTTGATGCTGGCTCCCATTGGTGTATTGCTGGAGGAAGCAGCTACTTTAAATCGGACTACAGTTACATAGGATAAATTTATGCAGTTGATACAGGAGGAGCTAAACAGTACTGGCCCATGATTTTGCTAATTTAAGTCTTGCATGTAGCAGATTTTTCTCATAAACTTTTGTTCTGTAACTAATGACATATTTAATATTATGTTAGAGAAGAATAAAATTTACATTTGGTTGCAATAACATGACCAACATAACTTCTTAATACACAAAAAGTAATTGCAGTTAAAATAGCCACTTTGGAAAACAAACTTTGGCAATCCTTTTTAAGTTTTCTTCTTTCCATAATGTAACAGCAGCCTTATAAAAACTGGTTAATCTGTCTGTTGCCAATACAATACAGTAGAACAGGAGTCACTTGCAATGTTTCACTCAGTATGATCCTGTGCCATGATCGTTTGGGGCAATGCAACTAGTCAAAAAAGCTGTTACTCTACATAAGTGTGCTCTAAGAATACTGCCTAAAGTTGACAACCGAACATCATGTAGAGGCTTCCTGCAGCTGCCACAGTTTTGGAGGCACAAGCCATGACAATATGTGGTTTTCCAGTCGCAGTAAACAGTGTTGCAATTACAGACAGCTATTTGTATCCAAATGGTTGTGTGCCCAAGTGACAGCACTCTGACATTCCTTTACTCACAGATACTTAGGTTACTGACAGCCACTTGATGGCAGTTCAGGTCCGGGCTCCAGAGTGACTGCCAGCCACCCTTGAGCCTACTCTTCGGACCACAACACCTGCCGCTACCACTACCCATCAGATGGTGCCATCACACGCCTTCACTGCAATCACAGCCACTGGAAGTCTATCAGCCACTCTGGAAGACCCCATTCCACTGGACCTCCACTTGGACTGCCCACCAGCTCATGGCCTTGTGGGACGATGTTGCTACACATTCACAGCACCTCCTGGCTCATCGCCACTACTGACAGCTGTGGATGTTGTCATGGTAAGCACTTGCTATGCATCATCGCTGACTGAAATTTCTGTACCGTATTTACTCGAATCTAAGCCGCACTCGAATCTAAGCCGCACCTGAAAAATGAGACTCGAAATCAAGGAAAAAAAAAATTTTCCCGAATCTAAGCCGCACCTGAAATTTGAGACTCGAAATTCAAGGGGAGAGAAAAGTTTTAGGTCGCACCTCCAAATCGAAACAAAGTTTGTCTAATTGTAATATGAGACACAATTTAGGTCGAATGAATGACGATACAGCTGCAGTAGTTTGGTTCGAGTCGTAAGCTTAGCAGTTACGGTTTACCAGGTAGCCATTGCTACACGTCACGCGCTCCGTCCGTATTTATACGGATATCCTTCCTTTTTCACGTGCTTCGTCTGGTTTGAATTGATTGCTTATTTTTCTTTGATCTGATAAGTGCCGTTCTCTTTGTTATAGGTGTTTACGTCACTGTAAGCTGAAAATGCATTACTGTACTGTATCATGCATTGTTTGTCGCATTCTGATAGTGCGTCTTTACGGCCTGTCGCCGCTCGCGGCGTGGCTTGCTTTTGTGCACGCTACCGCCGCTTACAAATAAAAAATAGAGAGGAATCGTTTCATTAGTGAAACATTTGTTGTTACTTACACTACTGCTTTCTTTGATAATGATCAACAAGAACCAAATAATAGACTGTGTATGATAGATGATGATCTGAACGAAATTTTAGCAAAAATTTTTCTCCGTTTGAAAATCTTTGCAGGTGCCTCTTTAGTTCATTACATTCTGCACAGAAATTAGAGTCATCTTAGATTTAAAAATCTAGTCAGTTGCCGTGCTTCATTTCTGACTGTATCACTATCAGGCATAAGAATAATACGAATATAAACATGACATGATATGTATATTCTTCCGCGTTTGCTGTTGTCTCACTCTAGTTTCGTAGTTTATTAGGCAGACAGGATTTAAATGAGATAGTAGCAAACACGAAATAATACATGGCAAAATGTTTATATTCGTATTAATCTTATGGCGAAGAGAATACTACATGTGATTCACAATTCATAAAAGCTCCTATTAGCAACCATCTCTTCTCACAGGTAGGAAAAAATTCAGAACGTAGAGTTGGCCATATTGACAAACATCCCAAACAGTCTTGCCAGTCGGATTTTCGTAGTACATTGAAATGCTGCTACATTCGAAGATCAACAATACAGAATTTGTATTTACTTCGTTGAATAATGTACCAAAAAGCAGTGGTCGAAACTCTGGGCGGAGGAAAAAGGCTTGGCTTCCACTTTTTTTTTTTTTTTATTTATTTACTGACGCAGAGATTTTGGTGCCAGTATTTATCTTTGTGCCTACAAAGCATGCCTGTGTGGCGCTACATATATTCGACGGCAGAAGTTAGTTGTGGCGGCACCCACCAACATTTTTCAGAACTCCCGCTTGCTTTGCACTCGATTCTAAGCCGCAGGCGGTTTTTTGGATTACAAAAACCGGAAAAAAAGTGCGGCTTAGATTCGAGTAAATACGGTAGTCCTCATGTATGAACCTTCAGTCTCTAAAGTTGTACTGAGTTAGTTCATGGTCAATAAACAAACATTTGTTATTCCAATGTGCATATTAATCACTACCTGGGTACAACACCTGGTCAGGGATACTTCAAAGGACAACAAGGATAATGTTTTGTGTTACGGTTCTCTTCACTTGTCTGTCATACGTGTTAACAGGTGGTGGTGGTGATGATGGTGATGGTTTCATGCCACGTGTGTGGTTTCTCAGTACAGTACCCGCTCAAAATTTGCTCGCTCTAGTGCCAGCTCCTGGTTTCGTCTTGACCGTCTCCCCACCACCAAACCATGCTCAATGTTGTCCTTCTTTGTGTGTGTTTCAGTGTTTCCTGATGTGTCTTCATTCATTTTTGCTGGAGCAGTGTTTCATCCTTTTTTCAGTTGTTCAGTTCTGTTCGTGTGTTAACTCACCTTGGTGGGGCAACATAGTTATTTTAGTGTGTTGCACCACTCTGTATTCAGATCCTACTAAAATGCACTGTTTCTGTGATGTATGAAGGGGTGGCCCCTGCATATTTCATTCACCGCACTTACATGTATGTCGTGCAGGCCTCACCTTGTAGGTAATTTGGAATACAAGAGGCACCAAGGTACTGTGTAGTCATGACACCAGCATCTGCCACAATGTTCGAGAGCATCAGCATTGCCAGTACATGACGTGAAAATCACAGTCGACAGCGCTGCAGTCATGGGCAGTAACTTATATCCACATGGACGTACTTGTTCTCAGGCAGGTAATTAAGTCTGCGCTCTACCCCTGGAGAAGCAGTTACATTCGAAGCTCAAGGCAACCAATGGCCACCTGGAGGCTCCACTACGGACCACACATGCTGCTGCCATCCCCACTGCTCACCGAGGTGCCAAGTCACACTTGTTGTGAGCCATATCCGATACCGCACTTTTGCCAGGTGCTCAGAGGGCCCCGCTTTACAGTATTAATTGTGACTGCTCACAACTCACTGCCTCATGTGACTGAGTCATTACTAATAGCACTTGCTGCTCGTCTGGAGGCTGCCTACAAGCTCATCAGTTTGTGGAACTGTGCCATTATTAATCTTCCCTGCTCCTGCAGACACTGCTGTTCTCAAGATGTGTAGACATTATTCCTCAGTAAGAGGGTAGCACATTGTCAATGAGGAAAAAAAAAAGGTTTCATGTAGTTTTCTAGTGCTCTTCTCTCATACGCAGTACCTCACTTGCGGCAGGGTGTAAGGTTTTGTGAGATGTTTCAGAGCTCTTCTCTAGCCCACTGTACTTCATTGGCAACAAGCCTATTTTTCTCACGTGTTAGAAGTGTGTTTTCATGTCTTCTTGTCTCTTCTCGTCAGCCATATGCTTCATTGACAATGAGGTAAAAGGTTTCACGTTTCTGTATTCTTCACATGTGTTTTAGTACTACTTGCTGTGTATTAGTTTTGTTTTGCTATAGTATGTAGGCAGTGGTGTCGCATTCAATGATTTTTATAACCAAGCCAGGTTTCTCATCTATGCATGCTCGTGAACCAAGTTTCTTAGTAATTGCCTTTTCTGCAGAGTTCAGGTAGTTTGTTCATATGTTTTATGAGTGTGAATTCTGTTAGTTGATGCTGTTGGTGTACAGTGTGTCCCCCCCCCCCCCCCCCCCACACACACACACACAAGGTTTGAGTGCCATTTTTCCTTTATCATGGATGTCAAAGTGTCAGAGCTGTCTTTATCTTAAGTCACTCAGTTACAGGAGCAGCAAATTCATAGGCAGGACGTAACTTAGCTCACTCAGGCTTTTGCTTCTATAGCTGTGTCTCAGCATGCTGTTCCTGCACTTGCACCGCCTTTTCATGTGGACTTGGACCTGTACCATCAACAGTTGGAGTTACACTTCGTAGCCTACATAACACAAGACACACAACATTTACTCAATTGCTCATTTTACTGCCAGTGTGGGTGCAGAAATTTTCTGTGCACAATGCATTTTTTCCCAGGCTCTTGTCTGGATAACATAAGAGTTTGGGTTGTTAGTTGAACAATTATATGTGCATTTTTGTTGTGAAATTTGCCTTTGGCCGAGCAGTGCTTGTGATACGGTCTTGGTTAACGATGGGCTCTTACCCACAATCTTTGAGTGAGCCTGTTCATGTACAATGTCTGGATAGGACGACCAGAAATTTAGTTTTGTGTGTGGCAAGCTGGACCACCTTCAGTCAGATCGTGTGCACTATTGTTTTACTGGGTGGCCCTCGGTTCTATGGTGGCAGTCCCAACACCCTCGGGCCAGCCCTTGCCAGTAATGCCACTGGATGCTAACTTGCTGACTCTCTCGTCACTGGCGTCAGCCTTGTCAGTACCAGCCGTCTCAGAGCCAGCCCTTACATCAGCATCAGCGTTATGGCCAGTCCTCTTCTCTTCGTCACTCCTACTGGTGCCACCCCTCTTAAGGCCAGACCATCTGTTGTTGCCCTGCCAGTTGGCGATGACATCAGCCCTATGTCTGCACATCACCAGCTCTGTGTGTGTTGCATTGGGCTCACTTTCTTGTGTTGCTTAGTAGTTTAGTTCAGCATATTCATGTATCTGGTGCTGAGTTTTTTTATGCAACGTTTGTGTGCTTTTTCTAGTCTTGTGTATCACATGTCATGGGTCCGACACCACATGCTCAGCACTCTTGTTCACTGTATCTTGCATTCTTGTTTAAATATTCGTGTCATGCCTGGGGTTCTGTTTGTGCATGATGTTCTGGTTATGTTCAATGCTTGTGGAATGCAATGTTTTGTTAAAATCTTTAGTTACATGTTGATCATTTTCAACACACGTTTACACAATGGCTGATGTACTGTTGTTTTGTTGCAGCTGCTCGGACAGTCAGTGCTGGCAGCAGTGGAGTGCCTCCTCCCCTGTATGCAGCACTTCTCTGAGATGGTTGCACAATCTCTTTTTCTAAGGGGGAGGGATGTTGTGTATGCAGGACTGGCCCCTGCATATTTTAGCCAAAACATTTAATGTGTATGTTTTGCACGTTAGGTATGGCCCCTGCCTCATCTAGGTGTTAATTTGTATAAAAAAAAGGCACGGCACTATGTACAGTCAAGCCACCAACAGCCACTACAGTGCCCAGGGGTACAGTGCCTAGAGACTACATGGCGTGCAAATTACAACACACAGTGCTGCAGTTGCGGGCACCAACTCATGACTGCATGGTCATGTGTAAATATAATACTGTGTGTGTATGCTTCCGCAGATGTGTACTTAGTTCAGCGATCTGTCCAGGGAGACACAGTTACTCCTGAGCTCTGAGCTTTGAGTTTCTGCTATTGTCCACAACTGCCACTGCCACTCTCAATGTCCACCAAGGTGCCGAATTGCCCTCATTGTGAGCCACATCCAATGCTGTGCTTCTGCCAGCTGCTCTGAGGGCACTGTATGGCCATATTTGTTGTCACTTTTTGTGAGCTCATCTCCTTGGGGGACCATGTCATTACCAATAGGTTGTCTATGAGCACGTATCCCTGTAGGATAGTGTTGTCGCAGCACGTACTGTTCATCGGGAGGCTGCCTACAAGCTCATCGCCTTGTCAGGCTGTGTCATTATTAATCTTCCCCGTTTCTCAAGACATTGCTGTTCCCATGTGCAGACATTACTCTCAGGAGGTGTATCTGGTTTGGTTCTTGTAATAAACAGCTGCCATTGTAACATGTGTGTCTCACTTCACCAAGTCTCACTCCTCGGTAAGAGAATACTACTCTTCCAACCATGCACTGGACCAGGACTTTTCATGTACCAGACATGGACTTTTCAACTTTTGGAGTCAGTGTTACTGTACAATTGTTTGATTGTCTCGATTCTGGTAGGTGTCCCTTTGCAACTTGTCTTCACACTTCTCAGCAGATGTAAGCTCTTGGTAATGTTCTCTCTTCTGCATAGTCCGGGTGATCTGGTGATGATTTCTTCCAATGTACATTCTCTTACTTTGTGTTGTTGGTCTGTGAATACCTTATGTTTCTGTGTTCATTCAGGTTCTAGTTCACTTGTATTGTATTCGCAATCGCCAGAACTATCATTTCCTCCAGCCCTCCAAGTCAGGGGTCAGGCAATCCATCAGTGTCTCCAATACTTTTCATTCAGAGGTTGTACAATTCAAGGCCTGCTGCAGGGCATCATTCAACTCACTTAGGTTCACAAGGATCTTTTTTTCCTACAGTATTTGGACAGGACATCAAGGAGTTTTCTGTGTGGCAAGCTGGGCCCCCTGCCATCCAGCTTGTTTAAAATGTTGTCATGCCAAGCTGCACTCCATTCTTGTTCACAGACTTCTCCACCAGACATTCCTCTGGTACTGGTCCAGTCCTTGCACATGATGCCATCGGACTCTGACCCACTCATCGTTGACCTTTAGGCAGCCAGCCCACACTGTCTGCTCACTCACTGGCCCTGTCGCGTGCAGCCCTTTAATCATTGCTTGCTGTATCTCAGACGGCCCTCACAACACCTTTCCCAGTCATCGTCACCACTTGCACCACTGTCGTATCTGTCTTGTGGCCCCCTCTACAATTGTCTCCACCCCTTGTTGTGGCCAGCCCTCTCGATGTCACTCCTGACAGTCACCACTAACAGTGCAGTTGCCGCCTCCTCTGCAGCTGTTCCAGCATGCGGCCAGCCACCCCTGCTGTTGTGCCTTGTTGAACACTTTGCTGCCGGCCCTGCCTACCTTGCCTTCCTCACCACCTACAGCGGCCAGTTGCTGTCCCTTATGCAGAATCTTGTGCTTCTTTCATTGGGATCATTTTTTTTTTTTTTTTTGTGTTCACTGACTGACTATCCTGTTGTTTTGATCTAGTCTGCTCTTGAGGATGCTTTGTGCCCCTCATATTTGGCTCCAACACTTGCAGATACACTTTGTAGGCCAGATATAGCCACTACCTAAGTGCGGGATGTGGTTTTTCAAGAGAAAAATCACAGAGCTGTTTACCACCAAGCCTCCTTCAGCAACCTAAGCATCTGGAGTGCAAGGCATGTGATACATCGCATGCAGATCATAGTAAACAGTGCTGCAATCGCAGGCACATATCAGTGTGAACGAGGTCATGTATCCACATGACACCACACCAGATTCCTCTGCTCATGGATGCTTAGATCGCCGCTCGGCCCCTCAGTGAACAGTTGATCAACGGGCACCAGACCAACCACTAGCCTCTGCCTCAAGCCTAGGCTTTGGACCATGCCTGCCACTACCCATCAGACACAGCCATCTTGCATCTTCATCAGGATGGCAACTGCTTGATCCTAGACTTCAGACCTCCGTCAGCCCTCATTCCACTGGATCTATGCCTGAACTTCCCAATATCTCATAACCTTGAGGGATCTTGTCACTATGCATCCATGGTACCTCCCTGTTCATAGCCACTACCAACAATCATGGACTTCATTGTAATGGACACTTAGTATGCATCATCACACAAGGACATTTCAGTTGTAATCAAGTGTGGACCTTTGTCCTCTAAAGCTCTACTTAGTTTGTGGTCAATAAGCAACCACCTGTTATTCCACTGTGCGTATCAGTCACTACCTTGTTACACACCTTGGGCAACGATACTTCACGAACAACAGTAAAACATGGCATTTTCGACAAACACAAATAATCGCGATTAGTGACAGAAAAAATTCTACCATCAACTGGGTATTAATACCTGACCTTGGGATTTAACCACTGATTACTGTGGCACATCATTGGTAGCAAAACAAACCCAAAGGAAGTAAATGACCAACAATGAAGAAACAAAATACTGAAATGCTAACAATGAAATGAACTATTGCAGAAATAATTTTTGGACGGGTAGTAATATAGAGCATTGGTGCTCTTCACCTCTCCCTCCCTAACAGTGTTATCTTATAAAGATGATGTGACTTACCAAACGAAAGTGCTGGCAGGTCGATAGACTCACAAACAAACACAAACATACACACAAAATTCAAGCTTTCGCAACCAATGGTTACTTCTTCAGGAAAGAGGGAAGGAGAGGGAAAGACGAAACGATGTGGGTTTTAAGGGAGAGGGTAAGGAGTCATTCCAATCCCGGGAGCGGAAAGACTTACCTTAGGGGGAAAAAAGGACAGGTTACACTCGCACACACACCCATATCCGTCCGCACATACACAGACACAAGCAGACATTTGTAAAGGCAAAGAGTTTGGGCAAAGATGTCAGTCGAGGCAGAAGGACAGAGGCAAAGACGCTGTTGAAAGACAGGTGAGGTATAAGCGGCAGCAACTTGAAATCAGCGGAGGTTGAGGCCTGGCGGATAACGAGAAGAGAGGATATACTGAAGGGCATTACCAACAAACACTGTCTGCCTGTGTCCATTCATGCGAATGAACAGTTTGTTGCTGATCATTCCCACATAGAAAGCTTCACAGTGTAGGCAGGTCAGTTGGTAAATCACGTGGGTGCTTTCACATGTGGCTCTGCCTTTGATCGTGTACACCTTCCAGGTTACAGGACTGTAGTAGGTGGTGGTGGGAGGGTGCATGGGACAGGTTTTACACCGGGGGCAGTTACAAGGGTAGGAGCCAGAGGGTAGGGAAGGTGGTTTGGGGATTTCATAGGGATGAACTAAGAGGTTAAGAAGGTTAGGCGGACGGCGGAAAGACACTCTTGGTGGAGTGGGGAGGATTTCATGAAGGATGGATCTCATTTCAGGGCAGGATTTGAGGAAGTCGTATCCCTGCTGGAGAGCCACATTCAGAGTCTGATCCAGTCCCGGAAAGTATCCTGTCACAAGTGGGGCACTTTTGTGGTTCTTCTGTGGGAGGTTCTGGCGGCAACACAACCACCTAACCTTTATGCACATCATTGTCTACCAACCCAAGTTCACCACAGGATCAACATAGCCCAGCTCTAACCAACACTTTTTCGCCTTTTTTCACACCAGATCTCCAGTTGCTTTCTAGTTCACCTTTATCTCTCCCCATATATTTTTATTTTCATTTTCATTTCAGCCTCATGTTACACTTTCCACCTTCTAATACCATGTCACCCTCACAACACCCCCACAACGACCCCATTAAGTTTTATTTACATTCCCTCCGCAAACATGCCTTCGCCCTAGCCAGATTACGCTCCCATATTTTATTTTCTCAGGCTTGTCTGACATTTGGCATTACCCCCAAAGGCCTCACACTTAAAGTTCCCATCTCTGGCTGCAATCCTTCTTTCCATCAGTCCCTATACCAGTTCCAAACTGAACAATCCATTGCCCTCACCCACCTAATCCTTCACCTACACATCAACTCAGCCAATGAACACACCCGTCAACTCCTTGACCCACAACTACTTCACTCATACCTCACCTGTCTTTCAACAACATCTTTGCCTCTGTACTTCCGCCTCGACTGACATCTCTGCCCAAACTCTTTATCTTTACAAATGTCTGCTTGTGTCTGTGTATGTGCGGATGGATATGTGTGTGTGTGCAAGTGTATACCTGTCCTTTTTTCCCCCTAAGGTAAGTCTTTCCGCTCCCGGGATTGGAATGACTCCTTACCCTCTCCCTTAAAACCCACATCGTTTCGTCTTTCCCTCTCCTTCCCTCTTTCCTGATGAAGCAACCGTTGGTTGAGAAAGCTAGAATTTTGTGTGTATGTGTGTGTTTGTTTGTGTTTCTATCGACCTGCGAGCTCTTTCGTATGGTAAGTCACATCATCTTTGTTTTTAAATATATTTTTCCCGCGTGGAATTCCCTCTATATATATATGAATTTTTTAAATGTAGCTACTATTTTACAATTTTTATTGCCTTTTAACACGGCGTATTGAAGAAATGTAGTTTTATCCTTGCATAAATGTTGTTCTTGATCCATTTGGCTTTATTTATATTCCTTGTAACTAGCTTAACTGAGCACTGGGCAGGTTACATGAAAACAGTAGAATAAATTGGGTGGAAAACTATCATCAGCAAGAAACTTGTAAAATTCGTTAATTGTATCTCACAGTTTTGTGTCATACAAATACTATAATGACTGGCTTTGACTCCTTAGTAAGTCAGAGGTTTTGAATCTGTTACACAGTAACTTAGAAACTGAACAGGCTGAGAGAGGCCTTTCTTGGATTCTTTTAGTTACCGTGTTGTTATGTAACAGATTCAAAACATTTTATGCCAACTTACCACGAAGAAGAACCAGTCTACTATTGCATGATATGTTGCTGAGAAATACAATAAAATGATTTTGTTACAGAATGGTCACTACGTTCCACTTAATCAGTATGCCTAGCCCGTATATAATATTTGTTATGCAAGCTTGTGGCTAAATGCTGATCTACCTTTCTTTAAATGTGTAGACTTTGCATTTCTTTTATAATATCCTAATCAAACTTCACAGATATCTGCACACCCTCTCTACGTTTAATCAATGAAAAACAACTATCTAGCTCTTAACCTATAAATCTGTTACTTACATAATAATCAGCAAAGGAACCATAAAGTGTTGAAAGATCGAAGAAAAGCCTCTGATTCACAAGAGCTCTCTTCTTAGCATCCTTGGGATACATGGAATCATCTTTGGCATACTGGTCCACTAAGTAAGCAGCTATAGCACGGCTATTTAAAATGATAATTCATCAGAAACATTTCTTTCATATAAAAATCAATGCAAGTTAGAAGAGAAAATTACTTTTTTAAGGAAACAGGGATTTCAAAGAAATTTACTACCTCAAACTTGTTTTTGTTAATGTCATTAGTTTCTTATACATGCACACTATACCAAAATGTCCTGTACACCTTGACTGTGTCACGAATATTAATTCAACAGCATAATATACTAAATAAATCTGATGCCATTCTTTGGAAAGTGACTATATTGTCTGCACAGCCTTCAAGAGCTGTATGACATTCCCATATACGAGGTCTGTTCAAAAAGTTTTAGAACTTTGTCCACAAATTTTTTTTTTATGCTTATCTTTTACTCATTGTGCATGGTCTCCTTAAAAATACTCTGCTCCGCAATTGAAACACTGCTTCCAGTGCTGTTTCCACTTCTGGAAGCAGTCTTGGTACGTCTCTTGCTGGACTGCACTAAGTGCCATCCTCGAATTTTCTTTTATCTCAGCTATAATTGCAAATTGTGGTGTGCGTACTGTAAGACCTTCAGTACACACACCATCAGATTATTTGACTTGTCGCTCTAACGAAGTAGGCGAGTGTCAGCAATATGTCTCGTGGTCTTAACATGGGGTGTTTATCTTCTGCCGTTAGCTCAGACGATAGAAATGACACTTGCACGCTTAGAGTAGCAGATTGACAGTGACCAACTTTAAACAGAACTTGATCAATTTTCACACACATTTATTAAAATAACAACAAGCATAAAAATTACTTAACTTGGTTCTGGATGCTATTTACAATTGACAATCTGAAGTTCCTTTGGTATTGGTATGTTAATCTTATTCTCACATGTATCTCTGATACTTGACAAAAGTGTCTATACATTTATCTTCATGGCTATGTACAGGAATATGGTAATTTATTAGGCGCAGACTGAATCTTGACTATAGACTGGTACAGACAAATGTGGAACTCGTACAGACTGGTACAGACTAATGCAGACTGGTGCAGACTGGTGCAGACTGGTGCAGACTGGTGCAGACAAATGCAGACTGGTCATCGGAGGTCTGTACACTCGTTATGATACCTCGCGCGTTCATGTATCACTGCGCGAGTGTGAACCGCGAGGAGAAAAGGTTCTACGTTAGCAGCAATCTCATTGGCTGCGTTACATATTAACACGCGGATCGGCGGAAGCAGAATTTGGTCCGTCTCTATGGCAGCGCCATCTCGTAGTGCGGAGACGAACGAGCGCTGCGCCTGCACTGTTGTGCTTAACGGGGCGCGCTCTAGTGGGAAAGTTGTGTACACGCTGACTACGCGGAACTATGTACACAACACAAATCTTTGTCCTTTCAATGGGGTTCTCAACTTTACAAATAAAAAAAACCTCCGCAGGGGTCAGATCTGGAGGTACAGATGATGAGGCAGCACAGAGATTTCATTTTTTGTACAATAATACTAACAGGGCTGAATGTGCAGGAGCATCATCACTATGCAAGTCGTGAATTATCTCGCAACATTTCAGACTGTTTCCTTCTCATATTTCCTCGAAGATGATGCAACATGTCCCGATATTATCATAGATTAACAGTTTGTCCCTGTGAGACGAATACATGATGAAATAATCCTGCAAAGTTAAAGAAAACCATCAGCATGACTTTACCCGATCTGACAAGCTTCTTTTAGTATCATAGAATCTTTCCTGACCCATTGTGAAGGTTAAACCTTGGTCTCAACGTCATAACTGTAGACCCCCCATCTCATCACTACTTAAGATTCTCTTAAGGAACATGTTCTCAGTTGCGTGATCCAAAAGCTCAACACAGATCGTGAGGAGAAGGTGTTTCTGGTCTTGATTCATGAACCGCGGGACAAACTTGGTGGCAACACAATGCACTCCAAGACGCTGTGTCAGGATTCCATGAAATGATCTAACTGGAGTGTAACATTATTCTACAATCTCTCTGACAGTCAGTCTTCAATTGGCATGCACCATTTCATTAACATTCCTGATATCGTCAGTAAATAAATGGCATCTTAAACGAGGGTCATCTAACTTCTGTCTCGTCATTTTTAAATCATATGAAACATTCATAATACTGAGTATTGCTTAAGCACTTGTCACCATAGATATCCTGCATCTTTTGGTGTGTGTCTCTATAAAGGTTTTCTTGAGATCCATGCAAAATTTAATGCAGGTGCATAGCTCCTCTAACCACGCCATCTCGAAATTTGCAAACTGTGTGAATGTTCTGCTCCATACAGCACTGGATAATAACTAACAGACATAGAACAATGAAACTTCTGGCAGTCACATTAAACACAGGGACACCAACCATATTTCACTCCAACACACAACTGGCATGAAATTACGAATGTTCTGAAATTTTTTGGACAGACCTCTTACACGCAACAATGCATCATACTAACATAAATTTGGGAAAAAAATCTCTCTCTCAGTTTCTCTTACACCCAAGTTTTTTGAAAATTTGCAATAAAACATTGGTTTCAAGTTGATTAATACCGTACTTTCATCTGCAACTCAGAAATGAAATGGGTAAATTCTCCAAGCTATACCAATTTTCCAAAGAATTATTCTCTAAGCATCTGCATTTTGCTGTTGTCACTGTGGGAGTTAACACAGTGTCCTTTATGCGTAAAAATATGAGCTGCTACTGTATGCACTCTAGTGCTTCACATGTTTTGCCTTTGTGCCCAGCCTGGTGCTCTTTAAGGGCCACTGAGATAGGGGGCTGGGCAATAACAAGTGTTGTCAAGAATCAAAAATCAAAGCTGCCATAGTGTTTGTAATCCTTTTGCATTATTAAACATCATACCCCAGTTATTTATTTATCTCAGTCATCCATTAAGAGACGTAAATTAAGTAAAGTTTGTTTATAGTGAAATTTCATAACAAACTGTTTAATTACAGTACACAAATTGTAAACTAAAATCTACTACAGATCCATCTTTATATTTCTTTAACTAAACGATAAAAATTTTTGTGTGTCTTACGAGATCAAAACTGTAAACTCATCCTTCCCTTGTGAGCTGAACTAGTGCAAAATTCTGCATACACCAATCCAACCAACATCTAATGCAGTCGTTTCACAAGCACTAGTATGACAAGTAACCAGATGGTACCTGTGTGATGCCCACCACAAAATTGTGGATAACTACAAGCTCTACTACTGTGCTGAACAATTTGTATGCAAAAACATAAAGACTTCAACAACTTCATTATCTCAGTCATTTGTATTCTCTCTGGGGGGGAAAGGCAACCCAAAAATAAGCTCCTTTCTTGTAATTCATTTCTCTATTCCTCCAATTGTCCCCATCTTCCCATCTTGGTTTACCCCACAACCTCCCTTTCCTTCAATTGAAATGTTTCATCCTACTATCCATGTACCTTGATATTTTGCATCTAGTTCCTGTTCACACACACACACACACACACACACACACACACACACACACAGATATATATTTTTTAATCCTGCTGAGAGCCATCTTCCCACCCCCCCCCCCTCTTTTCCTTCCTGATACTTCCTCTCCTTTATAATTTTCTCTAACCACAATTCTTTCATCTCCAACAAAACTTGTCTGCAGGAACAACCATGTATAGCCAATATAGTGTGTGTGTGTGTCACATGGCGTCCTCTTCAAGGACTTTTGTAATCGTGCACAAGCAAAACACTACATCTACTCTTGATAGTCCTTGTGGTTAATAATAAGAATATATTCTTTAAAAAATGATACATACAAGAATGTGAGATCTTTTGTGAAATGAAGCACACAAATTATTTGAACTTGATTAAATGCTAGAACATTATTAGAACAGTTCTCACCTCTCCCAAAGATAAAAACCATTGTCATCTATTGTAGGAATAGTATGTTGGGGATTCATTTTCAGAAACTCAGGCTTCAGATGTTCTTTAGCATCAAGGTCTACAAACTTGCTGTTAAGTTTCACACCAATGGCAGCAGCTACCATCTTAACTGTTCTGCAGGGTGGACTCCCTGGTTCACCATAAAAGTCAAGAGTTGCCATTGCAAAACTGCTGAAAGAAATTGTTTCTTAGTAAGTTACTACATGCTGAATAATATCAATGCACAAAAATGTGTCGAAAGTGTAACATGTGGTATTCATATGTGATCATCATGTCAACATGCTCAGGTGGTAGCTGAATAGGTGTGTAAATGGACACAGAAAATAGTTTAAGTCTTTATCTCATGATACTCGGTTCAATTTGAAACAAAAGAAAAGGGGAAAAAAATGAACAGTTGGGACCAGTAATGCACATTACAGGTTATACACTAAATGAAACATTAAGTAAAAGTCCTTGGAGTGAATAAAAAGTTAAATTAGAGTCAACAAATTGAAAAATTCATGAAGCTCAGTTTGGCACATTTTGCACGACCAAATCCATCTTACTGTATTGTCTTGAAGAAATGACAAACTTTATTCTGAATATTTTTATTACCTATCGTTCTAAAGAATTATCTTCTACAGAAATATGGCTAAGTATGAAATATATTGTAGTTATTGTATCTGTTGATCTACAGATTACTGCGCCACTCGCAGTTCCCATACCCACCTTATCAGCAAACGAAACTCCACAAGCAAGCAAATGATTATCAATATCAGGATTTCCAGCAGCATGCTACATATACAGCAGATCTTTACCACAAAAATGAGCCCACCTACTGAGTGCACACTTAAGTAGAAAGTTCTGGGTGTGTGGTTTGGGCAGGTCTTAAACCTTCTACAGGTCTATGATCCTTGAAGCAGGTTGAAAGTAGGAGTGGCATAGTGGTGGACTAAGATGATTTGTAGGTTGGGTGGGTGACTGAACACCCGTTTGGAAAAGTTGGGAAGGATCTTGGGCAGGATTTCCCTCATTTCAGGGAACAATGGGAGATAATCAAAACCCTATGATTCAGTTGTTCCAGTGCAAGGTGATATTGGCTGACTGGGGAGAGTTCCTTCGTAGGTGATTCTTGAGGGTGGTGGGAGGATTGAGGGTGTGTGAGGATATGGCATGGGAAATCTGTTGGTGGACTGGGTTTGGGTGGCAGGAGGTAATGCGCCTGTCACCCCTCCCTCTTGCATTCTTAGGTGGCAAACCAGCTGCATCCCTCTGAGCATCTCACCAGCCACCCCTTTCCCAGAATGTTTCCTCCATCACAACCAGTATGAATTTGAAAAATATTGGTTTTTTTAAATCCAAAATGTGCTTCTCTCATTGACATCCTAAAATCCATGGATCAAGGCAATTAAGTAGACACAATAATTCTTGACTTATGAAAAGAATTTGACTCACCATCAGCACTGCACCAATACTTATTAACAATGGTACCATCATACATGATATCGAAAAAACTTTGTGACTGGATTGACATTTCTTGATAGGGAGGATGTAGCATGTCATCTTGAATGGAGTCATCCAGAGATTTATAAACACCTTTAGGCATGCCCCAGGGAATAGAATTGGCTCCCTTGCTGTATATTAAGACAATCTGGTACACAATATTAATAGTAACCTCTGTTTTTTTATTATACAGTTACTGTAATGAAGTACTGTCTAAAAAACACAGCACAAATACTCAGTCAGGCAATGATAAGATTTTGCAGCAGTGCAAGGATGAAGCAACATACTTTAAATGCTCAGAAATTTCATAAAATGCAAACATGTAGTATTATCTGGCTACAATAAAATGAGTCACAATTGGGATCAGTGAACTCACAAATACCAGGTGTAACAATTCATATAGTTATGAAATCGAATGATCACATTGACTTAGCCATACGTAAAGCAGGTGGCAGACAACTTCATTGGCATGATATTGGGGAAAATGCAATTAGTCTATAAAAGGGTTCTCTTACAAAACTCATGCAACCCATTCTAGAATATTGTTAAAGTATGTCGGATCCACACCAAATAGAAATGACTGGAATTATTAACAGTGGAGTGTGCAAAAAGGTTCTGTTCTACATCAACATCTATTTCCTCTATACTCTGCAGACTACCAAGAAGTGCAGGACTGAGGATACATACCATTGTAACAGTTATTAGGGTTTCTTCTCATTCCATTCGTGCATGTTTGTTTGAATGCCTTTGAGCATGCTGTAATTATTCTATATGTAAGCAATATGTAAGAGGTTGTAGTATATTCCTAAAGTCATCATTTAAAGCAGGTTGTTGCAACTTTATTAGTAGGCTTTCTAGGGTTTATACCTGTCTTCAAGAGTCTGCCAGTTCAGTTTCTTCAGCATCCTGGTAACACTCTCCCATGGGTTGAGCAAATGTGAGACCATTCATATTCCCATTTCTGTATACATTCAGTATCCCCAGTACTATTTAGTACAGGCCCAACACACTTGAGCAATATCCTAGAATGGATCACACGAATAAGTGATTGCAGTTCCTCAGTATTCTAGCGATAAACTGAAGTCTGAAACTTCCTGACAGATTAAAACTGTGTGCCGGACCGAGACTCGAACTCGGGAGCTTTGCCTTTCGCAGGCAAGTGCTCTACCAACTGAGCTACCCAAGCACAACTCACACCCCGCCCTCACAGCTTTACTTCTGCCAGTACCTCGTCTCCTCCCTTCCAAACTTTACAGAAGCTCTCCTGCGAACCTACAGAACTAGCACTCCTGAAAGAAAGGATATTGCGGACACATGGCTTAGCCACAGCCTGGGAGATGTTTCTAGAATGAAATTTTCACTCTATAGCAGAGTGTGCGCTGTTGTGAAACTTCCTGGCAGATTAAAACTTTACAGAAGCTCTCCTGCGAACCTAGCAGGAGTGCTAGTTCTGCTAGGTTCGCAGGAGAGCTTCTGTGAAGTTTGGAAGGTAGGAGACGACGTACTGGCAGAAGTAAAGCTGTGAGGGTGAGGCGTGAGTCGTGCTTGGGTAGCTCAGTTGGTAGAGCACTTGCCCGCGAAAGGCAAAGGTCCCGAGTTCGAGTCTCGGTCCGGCACACAGTTTTAATCTGCCAGGAAGTTTCATAACAGCGCACACTCCGCTGTAGAGTGAAAATTTCATTCTAGAAACTGAAGTCTACCATCTGCTTTACACACAGATGAGCTTATGTGATCATTCCATTTCAAATCCCTACAAATTGCCACACCATGGTATTTGTACGAGTTGGTCAATTTCCGCTGTGATTCACTGACATAGCCCATAGGATAATACTTTTTTCCTACATTTTTTGAAGCGGACAATTTAACTTTTCTGAACATTTGAAGCACATTGCCAAACCACTTTGAAATCTTATGAAGATCTGAATGAACATTTATGGAGCTTCTTTCAGACCGTACTTCATTATAGGAAACTGCAACATATGCAAAAAATCTGAGGTTACTATTAATACTGTCCAGAAGGTCATTAGCGTACAGCATGAACAGCAAGGGTCTCAACACACTTCCCTGGGGCAAACCTGAAGTTACATCTACAAATGATGATGACACTGTCCAAGATAATGTGCTGTATCTTTCCTATCAAAAGGTCTTCAGTCCAGTCACAAATTTTACTTGAGACCCAATATGACTGAACTTTTGATGATAAGCGTAGTTGTGGCACTGAGTCAAATGCTTTTTAAGATATCATGAAATACTGGATCTACCCGACAGCCTTGATCCAAAACGTTCAGTATTTCATGCGAGAGTGGTGCTAGTTGGGTTTCACATGATCAGTGTTTTCAGAATCCATGCTAACTGGCATGGAGGATGTTACTCCATTCAAGATACTTCATGTTTCAGCTCAGAATATGTTCTAAGATTCTACAACAAATCAATGCCAAGGACATTGGATGGTAGTTTTGTGGATCACTTCTACTACCCTCTTTGGAGACAGCTGTGACCTGTACTTTCTTCCATCTACTGAGCACGGTTTTCTGTTTGAGCGATCTACAATATAACAGTTAGAAGAAGGACTAGTTCAGCCACAAATTCAGTACAGAATCTGCTAGGATTTCCTTTGGGCCCTGGAGCATTTTTCAGTTTAAACTGTTTCAGCAGTTTCTCAACACCACTGACACTAATACTTATTTCACTCATATTTTCAGTGGTACAAACATTAAATTGGGGAAATTCTCCTGGATTTTTCTTTGTAAAGGAACATTTGAAAACATAGTTAAGCATTTCAGCCTTTGCTTTGCTACCCTTAATTTCATTTCCTGCTTCATTCGTTAGGGACTGGACACTAATTTTCGTGCCTTCACATACGATTTTCGTGCCTTCACATACGATCAGAATTTTTCTGGGTTTCATGAAGGTACACTTGACAATATTCTGCTACGGTAGTTATTGAAGGCTTCACACACTGCCCTCTTGACAGCCAAGCACACTTCCTGCAGCATCTCTCTATATATAATTAAAGTCTCCACCAAAGATTACTTAAGTACACACGAACTGAGGTTTTCTCTAAGGTTTTTGATTACATCAGGAGATGAGTCTGGTGGGCGATAGATGGATGCATTGCTTTTCTTGATATACCTGTATATCAATGATTGGCTCACGAAATATGATTCAAATAATTTTCTCTTTCCACGTCACACTTTCGCTGCCTGTGGTGAAGGCATACTGACATTCGATTCGCTTACTGATGTATGTTCGGCAGCGGTGACACCATGACAACTTCCCTGCAGTTTAATTACCTCAAGAGCCAGATTCCATGCTTCGTCCAAATTAAAACCAGTATCTCTAGTTATTAAATTATTAGCTAATCTGATCTCTATTGCTTCATTGAAGACATAATCCCAAAAGGAAGAGATGGATATTACAATCTTCACATCATTGTAATTCATGGAATGCCCTATATCAATGCAATGTTCGGCAACAGCTGACTTGTCTGGCGGTGATAAGCATGTGTATCTTCAATGATCCACACATCTCTCATAAATGGTGTGAGTTGTTTGACCTATGTATGACTTCTCACAACTTCCACAAGGAATCTCATACACACCCCCTTTACAAAGCAGTAAATCTTCCTTTACAGAGCCGAGTAAATCCACAATCTCTGTGGGTAGCCGGAAGATCACCTTAACACAACTTTTCTAAAATATGCGGCCTATCTTCGAGGAAAGAACACCCACATACGGCAAAAACTCATTTGATCTGAAGGAATTACTATCTTCTTCCCCATCATATGCCTGCATTGTAAGTTTTACATTGAATGCTCTATGAAATTGTTGCAGAGAGAATCCATTCGCTTTAAAAATGCTCTTGAGGTGTGTGAGCTCTTCTTGCAAATTATCTTTATCGGATATACAGTGCGCCATATGCACAAGGTCTTAAGGACACTTAAGACCTTAGGGTGATGGCAGCTACTGGCACACAGATATAGATTTGTGCGTGTTGGTTTTCGATATACGGCATGTCCTAATGTGCCATCATCTTTACGGCACACGACAACATCCAAAAAGGGGAGGCAGCTGTCGTTTTCTATTCCACAGTAAATTTTATAGTAGCATGGATAGAATTCAAATGCTCAAGTAATCTATGTAATTCATTCATCCCGTGCTGCCATACCACATATGGGTCGTCCACGTACCTCCAGAAGATCATTGGTTTAAAATTTGCTGAGTCAAGTGCCTTGTCCTCGAAGTCCTCCATGAATAAATTAGCTATCAGTGGGGAGAGGGGGCTTCCCATATCAACGCCATCAATCTGCTCATAAAATTTATGACAGGACATCGAACAACAGAGTCCACTTGATAAGGCTGGTCCAATCACCTGTACTTCGCAATCTGTCTTTTTGTAGCCACTTCGCGAATCCATATCCTGTCATAAACTTGATGGGTAAGGGTGTGGACGAAGACGTGTTACGTTTTAAGTAAAGGGCTAAATTTTGCTCCTAGTACGAAGACTTTGCAGATATCATCTTTCATCAGTGCCATTGAAGAAGCTATCCGACCGCTGCCAGGGGATTCTGCTGAAGAAATCAGATGTGGCACCTGCCGAGCAATTACAAATCATCATCCACAAAGAAGTAATGTTTCCAAGGAAGAAAGATGTGCAATACGAAAGCTGTGTGAGGATACTGACAGTCATCCTGCGTACTGATAAAGTTAATGCTACTGTCCTTTTGTCTCAAGAAGTCTATATGGAAAAGACATGAGGTCTACTTAGTTCTGGTGCATACCAGAAGATTAACAAAGATCCTACCAACAAGATGACAATAAGACTGCTGCCTTGCTGAATGCTTCATCACTACCAAAGGAAGTCATAAGAAGTTTAAAAGTGCGAGGTGCAGTACCACCGAGATTTTATGGTCTTCCTAAACTTCACAAGATGGATAAGGATGAGCGCGAAGAGGACTTGCCTATGAGGCCCATAACAAGCACTATTGGTTCACCAACGTATTTTACTGCTAAATATTTAGCTTTCTTATTAAAACCATTGGTAAGAAAATGAAGTCACCACATTCGTAATTCTATGGATTTTATTCAGAGACTTAGCAATGTCAGGCTGAAAAGTACAGAGGTGCTTGTTAGTTTTAATGTGGTATCATTAAACACCAAGCTACCTTTAAAGGACTCTTTATCTCTCATCGGCCAACATTTTGATAAGAACATTATGGCTTTATTTGAACATGTGCTTTTATCATCTTATTTTCAGTTTAATGGTGAATTTTTTGAGCAAATTGATGGCATTGCTATGGGAAGTCCCCTCTCCCCCCCTGCTAGCTAATTTATCCATGGAAGACTTAAAACAAGGCACTTGACTCAGCAAGTTTTAAACCAACGGTCTTCTGGAGATATGTGGACGACACATTTGTGGTATGGCCACATGGGATGGATGAATTACATCAATTTCTTGAGCATTTGAATTACATCCATGCTACTATAAAATTTACTATGGAAACAGAAAATGACGGCGGCCTCCCCTTTCCGAATGTTGTCGTGAACTGTAAAGATGATGGCACATTAGGGCATACCGTATATTGAAAACCAACAAACACAAATCTATATCTACATGCGAGTAGCTGCCATCACCCTTCACAGACCATAGGTGTCCTTAAGGCTTTAGTGCATAGGGCACACTGTATATCCGATAAAGAGGATTTGCAAGAAGAGCTCACACACCTCAAGAGCATTTTTAAAGCAAATGGATTTTCTCCGCAACAAATTCGTAGATCATTCAATGGAAAACTTGGAATGCAGGCATATGATGGGGAAGAAGTATTAATTCCTTCAGATCAAATGAGTTTTTGCCATATGTGGGTGCTCTTTCCTTGAAGATAGGCCATATTCTTGAGAAACACTGTGTTAAGGTGATCTTCCGGCCATCCACGAAGATTGCAGCTTTATTTGGTTCTATAAAGGACAATTTACTGCTTCGTAAAGCGGGTGTGTATGAGATTTCTTGTGGAAATTGTGAGAAGTCGTACATAGGTCAAACAACTCGCACCATTCATGAGAGATGTGTGGAGCATTGAAGATACACACGCTTATGAGAGAGAGACAAGTCAGCTGTTGCCGGACATTGCATTGATACAGGGCATTCCCTGAATTACAGTGATGTGAAGATTTTAACATCCACCTCTTCCTTTTGGGATTCTGTTTTCAAGGAAGCTATAGAGATTAGATTAGTTAATAATTTAATAAATAGAGATAATGGTTTTAATTTGGACAAAGCATGGAATCCGGCTCGAGGTAATTAAACTGCAGAAAAGTTGTCATGGTGTCACTGCTGCAGAACATACATCGATAAGCGAATCGAACACCAGTACGCCTTCGCCACAGGTGGCGCATGTGTAAGCATATTTCCTTGCCGATGACCAGCGTCTGTGACCCGCATGCACAATACCACTGCGGCGGAGCACATAAGGCCGCGCTTGGCATCTTATTGTCCGTCTTGTGACTCACTCTGAGGATGGCTGGACAATATGTGGCCGAAATATCAGTTGAGGAAGTTTTACTTGCGCAGCTGCATTCCCGAAATTTAATAGACTATTCATCACGCCATGAGAAGTTGAAAAGGTACATAAAATGAAGTATGCCTACAGTTTTTGACACAAAACTCAACAGCAAAATTTTATTGCCCCAAGGTGTTCAAACATTCAGGGAACTCAGCTGTTTTACATTCTTAGGACTGACAGCAGATGAAAAGCTAACTTGGAAGGAAGTATCTCATACCAGATCTTGTCTGAATGCTGCTGTCTCCACTGTAAAAACAATCCCAATGCTCCGAAGGCTTGTTTAATTGGCTTAGTTTAATTCTATTTTCAAACCCATCACTATCCGTGCAACCCTTCACTGAATATATCTAATATTTCCAGTTAGTCCTATTTGATATAGAACCCATACTTGCACATATCCTAAGATGAGAAGCACAAAAGTACTGTAAGTAGTCTCCTCTGTAGACTGAACATATTTCCCATGTGCCTTGTCAATGGACCGTTCTGTCAGCTGCTTTACCCATGACTGAGCATATGTGATCATTTCAATTTCACACAAACTGTACAACCCAGGTATTTGTTTGAGTTGGCTGATTCCAACTGTGATGCATTATTATTGTATTCATTACATACTACATTTCTGCAGTTTGTAAAGCACACAAATTTAAATTTCTGTGCATGTAAGGCAAGTTGCCAATATTTGTACCATGCTGAAATGTTACCTAGATTTGAGTGGATACCTGTGTAGGTTCCCCCCTCCCCTTGTTATGTTGTTGTTGTGGTCTTCAGTCCAGAGACTGGTTTGATGCAGCTCTCCATGCTACTCTATTCTGTGCAAGGTTCTTCATCTCCCAGTACCTATGGCAACCTACATCCTTCTGGTGGTGGTGGTGGTTAGTGTTTAACGTCCCGTCGACAATGAGGTCATTACAGACGGAGCGCAAGCTCGGGTTAGGGAAGGATTGGGAAGGAAATCGGCCGTGCTCTTTCAAAGGAACCATCCCAGCATTCGCCTTAAACGATTTAGGGAAATCACGGAAAACCTAAATCAGGATGGCTGGAGACGGGATTGAACCGTCGTCCTCCCGAATGCGAGTCCAGTGTGCTAAGCACTGCGCCACCTCGCTCGGTTACATCCTTCTGAATCTGTTTAGTGTATTGATCTCTTGGTCTCCCTCTATGATTTTTATCCTCCACGCTGCCCTCCAATACTAAATTGCTGATCCCTTGTTGCCTCAGAATGTGCCCTACCAACCGATCCCTTCTTCTTGTCAAGTTTGCCACAAATTTCTCTTCTCTCCAATTCTATTCAATACCTCCTCATTAGTTATGTGATCTACCCATCTAATCTTCAGCATTCCTCTGTAGCACCACATTTCGAAAGCTTCTATTCTCTTTTTGTCTAAACTATTTATCGCCCACATTTCACTTCCATACAGAGCTACACTCGATACAAATACTTTCAGAAACGACTTCCTGACACTTAAATCTATACTCGATGTTAGCAAATTCCTCTTCTTCAGAAACGCTTTCCTTGCCATTGCCAGTCTACATTATATATCCTCTCTACTTTGACATCATCAGTTATTTTGCTCCCCAAATAGCAAAACTCATTTACTACTTCAAGTGTTTTATTTTCTAATCTATTATACTACGCTATAAACAATTGCATCAACAGCAAAAAACTCTGAGGTTACTATCAATATTATCTGTCAACTATTATTACACAACATGAAGAGTGAAGGTGTCACACACTTTCCTAGGGAACATATGAAGGTACTTCTACTTCTATCAACAACTCTCCGTCCACGATAACATGCTGTATCTTTCATACCACGAAATTCTCGATCCAGTTACTTTTTTAAAAATTTATATGGTAGTACTTTCACCAATCGACATTGATATGGTAAAGAGTTAAATGCTTTTCAGAATTTGATCAATACATACTCTATGCACTTAGTTATCTTAACTCATGGCCTTCAGTATTTTAACATTAGAAAAGCACAAGTTTGGTTTTGCATGATTGATTTTTTGGAATCTGTACAGGATGGCAAGGAGTTTATTCTGTCTGAGATATCTCATTATGCTCAAGCTCAGAATATGTTCTAGGCTACGACATCAGAGTGCCATAGTTCAGCAGGATGTTCCACTGTAAATTTAAGCAAAGTTACAAAAGTCTCTCCCCCTCCCCCCCATGCTCCCAAACACGATGCATCAATGATGAAGAGAACTCATCATTTAATGCCAAAACCCAATATCAAAGCTTAAGTTAACTGCTAACTCCTCATGCTCCACAGACCAAATGCTGCAAGTTGAGTAATAATGCTCAATACTTTTTTATGACATGACATATACTATACGCCGTGGCATAATCAAGAAATGCAAAGCAGTAAGTCATGTTGTTTATGACATTACTTTGCCATTTTACCATGGTTATGTTTCCTGGATAACCATACATTTGGACCAACATGCACAGTGTGCATTAATCAGGTGTCCAATAATCAAAAGAAAGTAATAGGTCAACCAATTAATGATAACATATCACTGAATGATTTCATTGTAAATGCTGGGACACTCAGTTCATTCCCTCCCCTCAGTGATGGACTATCCAGTATTACTCAGCAAAAGTGGGCAATAAGAATACTGTGTGAAATATGTACCACATTATCTTAATGAGATTTCTTCAAATGATCTGTAACTATCACACTTACTTGTCTGCACAAGTGGTATTTAATAGTATTTGCAACTAATCGTTAAAATTAATTTTGTATAAACTATTATTTATACAGCCACAACAAATTTTACATTTGGTATAGGATTTCACATAGCATTGTTAGAAATATACTGTCTCCAACCATGAACACTGTGAGGTAGGCTAATTGTTTTCCCTTTAAAGTTAATTAATTCAGGACATATCAGGCTGTGGTGGCAACAATCATTATCAAAGTACAAGAACCCAAAGAAATTCTGCTCATATGTAAAAGTGGTTAGTGACACCAAAGTTAGTGTACACAGACCCTAGCAAATAACACAGGAACTGAAATTGAGGGTAGCAAAGCAAATGCTGAAATGTTTAACTCCATTTTCACATGTTCCTTTAGAAAGGAAAACACATGAGATTTGGAAAAAGGCACAGGTCACACCCATCTAAGTGTAGCAGAAATGATCCACAAAACTATTGTCCAGTATCCTTAACATCAATTTGTTGTAGAATCTTAGAACATATTCTGAGTTCAAACATAATAAAGTATCTTGAACAGGATGACCTCCTCGGCGACAGTCAGTATGGATTCTGAAAACACCGATAATGTGAAACCCAATTAACACTACTCTTACTGACAGCTTTGGATCAAGACAGACAGGCAGGTGCAGTATTTACCAATTTCTGAAAAGCATTTGACTCAGTACCACATCTACACTTACTGTCAAATGTTCAATCATATGGGGTCTCAAGTGAAATTTGTGACTGGACTGAGTATGTTGTCTTACGATCAATCTTTCCTTCTCCTCCCGTGTGGCAAGTCTCCCCTGACCCAGGGTTCTTGGTGACTTTTCTGAACTGTACCCCTTTCCCTAAACCTCTCCTGTCCTTTTTCTTCGCCTATCTTCCTTTTCCTTCAACTCTCTTCTCCCAGAAGAAGGAGCCACTAGCTCTAATAGCTTGTAAAAGTTAAATCTTTGTGTGTGTGTTTTTTATCTATCCATTTACATTACAATATTTCGTCTTGGATGGGAGTCGTTATCAGATGAAGTACCTTCACATGTGCCCCAGGGAAGTGATTTGAGACCCTTGCTGTTCATGCAGTTTGTTAATGACCTGGTGGATAAGATTAATAGGAACCTCAGAATTTTTGCAGGTGATGCAGTTATCTGTAATGAATTACTGTCTGAAAGGAGCTGCATTAGTGTTCATCCCGATCTTGATATGATCTGAAAGTGTTGCAAAGTTAGGCAACTTGCTTTAAATGTTCAGCAACGTAAAATTGTGCACTTCAAAAAATGAAAATAAAAATGTAGTATCCTATGACTGCAAGATCAGTGAATCACAGCTGGAATTTACCAATTCATACGAATACTCTGGTGTAGCACTTTATAGGGATATGAACTGGAATTATCGCATCGGCTCAGTTGTGTGTAAAGCAGGAGGCAGACATCGGTTTATTGGTAAAATACTGGGGAAGTACAATCACTTACAAATCACTCACGTGACCCATTCTACAATATTGCTCTGTGTGGGACCTGTACCAAATAGGACTAACTGGGGATACTGAACATATACAGAGAAAGCCAACACATTGTCTCAGGCTTATCTGACCATGGGAGAGAGTCACAGAGATATTGAAGTGGCAGACTCTTGAAGACAAACAAACTATCCTGGGAAAGCCTACTAACAAAGTTTCAGGACACTAGGAATATACTACAAACCCCTACATATTACGCACATAGGAATCATTACATAAGATTCGAATAATTACAGCATGCACAGAGGCATTCAAATAATCATTTTTCCCATGTCCCATACATGAATGAAATGGGAAAAACCTTAATGACTGGGTCAATGTGTCATACACTCTGTCATGCACTTCACAGTGGTTTGTGGAGTGTAGTTGTAAATTAGAAGATATAATTTCATTAGGCCTACCATGCAAAAATACATGGGTAAAAGCTGAAACTTAAGAACCCACAAAATAATCAGCTTTGTGAATCAATTGTACCTGATTCTAAGACAGTGATTCGTTTTGACTAAATTTCTGTAAGTCAAAAGTTATTAATTAATTAAGATATGATTTCAACACACAACCCACTCATATGTTTTAATATTTCAAAATTCTGCTCTCATAGTACTGTAGCCTGAAATTTTCTGAACCCAGTGATGTTTAGACCTCTCAAACTTTGATTTTTAAGGGAAATATTCAAAGCTTAAACTTCTGTTAAATAAACTATAAATGGTGGCTCTCTTAGAAGCTGGGGAAGTTTCGTTGAACACAAAAGTACAGTATCATTATAAAATCAAATAGTAGTGCCTCATGTTTCTGTAAAACACAAGTATTCAAACAACATGGTGCATTAAGTAACTGATGCTAAAAATCCAGCCGGACAAGTTTTATATATTCTCCCTTCTGTATCATAAATTAACAAAGCGTTCTCTTGTAATATGCTAAAAACCATGAAGTCTGCCCAAAGGATGAGACTATAAATAGCCAGATGCAAGGCAGTAGAAGGACTTGGACCATGACTTCATATGAGAATAGACCGTGGTAACTGCAGTGATGAAAATCTTTATGGACTTTGCAAAGTGTATCATGCACTATCAGAATTGTTGAGAAATATGTTACTGTTATGAAAATGGTGGGCGAGCAGGTTAAGTACGGACCTCCAACTGTGCACTTACATGTAGCCAAGCTATGAACAGCTATTATGGTGTATGTATTTTGAGACTGATAAGTGATCAGTATCTGGCATCATCAATATTATATATGTTGTGTGAGTAGGCCTAAACTGTCCAGAAATTGTGTTGACGTGTCTCTGTGTTTTTTAATTAACATGCCTAAGGTTCCTTATACTAATGCACTTCCACTATTGAGATTTTAGACTCACAGTTAGCGGTAACAAATGTAAGACAATAAAGCTTGACACTACAAAGAATCACAATGAGAAGATCTCATGCCGACTGGTATCTCTGTTGCTCATTGATTCATTTCACAGTCCCAAACATTCTCTTGATTGTTTTTGTAAAATGAAAAACCCTACTTCTTAGCACCACGTAGTTGCATGATTTCTAATCTCTGACACTTACAAAAAATAAGAGCTGGTTGGAGCCAATAGAACTATTGAGGTATTTATTAAGTTAGTAAAAAATTTATTACCGTCTCAAAAAAATGGAAAAGACTCATTAGAATCATTTTATTCATGGTGTAAGTGAATGTGCTGTTGCAGCAACTTCTCACTTGCAGTATAAAGCTACCACCAATCCACCACCTCTGGCACAACTGAAATGTATTATCAGCGCAATTTGTTACAGATTGTGATCATTACATCTTCAGGACTATATACATTATTGATCAGACATTTGCCAAAACAAACAACATAAGTAAATAAATATTACTGTGTCAATGATGGTACTTACTGATGTGCCAGTATTCAGTTAGGTACATAAGAAACCAGTACCAATATACATGTGTACAGATTATATGGCATATTTGAAAACAGGACAAACACAACAGTGTATATGAAGATGGACTGAACACATTCCAAAAATTGTCAGATTAATACACACATTTCACCTGCTGTGTCAATGGTGGGCTAAAATCTATTCCAACTCATTAAAATTCTGTGACTTAAAGACTCTCACTCAACTATGTGCAAGATCAATGAAGATTTATGACAAGTCATCTTCGTGGATAAGATTGTTTATCTACATGCTACATCTTTATGAACACTTTGCATGCCACCATTCGCTGGTCGATTCTCTGATGGCTCTATAAAACTGTCTAACAATGCAAACTAACTACAAATCTATTTTGACAAGTAACATCAACTACATATCGAAACTTACCCTCCCCAATAGCTTTGATATCTGTGATAAATGCATCTGCTTAGGTGCACTTTTATAGTTGCAACGCTGCCTCAGTGTCCATATGCAGAACTTTTTAAAAAAACATGGTCTCCCAAAATCTTACCCAGAAAAATATATTTCATACGGTATTCTCCATTATTCTAGCAGTCTTGCTGATTAGTCACGGAAAAGTGCCCATTTACTAGGTCTACAGAGCAGACCTAGTACTGGTACCATATATCAGAACAGATAAGTCGAAACCTCTAAAAAGGCTATGACAAGTTGATTCATGAGTGCCGAAAGGCGAAATATCCTTTTCAATGCTATTCCTGTTGCAGTGTGTTCTGTTGCTGACAGGATGCTAAATGTTGTTTTCATATCTTTGCCAATTGCATAAATGCAATACTTGTCTCAAATATCCATCCATCATATGTTACTGCAATCGTATGAAAAACGCACAGTTTGTGATACAGGTTATTACGATCGAACGACTGCAAATATAACGTAGAAAAGAAGTTACGCTGTACACTACAGTACACTGACAGTTCGTACAATTCAAATTCAGTTAGGCCTAACATTAATTATTGCTTTTTACATTACTTAACCCGAAATCATTTGGAAAAATCACCTGTCCGTGGTTAACTCGACTTAAGGAGCTAACAAGAAACGCCCATTCCCACGTGTATTAACAACACAGATACCATATATGATTGACGTATATCATCCCATCACTGTCACGCAACAGTAATGTTCATGTTAATCATGTGTCAGATGAAGAAGTGAAACAACAAACATTACCGATACCGGTTTGGTCCACATACCAGTTACTAAGTTATTTTCATTTATAGGCTACGCCACAAAGTGAAGTAAAATTTGCAGTAAGCGATAATGGGTGTTACAAGAGTTCTATAAAGAGCTGTAAAGTGGAACACGTTTGATGTTCTACACTTTCAACAATACATTTATAACGATATTGAAATACCGCCTACCGTATTCCCGCGTGTTCTGTTCTGTGATATAACCTCCGCAGTCACTTGTTAACTAGCGGCAACAAGCGTCCCGCAAGCTTAACAGCTATAGTGGGGGAAAAGCCCAAGGCCGGCGGGTGGGGGAAGTGCTGAAGTGATTGTTTAAGTGTGACTCAAGGGCCGTGGGCAAATCTTTCAATTGGACGCCACTTCCGTCCTAGTCTACTCCAGTTCTCTAATCAGTGCCGTGGCAGACCAAAAGGGTGGCGGAGGAGGCGGCCTGCCACTGTCCTCCGTTCCTGGGGGCCTCCCAGGACCAGACAGTTTTTAATCCAATCCCAAACAAGGTATAAATATGTTCAATAAATGGGAAGCAGTTTGGAGTTCAAGGCTCCATATGTATGCAAAATATATCCGAAATAAATGTCGGGGGAAGACTGCAGAGGATAAATCAAAAGATATTCAACAGTAGCTGGAAAAAGATGGGCTGGATATTACGTTGTGCTGCGCTCAAGGCTATGGTAATGCCGCCTCGGTCTCAGGTGAGCATGGAGGAGCACAACGAAAAACTGAAGAAGTGAAATGAAATGATCGTATGGAGCTAATTAAAAAGATAGAGTTCATGCACTCTCACGTATTCCCTCTCGCAGTGCCGGATTAGCCACGTAACAGGAGTTAACAAATGCTACGGGGCCCCGTGCATGGGCGCGAAAACTCTTGTCAAGTCAGAGTTTTTTTTTTTTTTTCGTTATTGATAGCCACTTCAAGTATAGCAATTATTTGTTGCAAGTAGACTAGTGAAAAAGGTGAATTAGCTCACCATTTGGTTAAGTTCGCAACGTTGTGCCAACTGATTGATAATGTTTCTGGTGTCACGACGAAGAACAGATGGCCAGCAATAACTTCTTAGTGACATTTAGTTCATGCGGCAAACCCCTTGCATGCAACTAACGCCACACAGCACAAAATGTAAAAGCGCGGGAATGTTGACGTTGGCAACAGTGATTCAAAAAGGGCAGTCGGCCCAAGTCCCGAGAGGTACAGACATTTAACAATCGGGGCTTGGAGGCCAATCGTCAACTTCTTTTACAAAGTAGAAGATTATTAAGTGGGTGACATCGATTTTATATAGTGATTCCAAAGTTGCTGACTGAAAAGAGGGAATCACTGAAGCATAAGGTAAGGACCTTGTTTGTTCAAATATAGCCCGAAGTTTAAACAATAAAAAAGTATGTGGATTCTCGGCATGTAACTATGTAGGAATCAGCTATTTGTGTTTGCTATCATCATAAAACACTGTAGTTTTTATTTGGATGATTTCGAATGCAGTAGACATTTATTTAGCACTCAGTATTTGTTCACCCTTAGTACTGGTATATACTTGAGGGTTTTTAATACCACAATGTAACGTCGTCGACTGGAAGTCATATTATAAAGAGGAAAACAGAACACGTGTGAAATAACAACCTTGCAATCGATTTTGCGTCAAAAATTGAGCAATAATTTTGATAGTGCGCAGCTTTGACCATCTGTGATGTACATTTTAAGCATTAGCACGTTGCAGTACCCCACCCCGCTGTATCTTCTCAATCGTAAAGCGTGAAGCATGAACACAGCTAATTGGTTAAACAGTTATTTTGATAACAGGTTAATAATTTTCAATTTACAAATTGGTAGCGTTGAAGAATGGTGTAGCTCTTGAATCTGTACTTCATAATAATGTCAGCGTTACAGTTCAAAGGAAGTGTTCCCTTAACGGTATCTCTAACAATTTTTCAAAGGATGGTGATCCGGAGTGACGCCCACAAAGCTATTCAAGATATTGGCAGCGAAACTCATTCAGTATTGGACATAGCTTTGCTGCATATAAGCCAATACCATTTGAATGATACGATCAACGGTATCCACTGCATTGTGAACTGACACATGTAACAAAATTGTAACTTGAAGATGTGTCTACGTAGGAGATATTTAAGAAAACTGACTATGACGGTGTATTTTATAACAGCTATCGAAGCGAAAACAATTATTTTTAGAATTTTTGTGTGTATGTCTGTAAGCGCACCACGCAAAAACTAATGCACGGAATTGGATGCGATTTTCAGTTGTATTTTTGCAGGTCTAACGTAAAATGTGATACAGCTTTCATTTTGACACGCCGGGTAGAATGGAAGTTACCGCAGTTTTGCCATAAAAGCATGTGCTGTTACACACCTTAGGACATTGAAGCTTGCTGCAATCAAATGTGCCGGCAGGACGGCAAAGCTTTGTGAGCTGCTGTTCGCGCCGGCGTATTTTATGCGCGGACGAAGTCACGGGTATAAGCTTGTCGCGGCATAAAAATGTACAAAGCAAAGATGTCTCTGGGACCAGTTACAGTCTAATAAAGCACATGAACAGTCTCAAAACTATATTTCGCGTGAAGTGGCGTAAAAAATACGTGTGCAGGGTAGCAGTTAAGTGTGCGTGGATCTGACTTTTTTTTAATGTCCGTTGAACGAAACTACGCACACAATCGTCATTATTTAGAAAATATTTAGCAAAGGGTATTTATTAATATGTTGTTTTATCATTTTAATTTCTCCGGCAACAGAAACAAGTTCGGGCTTATCTTAAGACAGTCCCTCCCCGCAATGGACAGCCTTCGCTGTGGTCAGTGCGAAGACAAATCCGGAGAAAGCCAGACTTGCTACAACTCTAAACCAGTAGGAAATCTTCTTCCACCTGGTTTTATCGTCATTCCGGAAACCGCTGACTCTTTAGTTCCCTGTTCTTTATTCACCGACAAGGTTTTTATAATCTGAAAACTGTTACGGAACGATGACTAATCTACTGTAATGTTGAATGATTTTAGAAAACGCGTCTTCTCGCGACATCCGTCAGTATTCCTTGTCTATTAAATGACCTGCCTGCTAAAATATGAACCCCATAAAACAGTTTACTCATCTAGTGCCCCTAGTATGCACGTCGTTTCTTTTAAAAATAGGTTCAAATGGCTCTGAGCACTATGGGACTTAACTTCTGAGGTCATCAGTCCCCTAGAACTTAGAACTACTTAAACCTAACTAAGCTAAGGACATCACACACATCCATGCCCGAGGCAGGATTCGAACCTGCGACCGTAGCGATCGCGCGGTTCCAGACTGTAGCGACTAGAACCGCTCGTTCACTCCTGCCGGCTTAAAAGTAGGAACAGAGGCGACAGCAAGTCTCGATCTGCAGATACCGTTGACTTGTTGTGTAGATTAATATAGCACTGGGTGTACATAAAGTCCCGGAACACTTTCATTTATTTATTGCCGCGCGGTTAAAGGCGCCATGTCACGGACTGCGCGGTCCCTCCCGTCGGAGTTCGAGTCCTCCCTTGGGCATATGTGTGTGTGTGTGTGTGTGTGTGTGTGTGTGTGTGTGTGTGTGGTGTTCTTACCATAAATTAGTTTAAGTAGCCTGTAAGTCTAGGGACCGATGACCTCAGCAGTTTAGTCCCTTAGGAATTCACATATTTGAATCATTTATTGCACAAGAACTAAACATTGTACAGATGTCATACATATTGCATTTTGAAGAAACCCTGGAAGTCTTTTTTTTTTTTTTACAAACAGTCGATGTCCTAGCTATGATTAAGGCGGCTTCATCTTTCATTCCTTACCCCCATTCCATATTCTCCTACTACTATTCCTTCTCTTCCTCTTCCTACTATCGAATTCCAGTCCCCTATGACTATTAAATTTTCGTCTCCGTTCACTATTTGAATAATTTCTTTTATCGCATGATACATATCTTCGATCTCTTCGTCATCTGCGGAGGTTGTTGGCATATAAACTTGAACTACTGTGGTAGGAGTGGGCTTCGTGTTTATCTTGGCTACAATAATGCGTTCACTATGCTGTTCGTAGTAGCTTACCCGCCTCCTATTTCTTTTATTCATTATTAATGAATTTACCCCTATTTGATTTTGTATTTATAAAACCTACTCCTGCATTATCCCTATTTGATTTTGTATTTATAACCCTGTATTCACTTGACCAGAAGTCTTGTTCCTCCTGGCACCGAACTTCAATAATTCCCACTATATCTAACTTTAACTTATCCATTCCCCTTTTTAAATTTTCTAACCTAGCTGCCTTTTAAGGAATCCGACATTCCACGCTTCGATCCATAGAACACCAGTTTTCTTTCTCCTGATAACGATGTCCTCTTGAGTAGTCCCTGCCCGGAGATTCGAATGGGGGACTATTTTACCTCCGGAATATTTTACCCAAGAGGACGCTATCATCATTTAACCACGCAGTAAAGCTCCATGCCCTTGGGAAAAATTACGGCTGTAGTTTCCCTTTGCTTTCAGCCGTTCACAGTACCAGCATAGCAAGGCCATTTTGGTTAATGTTACAAAGCCAGATCAGCTTATCATTCAGACTGTCGCCCCTGCAACTACTGAAAAGGCTGCTGCCCCTCTTCAGGAACCACACGTTTGTCTGGCCTCTCAACAGATACCCCTCCGTTGTGGTTGCACTTACGGTATGGCTATCTGTGTCGCTGAAGCATGCAACCCTCCCCACCAACGGCAAGGTCCGTGGTTCATGGGGGAGGGGTATGGGGTGAGACAGTGCTATAGGCCATACTAAAAACTGCAGTGATATAGAATTCACATTGACCGAAGAGGAACAAGGAAGGGTAATAAAACAATGATGGGTGAACTAGTTCATGATTCTGGATTATTAATTCAAGAAGAAATTCGTCAGTCAGTGTTTAAATGCAAAGACTGATTTATACAAGAACTGTTATGACAATATCAAGAAATAAAGTATTGAAGGCCTCTGCGTGCAACCAATACAAGTGGGTTGCTTGGTTGATTCAGGGGAGGGGACCAAACAACGAGGTCATCGGTCCAAATGGATTAGGAAAGGAAATCAGCCATGCCCTTTCAAAGGAATCGTCCTGGCATTTGCCTGAAGCGATTTAGGGAAATCATGGAAAGCCTAAATCAGGGTGGCTGGACATGGGTTTGAACCGTCGTCCTCCCTAATGCGAGTCCAGTGTGCTAACTAATGCGTCACTTTGCTCTGTCCGATACAAAAATGGATGTAGTTGCTAGATGGACAGCTCAAGAAATCCTTGAGTTTTTAATTTAATGGGATTTATTGGATAATTACGCTATACATCACTTATAATGCAATAGTTCTTCACCAATTGTGTCTCAGACGCATCATGCGAGACACTTTTTCTAATCTGAAACTAATATAAAATTATCTTCAATCTACAATGAATCAGTAACGACTAGTCAGTCTCTCCATTTTAACAACTGAAAGAAAAGCTTTAAATATGTGTACCAACCTTTCTAACACTTAGTTGAACTGTAGAATGAAAGATTTTTCTTGGAACACTTGTGTGTGTGTGTGTGTGTGTGTGTGTGTGTGTGTGTGTGTGTGTGTGTGTGTTTGTGTTGTGTGTTAGAATGAAAGACGAAGTAATTCATGATGCATTGCAAATGCTACTCACAACTCCATCTTAAATAAGAAAGCTAACTATCCACAGTAAAGGTAGACACTTGTTACTTGCTTGACCTGCACTCTGCAACCCCATTTAAAATCAAGCAAGTTATAATGTGTGCACTATACTTGTTGTTGTTGTTGTTGTTGTTGTGGTCCTCAGTCCTGAGACTGGTTTGATGCAGCTCTCCATGCTACTCTATCCTGTGCAAGCTTCATCACCTCCCTGTACCTACTGCAACCTACATCCTTCTGAACCTGCTTAGTGTATTGATCTCTTGGTCTCCCTCTACGATTTTTACCCTCCACGCTGCCCTCCAATGCTAAATTTGTGATCCCTTGATGCCTCAAAACATGTCCTACCAACCGATCCCTTCTTCTAGTCAAGTTGTGCCACAAACTTCTCTTCTCCCCAATCCTATTCAATACCTCCTCATTAGTTACGTGATCTACCCACCTTATCGTAGGAAATGTATGTTATTTGGTCCAGGAAGCACGTTCCAACAGAAATTGCTGCTTACATTGACATTTATGTTGCGAATGAGTCGTCTTATCCATCACATGGACAACGAGGATGCTCTGTTTTGCTACAGTTGTTTCATAGCTTAGTGGTATTGTTTGTTGGTAGCGTTGCAAGTTTACATACTGCGCATGTAACACACAATAAAAGCGTTGGATTCCTACAGTGATCAGTCTACTTGAAAAACGTTTGTTGTCATCGTAATTTATGTCACTTCTCTTCGACTTCCAATTTGACCATTTGCGGAAAAATGTTTTACCTTGCTAGTTTCAAACATTGTCTGACTTGGAAAACGTAGGCATAAAGGAGTCAGTGGAAGCAATTATTCGCTATTATAGAAAACTTTTGAATCCACTGGACACTTGAATTCTCTATATTGATTCTGAGAGTTTTGTTATTCTTCTTGTTATTTACTGTCTCGATGTAATCCGTGAGAATAAAATTAAAGGCAGTGGGATTAGGTTCCTGATCTATACACTGTGTATTAATATTCTGCGCTGCTACGTAAATTTTAAAGGTTATATTCATTACGTAAAACAGAGTATCGGTTTCAGGCCTAGGATCGACGATAAACTTCAGAAATACAATTACAGAATAGTGGCATATCGATTATGGTTCCTTACCATCAACAATAGCTGTTACCCATAGTTTTGTATTTGCTATTTGACCGTCGTCACCCTTTAGAGACCAACTGATCTTTCCGCAATGCCATTTTTGACCTGCTTCTTAATATGTCCTGTAACTCTGTTGAAAATATTAACTGTTAAATACGCTATTCCACAAATTAAAAACTTCCAGTTATTCTTTATATCTTGAAACTTACTACCGCTCACTTTCACTGAAGAAAAGATGCATGATAATAAAATGAAATCATAGTTTAGAATCTCAAAGCATACTGTGGATGGTTAAAATGAAATGAACTAAAAATCATCTTCTTGTCTAAAACACGTTACTGTTCCAGAAAACTTTGGCACCTCTCAAAATTTTTTACACCTCTGGTGTCTAGCCACATGTGGGCAGACAGGGGTCTCATGAAGCAGCACTGTTTAGCCGTCACAAAATAAAGCCTCAAAAATCAGTAAATAAAACTATTCTTCTAATGTTGCTCCGAATCGCATATACCAACCGCCCTCTGCTGCGACAACGAAATCTATTGGGTATTTGATTTTTCTCTTCTTTTTCGTTGCATATACACGTGTGTCATGTATTTTTTAGAGACTGCTTGAATATATAACGTGAGTATTTCTTCTCTTAGCAAATTAAGTACTACATATCTTTTGAATTAATTTGTTTTTCCAGATTCCACTTATTGCGTTTCCTTAAAATTATACAAAATATACGTCTGTAAAAAAAAAAAAAAAACTTGAAACATGTGTCGCAGCTGATTACCTAAGGGCTGAAAAAAAAAAAAAAGAACACCTCTGATGATGCTGCTTAGCATCGCGTATAGCCTCCTTCGGCTTCCACAACGGCTCGAACTCTGTTGGGTACTGAGCCCACAACTGTAGCCACATAACTAGGAGATTCAGCTAACGCATTCCAAGCGTCATCAATCACATCAGAAATCTGTCGAGAGTCGACGGTGACTGTCCCTTTTCCCGTATTACTCTGACCATTTCTGCCCAAATATTCTCAATGGGATTCATGTCAGCTCCTTTAGGTGGCCATTCCATTACAGTAATATTACTATGGTCGTTGAACCACCTCTTACCCACACGTGCCATATGAAAAGGCGAGCGATCTTGTTGGAACATGATCTGATCATCGCCGAATATTGCTGTCACAGAAGGCAACATCACATTCTCCAGAATTGATATGTAATTGCGCGCACCGAGTCTTCCTTGCACTTCCCACGGGAGCCCACATCCTTCGGCCTATATTCATGCCCATACCGTTACCAACTCCCTGCCACTCCTTCGGCAACTGTAAATATATTTTGGATTATACCTAGCACCTTTTGGCCGGTAAACAAGTAGTTTTCCGGTTGATGCCGTAGAGAACACTTTTTCGTCCGTGAAAATGACTTGCCTTCAAAACTGGAGAGGTTTGTCGACATTTTCAGCAGCAAAAGTAAGGCGGGCTTCTCTGTGGGAAATAGTCAATGTCTCTTTCACAGCAGCGCTTCTTGCTCTCAGTGCACCTTCCCTTAGACGACGAGTGACTGTCTTACTGCTAACATTGACACCCAAAGTCTGCTGAATTTGTCGTGCGTTAACAAATGGGTGGTTTTGCGGCGACGGCCATGAGGCCTTCCATTCAGGTTACCACCCCCTTCCCTTCGTCTAATCCACCTGGTTACCGTCGACTTGTGAATACCCATAGTTCTTGCTACATAGCCATTTGAAAATCCCTCTGCATGGAGTGCTATTACAGCGCCCTTGTCTGCCTCAGCCAGATGGGCCATTTAGCGTTGAGTGAATGATTCGTCGCCGTTAATACCTGCTGCGGAAACAGCGCTATTAGGAAACAGACTGCCTCCTCCACGACTGCAGTTACAACGCAGTGGCCAAGTATGTATAACACGGAAATCGACGGCATAAACCAGAGATCGCAATCCCGTACCCGTGTCATTACATAGTGGAGCAACTTAGAAAATGGCTCTGAGCACTATGCGACTTAACTTCTGAGGTCATCAGTCGTCTATAACTTAGAACTAATTAAACCTAACTAACCTAAGGACATCACACACATCCATGCCCGAGGCAGGATTCGAACCTGCGACCGTAGCGGTCGTTCGGTTCCAGACTGCAGCGCCTAGAACCGCACGGCCACTCCGGCCGGCGGAGTAACTTAGAATCTGTAATTTTCCTCACAAGGGAACCTCCCCATCGCACCCCCCTTAGATATAGTTATAAGTTGGCACAGTGGATAGCCCTTGAAAAACTGAACAGAGATCATTCGAGAAAACAGGAAGTAGTTGTGTGGAACCATGAAAAAATAAGCGAAATATACAAACTGAGTAGTCCATGCGCAAGATAAGCAACATCAAGGATAATGTGAGCGCAGGAGCGCCGTGGTCGTGTGGTTAGCGTGAGCAGCTGCGGAAGAAGAGATCCTTGGTTCAAGTCTTCCATTGAGATAAAAGTTTAATTTTTTATTTTCAGACGATTATTGTCTGTCCGTCCGATGCGAGGTAACTGCGCCGTAGTATGGGGACGTTACACCTAAACAAACATCGAAACACACGACGTCAGTCGACTACAGCGCACGGAAGAGAGAGTATTCCTGCTAACGAGGCTTCCTGGCTGGCAGTTGACTGTTCACTACTTTGGACGAGAGTGTATTAAATACGTGAGATGTATTCCGTGGGCAATATGAAACCAGCAAATATAGCTCGCGACTTCAATAACAGGGTCAATGAATATTTTCCGAACTGTAAGGAATCGGAAAGTTCCTTAAGGGATCGAACGATTGTCGAACATTTGTATGATTATTTCCTACATTTGTTGATAAACAGTACGTGTGGTGATGATTGCCTGAAAATAAAAAGTTAAACTATTCACTCGATGGAAGATTTGAACAAAGGACCTCTCGTTCCGCAGCTGCTCACGCTAACCACGCGACCACGGCGCTCCTGAGCTCACGCTATACTTGATGTTGCCTATCTTGCGTATGGACTACTCAGTTTGTATATTTTGCTTATTTTTTTCATAGTTCCACACAACTTCTTCCTGTTTTCTCGATTGATCTGTGTTCAGTTTTTCAAGGGCTATCCACTGTGCCAACTTATAACTAAATCTGAGTGGGGTGCGATGGGGAGGTTCCCTTGTCAGAAGGGACTGGTCCGCTCTTGTCATGTCTTATCCGGATAAATATTACGTGAAATGAAATGTTTACGTTTTGCATATACGGCAGGCCTAATGCAAGAAACATTTCTGAAATATCTGAGGCAAATGACGAACACTCCGTGAATTGTAGCTGTAGAAGGTTGCCTTATAAGAAGGAAAACGTGTTTATCCTCGCTCGCCGGGTTTCCAAGTGGCGCAGTTTACTCTGAGGCATACATAGTTCTCGCCGGCGTAAGAAGCGACTCGACTAACGAGGGGAATTCGCCATGTGCCATACGCTGATTGTCCGGAAACTTTGCTCAGTAAAGGAGAGGACAAAATAAGAGAACATATGTTGAGGCTTATCTGCAGACACTCGACCGTTTCCGAGAAAACGACGGTCAGTTATCAACGCGCTGTTGCTATAGTGTAGGTACCTTTTGCGCCCGAGAATGCAATTGAAGCGATGGCTCAGTGGCTACAGTCGTTCCTTCTTAACTTTGATTCCCGACTTCGAGACCATATTGGTTTTTTTGTTATTATTTTTTCCTCGCTCCCTATCAGAATTACCTACGAATGTTATTTTCCAATTTATGTTAAAATAATGTTGTTGTTATTCGTCAGTCAACTTTCTGTGTAATTAATGAATTAAAAGAAACAATAAACAAATCAGAAAATAATGTGAAATATTTTTCAACCTGTAAGGTTGCAAGGACATTCACAAATATTTCACATCATTTTCTCATTCGTTTACTTTTTTAACTTCTTTCATTACCCAGTAAATTAACTGACGAATAACGACAACATTGTTTCAACACGAATTGGAATAAACATTCGTAGATAATCCAGAGAGTAAGGGGGGGGGGGGGAGGAGCAACCGGGTTTCGAACTCGCACCGCAAAGTTCTGAAGTCGCGACGGTAGCCGCTGAGCCCCCGCTTCAATTGAATCCTTACACGCTAAAAGGTATTTACACGATAGCAACAGCGCATTGAAAACTTTGACCGACGTTTTCTCAGAAGCGGTCGGGCATTCAGATAAGCCGGGACACGTGTTCGCTTATTTTGTCCCCTTTTTCACTGAGCGAAGTTTCAGCAAGATCGGGGTATGACACATGGCGGGTCCCCTCGTAAGTGGCGTGCGTTGCGATTCAGTAGACAGAATGCGTCCCCTTCCTCGACTACTCATTGACATGTTTGGAAACTTTAGTTCCTGTAGTGGCAGTTTGCAGTATGAGGGCTGGTTTTCCTGATAATTATCTACTAATGGACTTTACCCCTAATTTACGTTACTGTGTAGTAGACCTACTGCAACTACTTAAACCGGAAATGTTTGTTTGTTTGGATACTCCGCTTCTTAGTTGCTACATTTAGCTAAAATATTTTCCTTTGTTTCAAAACGGCAATTTAAGATGACCACTGCAACATGGTAAGATGAGTAACAATTTAATACTTTGAAACAGTCACGTGTGGTGTACGAGGAGTGAACTCTGTTGAATGAGGAATACACTAAACACGAGAGCTGCGTCCAGTAACAACAATTGACTTCCGGTTACATGACAAAACACAAGTCGAAATACTGTCTATTCATCTCAGTACCCAGTAAAACTTAAACTGGAACGATCGCAAACGTACTTTTGTGGGGAAGGCAAACGAAAGACTGCGTTTTATTGGCCGCACACGAAGAATACGCAACAGGTCTACTGAAAACACTGCCTACACTACGTTTGTCCGTCCATTGCTATAGTATTCCTGCGCGGTATGGGATCCTTGACAGACGTGATTGACGGTGTACGCCAAAAACTTCCAAGGAACGGTAGCACGATTTATAATGTCACGAAATAGGGGGGAGAGAGTCCCAGATTTGATAAGCGAGTTGGGGTGACATTCATGAAAACAAAACATCTGTTCTGAATGCCAAAACATTATTTCCTGGGGAACTTACACAAGAAGAAATGACCATAGTAATAATATAATTCAGAGCTCGTAAGAAAAGATTTAAGTGGTCATCTTTCGCGCACGTTGTTAAGAGTCGGACGGTCGACAAATGGTCCGAAGGTGGTTCGATGAACCCTCTGCCAGGCACGTAAGTCTGGATTGCAAAGAAATCCTGTAGATGTAGTCATGTAGATGTAACAACGAAATTATGTTGTAGTTGCGACAAGTGAGTTACATTTGATTTGAATATCGAAGTTATTTGCTGTTTATTTATTTTTTGTTCGTTATTTTCAGTTATAGACAAATACCTAGGTGCGTTAAATTGATATTGCAATAAATTGTCATGCATGGACAAATAACAATAAATTCTTAACTACTTGTTATGGTACTGCAGTATCTGCCAGCGTCTTCAGAAGTGGATTTCGCATACGACGTTCCTAGGGTGTTTATAAGTGTATATTGAAGACGACTTCGAACAAAATTTGAATGTAGCTTCGTAAAAGTTCCGTGATCAAACGATCTGAGTTGATGGCGAATACAGTTTATCCTCACTAGACAGTATATATTATCATTATACATGAGATGAAAAGGGTGTCGCCGGGTTCGGTGGCCGAGCGGTTCTAGGCGCTTCAGTCACTAACCGCGCGACTGCTTGCGCCGTCAGTTCGAATCCTTCCCCGGGCATGGATGTGTGTTAGGTTAGGCAGGTTTAAGTAGTTCTAGGTCTAGGGGACTGATGACCGAAGTAGTTTGGTCGCATAGTTCTTAGAGCCATTTTTTGACCTTTCGACTAAATTAGCTTTACATAAACGGCCGTATCTTTAGATTGCGTTGACAAAGAAGCTCACTTTTTTACACCACCAAGGGACCGTATACCGCAGGAAGTGCGATACATTTCCGCTTGTTATGTCTACCCGTACTCGACGTAAATGGGTTTTAAGTGTTGGGTAGACAGATAGACGGTCAAGAAAGTGAAACTAGTTGGGTTCCATTTTTACCGATTTAGGTGACGAAATACTAACAACGAAAATAGCTACGACAATTACTGAAGATGAGGGACGCTTAAGTAATTCCCCCTTCTCTTTATTCGAAATGTTGCAGTTGCAGTCCATACATCCGCATATTAATCGTAGCTACGCTTTCGATGCAAATCACGTTTACAGGAATGCAAATAAAATCCATTTGCCTATACACGTGGTAATTCGGACCCCAGTATTAATGCCACCGCGTTTTAGAAGTGCGAGCATTCCCATTGGTAGCTAGCTTAAGAAACACTTCGGCTAATGAACGTTTTCTGGCTGTGGCGAGTCTAATGGAGAATTCGAAACATTGCAGAATACGTTTGGCAGCCGTTTATTTCCTGGGGTGGTGCAGAATTATCCTACTAAATTTACTCGCTAATAACAGTATTTTGTTATTTCGATAAACATACCGAATGATTGTCACATAAGCGGTGACATAAAGGTAGAAAATTCATGTTTTGAGTCCAGAAAGCTCTATGCAACAGAAACTGCAGATCATTTTGCCATTTTCTGTGCGAAATTCCCGGCTTATTCATGTCTGGGGTAATAATAGAGGGCTGTTTGCCTGGGTTGTCTGTTAGCGTAGTGAAAGGTGTTCGCTGCTGCAAGGGAGGTCTGGTTTGTTTTCGGTTCTAATCTCGATGGAGGCAGAGAAACTATCAGTAAAGCAATTTTAAGAAATTCTCGCGCCCCCTATACGTTTTATTGCTACCTTTATTCTGTACCGGCGCCCTGTGGATGTCTATATGAAACTCTTGTAGAATTTCATACTTGTTACGGCCTACTAGCCGTCCGCGGTGGCCGAGCAGTTCTAGGCGCTTCAGTCCGGAACCGCGCGACTGCTAGGGTCGCAGGTTCGAATCCTGCCTCGGGCATGGGTGTGTGTGATGTCTTTAGGTTAGTTAGGTTTAAGTAGTTCTAAGTTCTAGGGGACTGATGACCTCAGATGTTAAGTCCCATAGTGCTCAGAGCCATTTGAACCATTTGAACAGCCTACTATTTCCGCTTCTGTCAATAACTGGATTGACTTAAGTGTGGCACTGAATGATTTTTAACTGAATTTCGTTATGAATCTTCAAGCATAACTAAATTTGCACACTTACATGGTAGATCAGCAACGGTAATCCAGTATGACTGGTCTGAACGTTGACACAGACCGTTTCGCGGCCGAATGCGCATAATATCTTGCTAATTCGTTACGACGTGGGGTACTTTGTATTACTAAAACAGTTATGTTACCTCGATAAGCTGAAATACATTTTTATTAGTACAGTTCATACTAATTAGCCTTTCTTCTTACATTTATATCTTATATTTTGTTTTGTGTTTAACACACTAATCTGCATTGATATAGTCTTACAGAAAGTTCGGATAGTTTTTCAATTTCACACCTGTGCATATTATGTTGGTAGCACTTCGTCGCCTTGCCTGTTATGCTGTGTAGCAGACTTTAAAGCTGTGCGGATCAGCATAACGAAAATGTGGTGTACTGGGTAGAGCAGATTCTCGTCGCTGGCGCCTAGACATTGTATTGTATTGTATGTTAACCGGGGACCTAGAAACGACGGAGAGGCTCCGTCCCCGCCGCAGCCACAATGGTCCAAAACCCCACGACGACTACTGCAGTCCACTTCACCCCTCCGCCGCCCCACACCGAACCCAGGGTTATTGTGCGGTTCGGCCCCCGGTGGATCCCCCAGGGAACGTCTCACACCAGACGAATGTAACCCCTATGTTTGCGTGGTAGAGTAATGCTGGTGTACGCCTACGTGTAGAACGTGTTTGCGCAGCAATCGCCGACATAGTGTAACTGCGGCGGAATAAGGGGAAGCAGTCCGCATTCGCCGAGGCAGATGGAAAACCGCCTAAAAACCATCCACGGACTGGTCGGTTCACCGGACCTCGACACAAATCCGCCGGGCGGATTCGTGCCGGGGACCAGGCGCTCCTTCCTGCCCGGAAAGCCGTGCGTAAGACCGCACGGCCAACCGGGCGGGCGCCTACACATAGTACTAGTATTTAATTATTGTGTGTGTGTATTTTCATGTTTTGGTTCTGACTTCTGTGTCACTTGATTGTTTGTTTCTGACGACGAATGGCATTGTGCTGATTTGTTACGATAGATTGACATTTTCGTTTGTGAGCATAAACAAGCGTGCTGTTATTTGAATTCGTTGTCAGGAACTAGGAATCAGCAGCTCACGGGAGCGTAATTTAGAGTATAATCCGTGTGGCACAGGAATGTGTAGTTTTTAAATTCGTTTGGGTCAGAATTAGAGTGCATGTTTACAAGAAGCAAGGCACGTTTGCTGCAGAGTAACGGGAGTAATTGTGTTTTGTTAACCAATTATCCACGTCACGTTATTAGCGGTGACTAGGTTGGTTCAAATGGCTCTGAGCACTGTGGGACTTAACTGCTGAGGTCATCAGTCCCCTAGAACTTAGAACAACTTAAACCAAACTAACCTAAGGGCATCACACACATCCATGCCCGAGGCAGGATTCGAACGTGCGACCGTAGCGGTTGCGCGGTTCCAGACTGTAGCGCCTAGAACCGCTCGGCCACTCCGGCCGGCGCGGTGACCAGGCAGATATTACACGGGATTCTCAGGTAAATGCAGTTGCAGACCGGGCAGAAATGTCGAACGTAGACGACATATCCCAGTCAGGTGACGAAAGTGAACGGGAGACTGCAGCAGAACGAAATGTAGGCGCTGTTGGTACGAGACGCACCATCTGTGAGACTGGCAGACCAGAATCACGAATGAAACGTCACAGAATGTTGGAATCTCGTTCATCTAGTCCTGGAAGTGTTAGCGGTGGATCTCAGTTTGAGGCTTTCATGCAATTCATGCAAGAGGCAGAAACGAGGCAAGATACGGAAAGGAAGAGACAAGAGGCAGAGAAAAAGAGACGGGAGGAAGAGGAGGAAAGACATAAATTAGTCACAAGAACGGTCACAGACGGTAAGGATGGAATAAAGAAAGAGGTCGCAGGAATCCAAGAAGAGCTAGAGAATGTCAAGAAAACGACAGCGATACGCTTGAGGTCGCGGACCAGGCGAAGCACGATGCCCAAACAGCGCGAGAGGTAAGTAGCACGAAAGGACGCATCAGAGGCCAAAGAACAAGTTTAACTGGCAAGAACTGAGGTGTCTGAGACAAAAAAGGCACTTGCAACTGTCCAAAAGCAAGAAAAAAAATATTTCAAGAAAAGCAAGAAAAAATGAGCAAGCCTGCGAAGCGAATCGAACAGATAGAAATCAAACAGGCCGAAATCTCTGAAGTTAAAGCTCAGCAGATCCGAGTCGCCGCGCAACAAAAGTAGTTGGCTAAGGACGTTCGGCAGGCACATGAGTGGGCCGCGCAATTGCAAACACAATCGTTTCCGGTAGAGCGCAATCGAGAGCATCACACAAGCGAAGAAAATGTTTTGCGACTCTCCGAACCGCTGTATGAGGACACACCCCCTGCACATGTGCGAATGGAGCAGGAATATGCTTCTGCCGCGGTGGAACGCGTAATAGAAAATGCTTCGTCGGTAACATGCAGCATGTCAGAGACCGAGCGCGAAAACAATTGTACGCGTCTACGGAGATCAGAAACGTTATTATGTGAATCTGACAACACGAGGGGATGCAACAACAGTGCACGAGGATCGTTTGGGCACGGATACATGGAATCACGTGCTGCAGACGAGAGGGAAATTTCGTACGGCGGATACGTCGAATCTTTCGACCACAAACTTTTCTTGAGCATCCAAAATTTTCAAGTTTACAAGGAGGCAAACGACGCATTACATCCAAATACCTGGATGGCACAGTACGATCACGTGCTACCAGAATCTTGGCGACTGAAGCACAAGCTCCAGTTTATCTGCGGTTTCTTAGAAGGGTCGATTGCAGAACATATGCGCGGAGTTGCGGAGAGTTGTCGCTCCTACCAAGAATTTAAGGACGCATTCCTTAGCATATACTGGTCGCTAGACACACAGGAGAGGATAAAACAGGAGATCGTGTTAGGAAAGGACTAAGAAAGCGTCAGGATTCCGCAGTCCTGTCAAATTCTTCGAATCCATGGTCAAGAAGAACCGATTATTGGATCAACCGTACAGTCCCAAGGAAATTATAAGGCACTGCTACATTAAATTACCTTTACGTTACCAGCAACTGCTCATCGGTAGATGCAGCCATTCAATCGAAGCTTTGAAGAGTGCACTGTGCGAACTCGTGTACGTGAATGAAATTCACAACTCGCGGGAAAGAAGTAGAAATAATGACCGTTACTGGCCGCATTCGCCAGAGAGAAATGACGGTGGACGAAATGGGGGTAAACGTCGATCGAATCGAAACCAAAATACAAACTTCAATGGGAATAACCAGCCATCATGGGAAAATAGAAGACGAGGAAATTATAACCATAACAACAGCAACTACCGACGAAACGGAAACTGGAGAAAGCAACAAAAAAAAAAAAATTGCTCAAATGGCTCTGAGCACTATGGGACTTAACATCTTAGGTCATCAGTCCCCTAGAACTTAGAACTAGTTAAACCTAACTATCCTAAGGACATCACACACACATCCATGCCCGAGGCAGGATTCGAACCAGCGACCGTAGCAGTCGCGCGGTTCCGGACTGTGCGCCTAGAACCGCGAGACCACCGCGGCCGGCGAGAAAGCAACAGAACTCGGACCAGGGTCATCAGGATTCTAGGGACCAACAGCAGAGCAATAGCAGGACGTACAACGGTCAAGGTCAATGCAATGACCAATGTAGCGAATATGTGGAATTGAGACCACCTAACCCATCGCAGGGGTCACACAGAGAAAATTCAAACAGGAATTGATACACAGCCGCTGCGGATTCAGCTCAAAACAATACCACAGAAACTATCGGAACGAGCGACATTAATCTGCTAGAGTACTGAGATACAAGAGAACTGAAACGGGAAGAGAAGGTGCAGTATGTAAAGTCTCCATGGATAAACTGTTTAACGTAATTTAATGTTGATATTGTGTTGCTTAGCGTAATTTTCCATTTGTTCTATTTTCGTGTTATTTCGTTTGTTTGTCATTTCCTTTGGTTTTCAGCATGAGTCCTTGTTGAACGTAGTCAAATGAGTTGCGTATGTGTGACATCTTCACGCCATAATTCAATGGCAGGTGGCAGATTGAATTAAAATTGCCTTGCAAGGTATATGTCACCAACAATTGGCACTTTTTGTGTCATACCAAACCAGGCACTTTGCAATACTGAGTACTCCAAACAACTGAGTACTGCTATTATTTCTTTGAACCTCGCAATTGTTGTCCGATTTCCGCAACTGAGCATCGTACTCTGTCATAGAATTCTCGTAGAAGGGCCTTCACAATTATCACCATGGCCTATGAAATTTTTTCTGTTTACTTTCCGTCGTTTCTTGTACACTGCCCAAGGGACGGATGTACGTAACTTTGTTTTTCGTGGTGTCAGTACGGTAAACCGTGTCATAGAGCATGTGCGTCGCGATTTTCGGGTGTGTTTCGTATGGTGTTAGCGGTCCATGCTTTGGGCGCTTGTCGGCTGTAAGACTCAGTGTGTTATGAGCATGCGGGTCTCGAATTCCGGATTCGTTTCGTATGGTGTTAGCTGTCCACGCTTTGTGTGTGTGTCGACGCTAAGATTCCGTGTGTTGTAAGCATGTGCATCTCGATTTTTGGATGTGTTTCGTATGGTGTTAGCGGTCCACGCTTTGGGCGCGTGTTGACACTATCGCCTGTAGTGCGATGTAGCCTGTCTCGTAGTGGAATTGTGCTAGCGCCATGTGAGCGCCGTCGGCGAAACATTGTGTCCGGGGAATTAAATGATGGACTATGGATGAGAATTAAATGAGAAAACTATATATATATATATATATATATATATATATATATATATATATATATATATATATATATATATATATATATATAATGGTCTTGTTTCATTTTAGCAGCAGCTATCGTGACAGAGGAGACCGGAGGCATCCTTTTACTATGTAAAATTTCGTGTGCATAATCATAAATGCCACTATAGAGGTTTCAGGCAAACCACCAGCACCTGAGTGGGTAGAGGAACTTCCTTACCACTTTAGCGTCAGCAGACAACACCGCCAGACGTCAAAAAATAAAAGAGGAGTATACAAGGAATAAAATGCATGAAAATTCGCTCCGGAAGTATTAGCAAAGGCATAGGGTAGTACCATAAGATAGTATTTAGTATTGGGAGAAGTCTGCAAGATTGGTGGAGGTGTAGAGGTAGCGCCAGCGTAAAATTAAAGTGCATGACAGGAGTAGAACTAAACAAAAACATGTACACACACAAATAAAGACACCTCACACCGCATAATTTACGTCCATACAACTTTTAACAGGACCGTGCAGTCATTAAATAAATTTTTGGATGTGCGCCCTTAGTAATAAAATAAATAAATATACAGGGTGTTACAAAAAGGTACGGCCAAACTTTCAGGAAACATTCCTCACACACAAAGAAAGAAAATATGTTATGTGGATATGTGTCCGGAAACGCGTACTTTCCATGTTAGAGCTCATTTTATTACTTCTCTTCAAATCACATTAATCATGGAATGGAAACACACAGCAACAGAACGTACCAGCGTGACTTCAAACACTTTGTTACAGGAAATGTTCAAAATGTCCTCCGTTAGCGAGGATACGTGCATCCACCGTCCGTCGCATAGAATCCCTGATGCACTGATACAGCCCTGGAGAATGGCGTATTGTATCACAGCCGTCCACAATACGAGCACGAAGAGTCTCTACATTTGGTATCGGGATTGCGTAGACAAGAGCTTTCAAATGCCCCCATAAATGAAAGTCAAGAGGGTTGAGGTCAGGAGAGCGTGGAGGCCATGGAATTGGTCCGCCTCTACCAATCCATCGGTCACCGAATCTGTTGTTGAGGAAGCGTACGAACACTTCGACTGAAATGTGCAGGAGCTCCATCGTGCATGAACCACATGTTGTGTCGTACTTGTAAAGGCACATGTTCTAGCAGCACAGTTAGAGTATCCCGTATGAAATCATGATAACGTGCTCCATTGAGCGTAGGTGGAAGAACATGGGGCCCAATCAAGACGTCACCAACAATGCCTGCCCGAACGTTCACAGAAAATCTGTGTTGATGACGTGATTGCACAATTGCATGCGGATTCTCGTCAGCCCACACATGTTGATAGTGAAAATTTACAATTTGATCACGTTGGAATGAAGCCTCATCCGTAAAGAGAACATTTGCACTGAAATGAGGATTGACACAGTGTTGGATGAACCATTCGCAGAAGTGTACCCGTGGAGGCCAATGAGCTGCTGATAGTGCCTGCACACGCTGTACATGGTACGGAAACAACTGATTCTCCCGTAGCACTCTCCATACAGTGACGTGGTCAACGTTACGTTGTACAGCAGCAACTTCTCTGACGCTGACATTAGGCTTATCGTCAACTGCACGAAGAATTGCCTCGCCCATTGCAGGTGTCCTCGTCGTTCTAGGTCTTCCCCAGTCGCGAGTCATAGGCTGGAATGTTCCGTGCTCCCTAAGACGCCGATCAATTGCTTCGAACGTCTTCCTGTCGGGACACCTTCGTTCTGGAAATCTGCCTTGATACAAACGTACCGCGCCACAGCTACTGCCCAGTGCTAATCCATACATCAAATGGGCATCTGGCAACTCCGCATTTGTAAACATTGCACTGACTGCAAAACCACGTTCGTGATTAACACTAACCTGTTGATGCTACGTACTGATGTGCTTGATGCTAGTACTGTAGAGCAATGAGTCGCATGTCAACACAAGCACCGAAGTCAACATTACCTTCCTTCAATTGGGCCAACTGGCGGTGAATCGAGGAAGTACAGTACATACTGACGAAACTAAAATGAGCTCTAACATGGAAGTTAAGCAATTCCGGACACATGTCCACATAACATCTTTCCCTTATTTGTGTGTGAGGAATGTTTCCTGAAAGTTTGGCCGTACCTTTTTGTAACACCCTGTATATATTAAGTAAAAAAAAATCTTGTATTCATAATTATTTTATTTTCTGTAAATTGATTATATCGTTGTAATGACATTTGTGAGAGAATATGGCACTTGACCACACTTGGATTATGCAGACTCCGGAACCAAGACAGTAGGCTGGACGTCACGGCCCACGCCAGCCAGCGAGGGGCGAAGGGAGCGGGCAGCTGTAATGAGTCAGCTGTGGCAGCCCAGGTGAACGGGGGACTGGACCACCTGCTGCGACAGAACCAGGCCGCTGCCAGCTGATGTGCCTACGTCACGCAGCCCGGTCGTCACCAGTGCAGGTGGCACGTCTCAAGCCAGCTCAGACAGCAGGACACCACCATGTGCTGGCAGCAACCCCCTAGAGGCCAGCAATCCACCAGGCCGCTAATCGAGGGACAAGTGAGTTGCGTGGCACCCTCAGTTGATGCACGTGCTGAGCCTAACTGACTCAGCGGGGTGCCGCTGGAGGTCATGGAAGGCGCCGTAACGGCTGTACGATACGTGAATGCTATCCTCCAACTGATAGTGCAACCATATCGGCAGCATATTGGCAAGGCATTCGTCTTCATGGATGACATGGACGACAGTTCGCCCCCCCCCCCCCCCCCCCCTCGTGCATATCTTGTGAATGACTTCCTTCAGGATAACGCCATCGCTCGACTAGAGTGGCCAGCATGTTCTTGAGACGTGAACCCTACCTGGGGTAGATTGAAAAGGGCTGTTTATGGACGACGTGAACCACCAACCACTATGAGGGATCTACTCCGAATCGCCATTGAGGAGTGGGACAATGTGGACGAACAGTGCCTTGATGAACTTGTGGATAGTATGCCACGATGGAATACAGGCATGCATCGATGCAAGAGGACGTGCTACTGGGTATTAGAGGTACCAGTGTGTACAGCAATCTGGACCACCACTTCTGAATGTCGCGCTGTATCGTACTGCAACATGCAATGTGTTGTTTTCATGAGCAATATAAAGGGCGGAATGATGTGTATGTTGATCTCTATTCCAATTTTCTGTACAGGTTTCCGGAAGTCTCTGAATCGAGGTGACGCAAAACTTTGTTTGATGTGTGTATTTTACGATACCAGAGTAGCCATACTTGGCTGTTTGGTGGTGGTAGTGGTAGCCTGGCAAGAAGAGGCACACCTGATCTTAATCGCTGACGTTACAGAAGGTACAACATATGCCGCATTTCGTTCCTGAATGATGCTCGCTCGGCCACCGATGCGTGCACAATGGGTCGATCGTAACGTACGTCTGTACTATACGGCCGTCCAAAACCTGGTCTACAATTGTGGGGAAATTCCATAGACCACTGTTGAAAGCAGTCGTACACCACCGATACGTTGTGCCCAACACGTGCTGCACTTTGTTGGTACATCCATCCAGTTTCCCACTAGTCCTCAAAGCGACCACGTTCAAATGGCTGAAACTGTTCAGCAGGAGTATGTACTCGTCCATGGGGCACGCTTTTAACCTAGAACGAATGTTGCAAACACTCTTCACCTCTAAACTCAGCGCAGTTACTGTCTGCAGAATAAAAATGGAGGATGCACAGACGCACGTCCTGAGCGCCACCTGATCGCCGATGACCGTGACAAATGGATCACTAACATTACAGCCCTTCAGTATGCCTGTTCCCTGGTACAAACGAACACACTCCTTGAGGTTTTGCACTTTTTGCTGGCAGCGTATGTTACAATTACGACAGTGTACAGTACACACTTTACAAATACTTGATGTTTTTGTCAGCTATTAAATCTATTTTTTTATGTTTTACAAAATGTAAATACAAATACATCAGTTTCCAAGCAGACCGGAGGAATTATTTAGTTTTGCCACCTTGGGCTTCTGATGAGTTTAGTCCGCCACTGAACCAGGGAAAGAGGATTTCAGTTTAACGTGTAATTCCCCAACCACGAGTCGTTCCTAGTGTCTCCTCACATCATTGGGAGATGAAGACTAGATCAAACTCAGACAGAAAATTTCCGTGGTCTGACTGGGATTCGATCCCGCACTATCTCGGTTTCCAGGCATGTGCTTCACCACTAGACCACCAGGTCAGACACGTAATAATTAGAAAGTCATCCAATTTTGTGTTCAGGTTATTAACAAAAAGTAGTCGTTCAATGTTGCTACCCAGCCCGTTTCCTGCCAAAATAGTTTACTCACAAGAACCGATAAAACTGCCAGAAAAAAGGGATTCATATGTGCTACACTTAATTCCTCACACCTCTCATTATACAAAGTTTCTGTCATTGATTAGCGGAAGGCAGTTAGGCTACATATCCTACCAGCTATACGACATTGTTCATACCTCACTTTGCCTGATGTCGGTTTTATAAGCCATATTACTGTTGCGTATCAGGCAACATGAAACTGGATGTAAGGACGTTCAGTAGAATGTGGCATCTAAATTACGAGTAGTTTCGATAATGAAGTCTGGTGATGTCAATGGCGAAATTTTATGAAATTATTGTCGGTGCATGGTTCCCTTCCTCACGTCCGCCTGCTTAGCTAGGTGGTAATGTGATTGCCTCCCGTGCAGGGGCCCCGGGTTTGATTCCCGGCATGTTTGGAGATTTTCTCCGCTCGTGGACTGGATGTTGTGTTGTCCTCATTATCATTTCATCCTCATCGCCGGCGCACAAGTCGCCCAGTGTGGCGTCGACTGAAACAAGACTTGCACATGGTGGCCGAACTTCCCCGATGGGGCCTCCTGGCCAGCGAAGCCATATGTTCATTTAAATTCCCTTCCTCACATTCGTAAGGAGCGTGGTTCATATCTCCATCAAACACGTATAAGTTTTCGATGGCTTCTCTAAATCGCTTACAGTAAATAGCCGAATGGTTCCTTTCGAAAAGACACAGCTGCCTTCCTTCCCCATCCATCGCCGATACGATGTGGTCCATCTAAAATCAGACTTAAATTCTAATATTCCTATTATCTTCATCGATCAAATCGCTCCTTAGCGTTTTTACGACAGTAGGGAGATTTGTCTAGAGAATGTGCATGACGTAAAAATGTAAGACTCCTCTAGAGCTTACGGTGACTTGAGCACAATATAACCTGATAATAGGCATGGTCTTGCTGGTAGTGATATGCCTTCGTCTTTTTCAAATGGTTCAAATAGCTGTGAGCACTATGGGACTTAACTTCGGAGGTCATCAGTTCCCTAGAACTTAGAACTACTTAAACCTAACTAACCTAAGGACATCACACACACCCATGCCCGAGGCAGGATTCGAACCTGCGACCGTAGCGGTCGCGCGGTTCCAGACTGTAGCGCCTAGAACCGCTCGGCCACCCCGGCCGGCTCGTCTTCTTCCATCGAGCGATATGCACCAACAGTTAAGGCACTAGATATGCATTCATGAGCAGAGGGGTTGATTCGTTCGAAAAGGTAAGGCGCAATTCGTCGCTGAAACCCAGTCTGTGTTCGTCTCTAATGAGATTCTCATCGACTGGAAGTTAAGCCAAAAGCTCCAGTTCCTTCATCTTCTTCTTGACAACGTATCTCACACTCATATTTATGTATGCCACCCCAGCACATGACACAGGAGTAGACAAAAATGTGGAGATACCGTGAGAAGTGCTTACTTGAACATAAATGCAGATGCTTGACAAGCTTGGAGGTTGTGTTGGTGTATTTTACCATGAACGGCACCTGTGCAGTGTCCTCAATGCTTTCCCAAGTGTCTCGTGGTCATAACGATGTTAATGTTAAGTGTAGTTGTGAGTGCATGTGTCATAATGGAGCCAAGCGATTTCGAGCGTGGGACTGTTGTTGCTCAAGGTGGGCTTTTCTGTAATCAAGAGAGCCGACATGTTTGATGTTTTAAGGAGTACCGTGTCTAAGATTTATACGGCATAAAGTGAAAGTTGAAAAACATCATCTGCTATCAAGGGAACACCACCAACTTGTATTTTAACGAGAAAAAAGCACACGTCGGTTAGACCGTTAGTGAGAGAGCACCGTTAGTTCCTGCTGCTAATAAGGCGAGTACACCGTTTGATTATTAAATATATTTTCGAGCTTCAAACAGGAGCGACTCCTTTTCAGTTACCTTTGTAGTTACCAGTATATTTCTGTAATTTCTTGCATGTTTGAGTGCTTACTAGTAGCAACCTTTCATTTTGTAGTACTGCCGTTGCTATCGACCGTTGTATCGACCATCGTATCGTACGGGCTTTCGTTTGTTTTGCTTAGAACAGCTCACTGTCAGTTAGACAGTCAATGAGAGAGCATCGCAAGTTCCTGCTGCTAATAAAGCGAGTACACCATTTATTTATTACATATCTTCACGAGTTTCAAACAAGAACGAGTTCAGAAATGGATAGGTACTGTGACTGCTGTGTACAGATGCGAGCTGAGTTGGTGACCCTTCGCTCACAGCTCCAGGCAGTGTTGGCTCCAGTCACAGAGCTTGAGGCTGCTGCCAAGGGGCATCACTGTGGGGGGTCATCGAGCACGTCCCACGCGTCCCTTGATCAATCCGCCGCCCTGGGTACTGCCTGCACTGAGTTTGACCTCTCACCCATAGTCGAGTGGGAGATCATTCCAAAGTCTGGCAGGCTATCTGTGAGGCCAGTCGTAGGGCCTCCCTGGTTCGTTTGACGAACAGGTTACGGGCGTTATCTGTGGCCGAAGAAGTCTCTTGAGCTGGATGCAGTCGTCACCCTGTTCTAGAGGAAGCTTCTCGGCCCACAAGGTCTGGGCATTCACAGAGGGTGGGTTTGCTGGTAGTTGGGAGCTCCAACATTAGGTGTATAGTGGGGCCCCTTAGGAACATGGCTGCCTAGGAGGGGAAGGAAGCCAGTGTGCAACCTGTGTGCATACTGGAGGGAGTCACTCCAGATGTGGAAAGGGTGCTTCCGGATGCCGTGAAGAGTTCAGGGTGCAGCCATCTGCAGGTGGTAACCCATGTCAGTACCAATGATATGTGTCGCTTTGGATCAGAGGATATTCTCTCTGGTTTCGGGTGGCTAGTGGAAATGTTAAAGACTGCCAGTCTTGCTTCCGAGATTAAGGCGGAGCTCACCATCTGCAGTATCGTCGACAGAACCGACTGTGGTCCTTTGGTACAGAGCCGAGTGGAGGGTCTGAAATAAGGGGCTCAGGCGGTTCTGTGACTGTGTAGGCTGCAGATTCCTTGACTTGCGCCATCGGGTGGTGGGTTTCCGGGTTCCGCTTAGTAGGTCAGAAGTCCAATACACACAGGAAGCGGCCACAAGGGTAGTAGGGGCTGTGTGGAAGGGACTGAGCGGTTTTATTTAGGTTAGAGGGTCTCAGGAAACTACAGAAAGGGCGTCTGTCTAAAAGGGGGGCAGGTAAAACACAGTAAGGTAGTTGTAGAAACGATCAGTATTGTAGTTGTAAATTGTCGTAGCTGTGTTGGGAAAGAACCAGAGCCCCAAGCCCTAATAGAAAGCACTGAAGCTCAAATAGTTATAGATACAGAAAGCTGGTTAAATCCGGAAATAAGTTCAGCCGAAATGTTTTCAAACAATCTAACAGTGTTCGGGAAGGACAGATTAAATACAGTTGATGGTGGAGTATTTATTGCTGTCAGAAGTAGTTTGCCTTGTAATGAAATTGAAGTAGATAGTTGCTGCGAAATAGTATGGGTAGAGGTTATACTTGACAATCGGACTTAACTATTAACTGGATCGTTTTACCGACCGCCGGCTCAGAAGATATAGTTGCTGAACAGTTCAAGGAAAACTTGAGTCTCATTTCAAATAGGAACCCCACTCATACAATTATAGTCCGTGGCGACTTCAATCTACCCTCGATATGCTGGAAAAATTATACGTTTAAAGCCGGCGGCAGGCATAAAACGTCATCCGAAATTGTACTGAATGCTTTCTCAGAAAATTATTTTGAACAATTAGTTCATGAGCCTACTCGAAGCGTTAATTGTTGCGAAACCATACTTGATCTCTTAGCAACAAATAATCCTGAACAAATAGGGAGATCATGACGAATACAGGGATCAGTGAACACAAGGCAGTTGCTGCTAGGCTGAACACCCACATCCATCAAAAAGAAACGCAAAGTACATCTATTTTAAAAAATCTGATAAAAATGCTCTTAACGCCTTTTTAAGAGACAGTCTCCACTCCTTGCTATCTGATCACGTAAGCGTAGAAAAGATGTGGAATGATTTCAAAGATTTAGTATCGACGGCAATTGAGAGATACACAAATTAATAAGTGATTTTACTGATCCCCCATGGTACACAAAACGGGACAGATCGCTTTTGCAGAACCACCGAAAAAAGCATGCCAAATTTAAAATAACGCAAAATCCCGAAGATTGGCAAAGTTTTGCAGAAGTCCGAAATATAGCGCGTATTTCAATGCGGGGTGCTTTCAATAATTTCCACAAAGAAACTCTGTCTCGGAATCTGGCAGAAAACCCAAAGAGATTCTGGTCATATATAAAGCACACCATTGGCAAGACGCAATCAATACCTTCACCGCACGATAACAACGGTGAAGTCACTGATGACAGTGCCACTAAAGCAGAGTTATTAAACACGGATTTCCGAAACTCCTTCCCCAAAGAAGACGAAGTAAATATTCCCGTGTTACAATGAAGAACAACTGCGAAGATGAGAAACATGGAAGTAGATATCCTCGGTGTAATAAGGCAGGTTAAATCACTTAATAAAGGCAAGGCTTCCGGTCCAGATGGTATGCCAGTCAGGTTCCTTTGAGAGTAGGCAGATGCAATAGCTCCATATTTAGCAATTATATACAACCACTCGCTCACAGAAACTTCCGTACCTAAAGTCTGGAAAGTTGCTCAAGTCACACCAATACCCAAAAAGGGAAATAGGAGTAGTCCGCTGAATTACAGGCCCATATCACTAACGGAGATTTGCAGTAGGGTTTTGGAATATACACTGTATTCAAAAATTATGAAGTACCTCGAAGAATACGATTTACTGACACACAATCAGCACGGATTCAGAAAATTTCGTTCTTGGGGGACACAACTAGCTCTTTATACTCATGAAGTAATGCGTGCTATCGCCAGGGGACGTCAAATTGACTCCATATTTTTAGTTTTTCAGAAGGCCTTCGACACCGTTCCTCACAAGCGTCTTCTAACCAAACTGTGTGCCTATGGAATATCGCCTCAGTTGTGCGACTGGATTCGTGTTTTCCTGTCAGAAAGGTCACAGTTCGTAGTAATAGACGGAAAGTCATCGAGTAAAACAGAAATAATATCCGGCGTTCCCCAAGGAAGAGTTACAGGCCCTCTATTATATTAACGACATAGGAGAAAGACTGAGAAGCCCGCTTAGATTATTTGCAGATGATGATGTCATTTACCGTCTTGTAAAGTCATCAGATCGCCAAAATGAATCGCAAAATGATTTAGATAAGATATCTGTCCAGTGCGTAAAGTGGCAATTGACTCTGAATAAAGAAAAGTGTGAAGTTATTCACATAATTACTAAAAGAAATCCGCCAAATTTCTATTACGCGGAAAGTTACACAAATCTGAAGGCTGTAAATTCAACTAAATACTTAGGGATTACAATTACAAATAACCTATATTGGAACGATCACATAGATAATGTTGTGGGTAGAGCAAACCAATACTGCGATTCATTGGCAGAGCGGTTAGAAGGTGCAACAGATCTGCTAAAGAGACTGGTTACACTACACTTGTCCGCCCTATTCTGGATTATTGCTGTGCGGTATGGGATCCGTATCAGGTGGGACTGACGGATGATATTGAAAAGGTTCCAAGGGGGGCAGCTCGTTTTGTATTATGGCGAAATAGGGGAGATAGTGCTACAGACATGATACGTGAACTGGAGTGGAAATCATTAAAAGAAGGCGTTTTTCGTTGCGACGGAATCTTTTCATGAAATATCAATCACCAGTTTTCTCCTCCGATTGCGAAAACCACCTACATAGGGAGAAATGATCATCACGATAAAATAAGAGAAATCAGAGCTCGCACAGAAAAATTTAAGTGCTCGTTTCTCCCGTGCGCCGTTCGAGAGTGGAACGGTAGAGAGACAGCTTGAAGGTGGTTCATTGAACCCTCTGCCAGGCACTTTATTGTGAATAGCAGAGTAATGATGTAGATGTAGGTGTAGACGTGCAAGATCTGAGTCCCAGGAATCGATCCCGCTCGAATATTTGGGCCATTATTTTGACAGTACGCAGTTATGACCTTCTGAAAGTAACAGCTTTCAAGCACGAGCGCACGTCGCTTGTTTATTACTCGCTCCGCCCCACTGCGCCCACATAATACCCGAGCACGGTGTGGTGTACAGCAGAGTGATATACTATCGAAGAATAATGCTACTCTTGCAAATGTACAGGGTGGAGCAGAGGAAACGCATGTTTTTTGGACCGCTAGTACGCGGCGACGAGAGGGTGTATTGACCTTGAATGAATGTTGGCAGACTGCCCATACAATGCAGTTTCAGTCGCTATGGAACGTTGGAGCGTAGAGCATCGTGTGTTCGTTGTCGAGCAGTACTTTAGAAACAACGATTCCGTAGTCACAGTGTAACGTCATTTACATCAAAATTTTAGAGTTGGACGTCGAGGTGCGGTGCCTGATAGAAAGACTGTACTCCGATGGGTTGCAGCATTTAGAAGTACTGGATCTGTGTTGAAAAAGAAACCACCTGGTCTTCGCCATTCAGTTCGTACTTAGGAAAATGTAGACCGAGTGAGAACGGCAGTTCTTGTTAGTCCGAAACGATCGGCTAGACGACAGGCTGTAGCGCTGGGTTTTTCACGTCGGTCAGTTCCAGTACAGCACTCGTGGCTGCCCCATCGCGGTCGCGAAGTGGGGCCGAGGCAGTTCCACATAAGTTTTATAGTCTGACGATAATTTATGGATTTGGAGTTTTAGCTTGACGATGTCCACTATGAAAAGACGGTAGTTACTGTTATTCTGGAGAAGGTTGGGTTATCCCGACCGAAGCCTAGGTAAATTCTAGGCAAACGGTGCAACTGAGGCTGTTAATTATTAAAATTAAAATTAATATTTACACAGTTGCTGACAGGGCCGGGAAATGCTGAAGATACCCAGCTATTTAGCTGTAATAACATGGGTTATTTTTCGCGACACAATTTCACGTTTCTTCTTGAAAGCGTACAGCTGTCCAGCAGGTGCCCACCTCTATTGCAGCCTGGACATCGTGATTAATCTTTCACATGAATGTGTTATTACATGTATTAAGAAAGGTTGTGTTGGCCTTGGCTTTAATTTGTTGACGAGCACCCCTTTTTCATGGCGTCTGCTTCACATGTACAGATATCTTTATTGTTTTAATAATTTAGATATCATCTTGTCGGCCATTAAAGACAGAATCCCCTTCTTCCCAGTTCTCCAAAAGGCGACAGCTCGTTTCATTAACTTCTTTGTTACGGACAGGAACAAGGTGATATCTGACGATATTGTATCTTCAGAGCAGACAACATCATCACTCACTTCCGTGTTTTCACGTCCCTGTCCTGTTGTACTAATGAAGCTGGTCGATGAAAGTGACTGTGGTGGAAGGGCAGCTTCATTATTGTCATCGACATTCCCTTGTAAATAAGCAACGAACGTCAGTCTACTACTTTGCTCTATATCTGCCACATCTGCCTTCGTGAAGTTGTCTATGATTTCTGCAATGAAAGTGAAAAGTATTAACAACAGCACAAAACGAGCCCCATAAGCACTCGTTTGCCTTGTATAAAAGAGATTCGAATAGCCACATATACTCCTAAAATGCTTGCCAGTCACGACTTTCAGTAGCTCTCGTTTTTTACTTTTAAACGTTGCAGTTTAGCCGTCATTCCGTACCGCTCCTTGGGGCACCGCTCCCAGATACACTTTACAGTGCTTCGCGCTGAGGCGCTGGGGGAGTAAGTGGACGCAGTGGAGCAGAGCGAAGAACAAACAAGGGATGCGCACTAATCCATAAAACTGTACATTCGGAATGTCGTTACTCCGTACTATCAGAATAATGGCCCAAATCTTCTCATGGGATCGATTGCTCAGACTCATGTCTTGCAATCGTGCTTTTTGCTCATTGAAGTACTAGGTCGAATTGGTGGAATTTCCTTGTAAGTCAGAGTGCAGACGAAAGTGTTTTGGTGAGTGATCGTGACAGACGACCACTGAAGAGGAGTGGGTCGAAAAATAAAAGGAGGACAGCTGCAACAGTCACTACAGAACTGAATGTAGCAGTCGCGAACCGTATCAAACCCAAAATAACACGCACATTGCTCCATAAGAAGGGAATTTTGCAGGGCGAGCTGTAGTGTCCCGAGAGGAAGTGAGAAGAATACGTTGTAATTACAAAAGCTTACCTCGATCGAAGTAATTGATGGGCGAATTCCGCGTAGGCAGCTTGCAGAACGCCACCCTGTAAAGAATCTGCAAACTAAAGAGGGTGTTCAGGGACACAGAACTCGGTGTACAGTGCAAGGAAACTCAGGTCTAATCAAACTGAGACCAATAAAGTTCATTGAAAGTTCACTTCTGGTACTACTGACTTCAGCTTCTCCTATTCAATGCAATGTTCCGATATATGGCTTCACATAACTTTGTCAGCTGCCTTCTATCTCACGGTCCTGAGACTATCTTCTTTGTATTATCTCGATATTTTTATTTATTATTTTTTTATTTACACGTCAAGTTTCGTAGGACCAAATTGAGGAGCAAATCTCCAAGGTCATGAAACGTGTCCGTGCATGAAATTACAACATAAAAGTAATAACAGGTAAAAATAAATGTTTATGAACCCGAAAAAAGTCAGTCCATAAGATTATGTAAACGCAATCAACAAAACAATAAGCATCAGCTTAATTTTTCAAAGAACTCCTCAACAGAATGAGGAAACTCTTCAGTTTCGATTTGAAAGCGCGTGGATAACTGCTAAGATTTTTGAATTCGAGTGGTAGCTTATTGAAAATGAATGCAACAGCATATTGCACACCTTTCTGCACAAGAGTTAAGGAAATCCGATCCAAATGCAGGTTTGATTTCTGCCGAGTATTAACCGTGTGAAAGCTGCTTATTCTTTGGAATAAGCTAATATTATTAACAAAAAATGACAGTAGGGAATATATATATATATATATATATATTGAGAGGCCAATGTCAAAATACCCAGGCTCGTGAACAGGGGTCGACAAGGGGTTCGTGAATTTACATCACTTATTGCCCAAAATGCCCGTTTCTGAGCCAAAAATATCCTTTTAGAATGGGAAGAGTTACCCCAAAAGATAATACCATAGACATAAGCGAATGAAAATGAGCAAAGTAGACTAATTTTCGTGCCGAACGATGACTCACTTCAGATACCATTCGAATAGTAAAAATGGCACCATTAAGTCTTTGAACAAGATCCTGAACGTGGGCTTTCCACAACAGTTTACTATCTATCTGAATACCTAGAAATCTGAACTGTTCAGTTTCACTACTCATATGCCCATTCCGTGAAATTAAAACATCAGGTTTTGTTGAAATGTGTGTTAGAAACTGTAAAAACTGCGTCTTACTGTGATTTAGCATTAGTTTAATTTCTACAAGCCATGACCTTAGGTCATGAACCGCACTATTTCAAACCGAGCCAATGTTGCACATAACATCCATTACTACCAAGCTAGTGTCATCAGCAAACAGAAATATTTTAGAGTTACCCATAATACTAGAGGGCATATCATTTATTTAAATAAGGAACAGGAGTGGGCCCCAACACTGATCCCTGGGGCACCCCCTACTTGACAGTACTCAAACCCCACATCACAGCCATTATCAACATTGTGAATAATGACGTTTTGCTGCCTGTTGCTAAAGTAAGAGGTGAACCAATTGTGAGCTATTCCCTGTGTTCTGTAATGGTCCAACTTCTGAAGCAATATTTTGTGCTCAACATAATCAAATGCCTTAGTTAAATCAAAAAAATATGCCAAGGGTTCGAAACCTTTTGTTTAACCCAACCAGTACCTCACAGAGAAAAGAGAATATAGCATTTTCATTTGTTAAGCAACTTCTAAAGGCGAACTGTACATTTGATAGCAAATCGTGTGATATAAAATGATCAATTATCCTTACATACACAGCCTTTTCAATAACTTTTGCAAACACTGATGGCATAGAAATAGGTCTAAAATTATCTACATTATCCCTTTCTCCTTTATTTTTACTGCGAACTGACTTTATATTGTCTACCTTGTGTTGCTGACCAGACACTTTCCTCCCAACTGACCATATGGTTTTAATTTTATCCTGTGAATTAGCTATTCTATTTGCATACCACATACTCTTTGCCTTCCTAATAACATTTTTAAGCACCTTACAAAATACTGTTTTTAATAGGATACTGCAGATTGATTGTGACTACTTCTAACATTTTGATATAATTCCCACTTTGTTCTACATGATATTCTTATCCCACTAGTCAGCCACCTGGGCTGCCCATTACAGCTAGTACCCCATTTAGAACGTTCTAATGGAAAGCAACTCTCAAAGAGCATGAGAAATGTGTTAAGGAAACCACTATATTTATCATCTATGTTATCGGCACTATAAACATCCTGCCAATCTTGTTCCTTGACAAGCTTTAAAAAACTCTCTATTACTATTGGATTAACTTTCGTGCGTAGTTTGTAATTACATATGACATTTGTTTGAGTACATAAGCCTTTTAGTGTTAAAATTTGTGCATCATGGTTCACCCTTTTACTAACTGAATGCCCATCTAGTAATGAAGAATGAATAAAAATATTGTCTATGGCTGTGCTACTGTTCCCTTGCATCCTAGTTGGAAAAAACACAGTCTGTGTCAGATCATATGAATTTAGGAGATTTTCCAACATCATTTTTCTTGCACTATCATACACAAAATTTATATTGAAGTCACCACATATAACTAATTTCTGGTACTTCCTACAAAGTGAATCAAGACGTCCCCTCTAGCTTGAGCAGAAATGCTCTGAAGTCAGAGTTAGTAGACATATTAACAACAACAATTTGAAGTGTAGTTTCACTACACTGTCACCTATAAGCTTTGCCAGCCTCCCCTTCCCATACATATTGGGGTGCAGGTCATGCCTGGTGAAACCTGATCTACTGATAGACCACACTGGCACCACTGAAATGTGACCCATGCCATCTGCCATCAGCGCCCTCTCCAGCCCCATGTTAACGTGCCTAACAAGACGCTGAAACAGTTACACGAAATGCACATTAGTGCCCCCAGTTTGAGTAGCTATCTTTACCAGGTCACCACCTACATCATATTCCCCATCCCTATCAAGACTGTTCCCTGCTCCACCTACTACCACTACCTGATCCTCTTTTGTAAAATTCCTACGTAAATTCCCTATGCCGTCAGTTACCTGAGCCAACCCTGCACTAGGCTTCACAACGCTGGTGACCTGGTACTCACTCCTCTACACTCCCTGCAACTGCTGGCCCACACTTCTACCATGCGAACTACCTAGCAGTAGAACCTTCTTCTTTCTGTCCGACTTTGCAACTAACTTATGCCTCCTAACTGCAGAGCACTGCTGTATGTTCCCTACATCTACAGCTGCAAGAGGCTCCTCCCCCACTCAACTCTGACAGCTGGTCAAAGCTATTGCATATACGTAAAGTATAACTGTCTGAATCCCCCGTCCCCCTAGCTGCCTTCTTGCCAACTGCCAGTTACCATTTCACACCACCCTTCACCCTCCTCAACCTATCTAGTTCCTCATTTGCGCATTGTAACTGCACCTGAAGGGTACAAACCTTACGCTCCTCCTCCTCTATCAACTTATTTCTACTTCAGATTCTGCATTCCCAGGAGAAGATCTCCCTAGAATGCCCACTGGCTTCCCCACTGCATTCCCCACAATGAAAATACTTTGAACAAACCCCACACCGTAATCCACTACTCACAAACCTACGACAGAGCACACACTTCTCACTCATGGTGAAATTTTACAGTTACTGAAAAAAACTATACCTCTCTATATTACGTAAGTTTAATTACACCCGTAGAACTATTTATAGAACTAACAATAGCGGTCTCTAAATTCTCTGTTTACTAAGAAAGCAACTAATTGTATTAATACTACTGCATAACAGCTAATATCAACAAAACTTCACAAAATTATTAGCTAAAACCTAAAATTCAAGCTGCAGTTCTGGAACGAATCTCAGTATCTATAGCGCACATAATTTTCCACGTAAAAAAATTCTTTCATTCCAGAGAATGCTGCTATCGTTGTCCGTAATCTATACCTCCCTCACGATAGGACACGCAGTAGCGTCAACCAGACACTTGTACATATACCACGAAGACTGTTGTACAAAGGCTGGGTCGGTTCCCCTCGGAAAAAAGGCGTTACTGTTTCTGACCCCGTCCTGTTTACTTGCTTGCTTGCTTTCTACACCCATCTCCAGACTTTGGGATTACAAGAACACATCTACTTTCACATGGTTTGCCAGAATATTATACCATTCACGCGATACTTCTCGATAACAAGCACATAGTAGTATGCTTCCGATCGCTCGCACAACGTAATTCCGAAGATATAGACTGGAAATTATTTCTCTAGAAACCCGAAACTTTAGCGTGTGGAGCATACTGTAAAACATTGAGTAACTAGATACCTCTTCCGTCTGGGAAGAACTTTACGTGAAAACTCGAAAAAAATTAGTGGAAACTGATATTTCGACTCGAAAATATCGATGTCAGTGATGTAACAGATTCTAAATCATCCCCATTATTTACAAAGTCAGCTAAAGTGTTTTTCATGTCTAGAGAACCAGCAGTCGTGTCTTCTGCCCATCTTTCACCTGCTAGATGCACACAGCACAATCGATGTTCTCTCAATTACGTAAAGGCGAGAAGTGTGCAGAAGCAGTCAAATGGACAATTTACATGGGAGGGAATACTGGTCTAGCACAAACCTGCGTCCATAGTGAATCTTTTCAAATGTCGACGCGATCACGAAAGCTGTCCATCACGTACAAAGTATTAGTTCGCTATTCGGCCGTCTAGAGGATGACACGGTTAAGTCAGTTACATTCCTACATCCCAACAGGCCTTTCCATTCGGACGACTCCTGCGGTTAGCGGGAAATGTGAGACGTTCCCGCCACGCATCCCCCAGACAGATTCCTTGTAGGAAACCGGCCACATACATATTTTATCACTATACTTACAATTAAATATTACGATCGCGCTCTCAATTGGACGACATTCGACAATGAACGAAGTATCGGAAATACACCCTGCTGATGGCTGTGGCCCTGGAAATAGAAATGTCTATACAATTCTTATGACTTGACATACTCTTCCTTTTGCTACCACAGTATTCCATGTCAAATCCATACCTTCCTTACGACTGGACATAGTCATTTCCTTTGCACATGTCGGAACACACACACACACACATACACTCCTGGAAATGGAAAAAAGAACACATTGACACCGGTGTGTCAGACCCACCATACTTGCTCCGGACACTGCGAGAGGGCTGTACAAGCAATGATCACACGCACGGCACAGCGGACACACCAGGAACCGCGGTGTTGGCCGTCGAATGGCGCTAGCTGCGCAGCATTTGTGCACCGCCGCCGTCAGTGTCAGCCAGTTTGCCGTGGCATACGGAGCTCCATCGCAGTCTTTAACACTGGTAGCATGCCGCGACAGCGTGGACGTGAACCGTACGTGCAGTTGACGGACTTTGAGCGAGGGCGTATAGTGGGCATGCGGGAGGCCGGGTGGACGTACCGCCGAATTGCTCAACACGTGGGGCGTGAGGTCTCCACAGTACATCGATGTTGTCGCCAGTGGTCGGCGGAAGGTGCACGTGCCCGTCGACCTGGGACCGGACCGCAGCGACGCACGGATGCACGCCAAGACCGTAGGATCCTACGCAGTGCCGTAGGGGACCGCACCGCCACTTCCCAGCAAATTAGGGACACTGTTGCTCCTGGGGTCTCGGCGAGGACCATTCGCAACCGTCTCCATGAAGCTGGGCTACGGTCCCGCACACCGTTAGGCCGTCTTCCGCTCACGCCCCAACATCGTGCAGCCCGCCTCTAGTGGTGTCGCGACAGGCGTGAATGGAGGGACGAATGGAGACGTGTCGTCTTCAACGATGAGAGTCGCTTCTGCCTTGGTGCCAATGATGGTCGTATGCGTGTTTGGCGCCGTGCAGGTGAGCGCCACAATCAGGACTGCATACGACCGAGGCACACAGGGCCAACACCCGGCATCATGGTGTGGGGAGCGATCTCCTACACTGGCCGTACACCACTGGTGATCGTCGAGGGGACACTGAATAGTGCACGGTACATCCAAACCGTCATCGAACCCATCGTTCTACCATTCCTAGACCGGCAAGGGAACTTGCTGTTCCAACAGGACAATGCACGTCCGCATGTATCCCGTGCCACCCAACGTGCTCTAGAAGGTGTAAGTCAACTACCCTGGCCAGCAAGATCTCCGGATCTGTCCCCCATTGAGCATGTTTGGGACTGGATGAAGCGTCGTCTCACGCGGTCTGCACGTCCAGCACGAACGCTGGTCCAACTGAGGCGCCAGGTGGAAATGGCATGGCAAGCCGTTCCACAGGACTACATCCAGCATCTCTACGATCGTCTCCATGGGAGAATAGCAGCCTGCATTGCTGCGAAAGGTGGATATACACTGTACTAGTGCCGACATTGTGCATGCTCTGTTGCCTGTGTCTATGTGCCTGTGGTTCTGTCAGTGTGATCATGTGATGTATCTGACCCCAGGAATGTGTCAATAAAGTTTCCCCTTCCTGGGACAATGAATTCACGGTGTTCTTATTTCAATTTCCAGGAGTGTATTTTATAAGCCTGATGCTCAAGGCGAACCTATCAGGCAGCCCCTAAGTATAATACTTCGCCAATAACTGATTGCTGCCTATACGAAATAATACTGACCGAAACTGCGATGGGTGGACATGTCTCATTAGTTTTTCCTGCGAGTGGTATCACTGTGTCTTAGAAAGAGAGGCGTAATAGTCTTATAAACTGCCAGATGTTAAAAACACGATCGCAACAACTGCTGTATGTTACGGTCACAAGCGGTCTTGGTTCTACAGGTGCAGACAAGTATCCATGTTAAAAGCTATACTGGCTGTATAAATCGAGGTATGTCATTACCTCCAAATAAAGTGGATTTTCTACACAAATACAGCAACACTGAATATAGACGGTGATCGCCAGAGTGTATATTATCTGACCAACAGTGCGGTTACACGCCGCCGACGGTGCAACCTCATATTAAAATTACCGAATTTAGAAAGTGATTCGGCTAAGGAACGTGGTATGAAACCGGTATTTGCAACTCCCTGACGCGGCCGCTAGATATTTCTCCAGTATTTGTAACAAATTCTGTTTCGAAGCCATGTCAGAGGTTCTGTGATATATCCACTGGATTATAGGTGAAGGTTGATTGAGAAGGATCACAAACAGTAGGTGGTGTGCTGATTGAGGTCGTAAGAAATGTACACAGGCTTTTCAGACCTGTAGTGTTACGCTATCCAGTAGAAATGCTGTCTGGGAATTTGGAATCATGTCTTTCCATTCAATCACATACCTTTAGTGGATCCTATGGAGAAGTCCTTTAATGATTAAAGCCACTAATGAATCATATTTCTGGCACTCTCATATCTCGAAACGAGTCACCTTTCTCGAACCTATCTGCTACAGTAAAATTCCAACGTGGTTTTAGGTAGTCCCTAAGCATCTTGCAACTGCACTTAGACTGTGCGCTACCATCCCTGCAGCCTTGCACATGCGATTGTTCTAATTTAAGTCGGAACTGAGTAGAAGTCAGAGAAATCTAGATCTACTACCTTCTGCAACCCGTGTACAAACAGGCTAAGCTGAGTTAGTGCGACAGGACTGTGTTTTGATCATTCGATGGAAACGGGAGCATGTTGTCATAGCTCCGCCACCTGTGCACTATGGGTAAGGTCAGCGCCAAATTAAGCCCACTCCTACAACACGAGGTAGTATAAAAGACAGTACAGGACCTGGGAGAAGGACGAGAATTTTACTACTGCATTGTGGTGCTTCTCCAAACTACATAAAGATACTGCTGTCTGAAGCAGATACGAATCCCTCAGGACCCATTCACCTCTATCACTCCAACATGCTATCATCGTTATTCTGTGCCATCTAAAAGAGAAAAATAATAACCAATGAAGGCTCCAATAACTTCAACCGATAGAGAACTCGATAAGATTTTTACCGCGTATCTCTCTCCCCATACATCGAAAACAAATACCATATGCGTGGCGGCACCAAGCACATGTGGCGATCCTATTAAATATACAGGTATTGATCCACTGTCAGACCAGTTTAAAGTTTCATCACCTGTAGTGTAGGAGGATGACCATATCCCACAAACTATACTTTAAGTCGCAAGAGACGCTCCCTGTGACCCTGTATCGTTGTTTCAACATTGCTTTTTTTTCTACTGTAACACACTTTGTACAAAGGGCGTTCAAAAAGTTTGCGAAGTTGTCTCTAATTTTTTTATTTTTACTTTTTGCAGGAGGAGAATACTTGGAACATTTAGCTATACATTGAGCCTACTCAAAGTAGCCTCCATCAGGTGTGACGCATCTGTCCCAACGTTCTTTCCGTGATGTAAATACACTTTGGTAAAATTCTGGGGATTGACTTTTACACCATCGCTTGACACAGGAAATAAAGTCTTTCTCACTATAAAATGTTTTACCGCCCAGGTGAGCCTCCAGATGACCGAAGAGGTAAAAATCAGATGGAGCCAAATCTGGACTGTAGGGAGGATGAAGAACAATTTTCCAACCCATTTTCCTGATTTTCTCCGGCATCGTAAGGTCTATATGGGGTTTGGCATTGTCATGGTGTAGTCTGATGTGTTGACCCTGAAGCTGTGGTCTGTAGGTCTTGAGGGCATGTCGCAGCTTGTCCAGTGATAAACAGTAATGGTCCCGGTTAATTGTGGAGCCAGGTTCCAAAAAGTCAATGAAAATGACACCACACTGATCCCTGAAGAAGAAGAAGAAGGCCGTCACCTTTCGGTGTGCTGTTCGTGAAAGTCTTGGTTTCTTCTTCCGAGGGGAATCCAGATGACGCTGCTCCATGGATTGGGTTTTGCTCTCAGATTTGGATAAAAACAATCATGTTTCAACCTGGATAATGAGGCCATAAAAACACTGTTTCCACTCTTCAGTAAAGGTCTTCATGAGACCCTCACACACATTCTTCCTCATCGTTTTCATTTCTCTTTTCAGTAATCTAGGCACCCAATGTGCACAGATTTTTCTGTACCCTTGTGACTGTACCAGTGATACCACACTACCCATTGACAAATGAGTTATTTCAGCAAGCTATCATGTCCTCACACACGTCATTTTGGATGATTTGATCAATGGTCTCCTTATCCACATCACTCACTGCTGTCGATAGCCTACCACATCTTGGATTGTCCAGTAGAGAGAAATCACCTTCTTTAAACCTCTGCAACCACCGATGGATACTGATGCAATCCACTGTGTCCTCCACACAAACAGGGAGCAACTTCCTGTGAATCGATGTGGCAGAGTCATCACCAGCCTTGAAGAGGAACCCCATCACCCACCGTTGTTGCAACGTGACATCTACTTCACAGTCCATTATGGCTCACCTGTAAATAAAATAAAATAATTTTGAATACGAACTTATAGCTAAAAGTTCCAAGTACGTTCACAAAAAAAATTCATTCTCCTTCTGCAAAAATAAATAAATTAGAGATGACACTGCAAAACTTTCTGAACGCTCTTTGTACACTGCCATACATTTTGTTTTTCTGCAATGACTAAGAGGTCTGCGTCAGGTTCTAAACTGACATTACACGTTCTGCTTCATTACCTCTCACAGAAAATTAGGCGTCACACAGTGTAAATCATGTTGTTACTGCTGATACCATAACACACCACGCACAATGGATGATTTTAAATCAAAGACAGTTATAACATAAGGAAACAGAAAGAGTTTTGCGGTATTGTGGAGCGTTTCCAAACTGCTATCCAAAGGTGGCTGACGACCTCTACACTGAAAATCATCTGTCACAGTGACGGGATAGCCGATGACTAGGTGTTCCATTTTGATTAATTCCTCTTATTGCTGTCATGTACGTGATCACTGTTTCGGTGCTAGCTGCCCCCTGAGAAGGTGCTGCCCTTCCACCAATACTCTTTCTGCGCCTCAAACAAGCAATGTCCGTCAATCAAGTGGCAATCAACAGCGTACTAGTGGACGGATGGGATGGAAAAGACACCATTGATGTACTATAATAATAAGCATCACAGTTGATAGTGCGAACAATTTTATCAATTTTACAGTAATTTCATCACCGACCAGTGATATGACAGCATGTTTCCCAATTTCAATATCATCGCTACATCGCCCCTCCTCTACTTTGCGAGTACCGTTGCGAATGTAGATAGATGACTGTGCAATATGTCCATTCAATGTTAATTCTCGAACATATACATTATCAAAGTATACCATGCGGTGATCTACATATTTCTAACACCTCGGGCATAGTGTGTAATTTGTGATCTGTCTCTATGGAGATGGGAGTCACAGGGTATTCCCACAGTCTTAGGATGAAGTTAGAGAGTGAAAGATCCTCTTGCACTGTCTTTGAACAAGCTGTCCTGCAGCACTGTTACAGATTTAATGTGCAGCTGACCAGGAGTAGACCATTACATCCCACGCCTTGTGAATGTATGGAGGTTGCCGAGTCCTCGCCCAACCAAATACTTGAGATTTCTCGAGATACGCCCATGTCGAGGAGGTTAGTATAGTAGTTGTCGGTGTATAATAGTAGATTTGAAAGACTTGCTTTTATTAATTGATTCTTTTATTGATTGATTTTATTGATTTCTATATTGATTTAAGTTGTTTTACTACTCCGACGATATCTGCTTCTACGTTATTCATGTTGTCTACTGTTCTTATTCTGCAATATTTACTTGTTCTTATTGGGTGAAGGAATTTCAGAAGACTGTGTTTAGTAACTCTGCTTTGGCAGCACTGTCTTCGATGAACCCTCTGCCAGGCACTTAAATGTGATTTGCAGAGTATCCGTGTAGATGTAGATTGCTATCGCGCAGAGAAGGCGTTGATTGTGTCATGCCGCTAGCATACTTCACATACGACCAGAATCTTTGGATTTTCTGCCAGGTTTCGAGACAAAATTTCATTGTGGGAACTGTTATAAGCAAGGCTCATTAAACTCCGCGCTAAATTTCGAACTTCTGTAAAACATCGCCAGTCCTGGAGATTTTGCGTCTGTTTAAATTTGGCATGTTTTTTTCGTTGTTTCTGTAACAGTGTTCTGACCTGTTTTGTGTACCAAGGAGGACCAGCTACTTACGAGTAGTTTGTTAATTTATTTGGTATAAATCTCTCAATTGATGCCGATACTATTTGTTTGAATTAAAGCCACATCTGGTCTGCACTTATATTGTTAACTTGCAAGGATTGGGAACTGTCTCTCAGGAAGGCGTCAAGTGAATTTTTATCTGCATTTTTGAATAGGTATATTTTTCGTTTATTTTTGTAGGATTTGAGGGTTGCAATATTCAATCTCGCTACGACAGCCCTGTGTTCACTAATCCCTTTATCCGTTTTGATGCTCGTTATTAACTCAGATTTATTTGTTACTAAGAGATCTACGCTCGAAATAATTTTCAGAGAATGCGTTTAGCACAATTTCGGGTGATGTTATACGCGCACCTCCGGAATTAAACATTTATTTTCGCCAACACATCGAGGGTAAATTAAAGTCAGCACCAACTGCAATTGTATGAGTCAGGTATGTGTTTGAAATCAAACTCAAGTTTTCTTTGAACCTTTCAGCAGTTGTGTCACTGAATTGGGAGGTCGGTAGAAGGATCAAATTATTATTTTATTCCGGTTGCCAACAATGCCCATACGAACTCACAGGAACTATCTGCTTCAATTTCGCGTTTGAATGTCCGATTGCGCAAACTCCTCGGCGTCTTCCCAAGCAACCCCTCGCTTACAGCTTTGAATTTAATGCTCTATTCCAAGCCTTAATACTGGATTTCGCGACAGAGCTGAAATTTCAAAACCACTCATCAAAATTGAGGCAAATGCTTGTAACAAGAAAAAGTGGTGTCGAAGCCATAAAATCAGAGCTATGGAGCAATGGGAGAAAGAAATTTGGTCGGATGAGTCTTGTTTCACATGGGGGGGGGGTCTGTGATGATTTCGGCAGCTATTTAGTGGTAGTCCATGAGTCCTGTGGTTACTCTGCAAGGTGACGTTACTGAACCGGATTATGTGACCATTTTGGCTCGTCTGGTCCATCCTGTGTTACAATGTTTGTTCTCCAATTGTGATGCCCCATTCCCAAGACGACAGGGGCGCCGCTTCACACGGCTCGCGTTGTTCAGGACTTGTTTTGTGACCGCGAGGATCAGTTGTGGAACCTTACCCGGCCATCACAGTCACCAGATCTCAATCTCATTGAGCCTTCGTGGTCTACTTGGAGAGAAGGGTGCATGGTCGCTATCTATGTCCATCTTCATTGCCTGAACTTGCAGCTATTTTGCTGGAAGAATGGTTTAAGGTTCCCTTGAAAACCATACAGGGCCCGTTTTTATCCATTTCGAGATGACTGTAAGCTGTTTTGAATGGTAACGGTTTTGCTAAACTATATTAAGCATGGTAATGACCTGTGTTTTTAGTGTTACCATATTTTTGTCTGTCCCTTCCTCAGTATATACCATCATGGAGGAGGAGGAGAATAGTGTTTGTCCCGTCGACAACGAGGTCATTAGAGACGGAGCACAAGCTCGGATTAGGGAAAGAGTGGGAAGGAAATCGGCCCTGCCCTTTCAAAGGAGCCATCCCGGCATTTGCCTGAAAAGATTTAGGGAAATCACGGAAAACCTAATTCAGGATGGCCGGAGACTGATTTGAAACGTCGTCCTCCCAAATGCGAATCCAGTGTGCTAACCACTGCGTACCTCGCTCGGTAAGATATCATCGTGGGAATTGTTGTTAACATTACTGACTCATTCAGGAGAAACTGCAGCATTCATTCGGAGAACACTATAAACGGAAAAACAATAAGCAATTGGATGAAACTTCCTCAAGCATTGTACAGAAAGATGCGTGTTATTTAGCATGTTTCATTTTCAATAGTCTTCCAGTATATACGAAGAGGTTGAGTGATAAACACCAAGTATTCAAATTCAAAATGAAAGCTACCCTTGTGTTAGATTATTTGAATACGAGAGTCACTAAAAAAGAAATTCACACTATTTTTTTAAGTCCATCTTTTATTCTACATGTTTGAAAGTTTTACAGTGCTTAGATACATTCTTTAGGGGCAATATTTTCATTTCTCCACATAATTTCCATCGCTCTCAACTGCCTTACGCCATCTTGGAACCAGCGCCTGTATACCCGCACGGTAAAATTCTGTACCAACCTGTTGGAGCCACTGTTTGGCAGCGTGCACAATGGAGTCATCACCTTCAAACCTTGTTGCACGAAGAGAGTTATCCAGTTTCCTAAAGAGATGATAGTCACACGGAGCCAGGTCAGGATTGTAAGGCGGGTGTTTCAGTGTTGTCCATCCGAGTTTTGTGATCGCTTCCATGGTTTTTTGACTGACATGTGGCCGTGCATTGTCGTGCAACAGCAAAACATCCTGCTTTTGCCGATGTGGTCGAACGCGACTCGGTCGAGTTTGAAGTTTCTTCAGTGTCATCACATATGCATCAGAATTTATGGTGGTTCCACTTGGCATGATGTCCACAAGAAAGAGTCCTTCTGAATCGAAAAAACCATAGCCATAGCTTTTCCAGCATAAGGCGTGGTTTTGAATTTTTTTTTCTTGGGTGAATTTGCATGATGCCACTCCATTGATTGACTCCTCGTCTCTGGTGAAAAATGATGGAGCCATGTTTCATCACCTGTCGCAATTCTTATAAGAAATTCATCTCCACCATTCTCGTACTGTTCCAAAAGTTCGCTGCATACCGTTTTTCTTGTTTCTTTGTGAGCCACTGCCAACATCCTGGGAACCCACCTGGCACAAACCTTTTTTAACGCCAACACTTTTAGTACTCTGCAAACACTTCCTTCCCCTATCCCAACGTAGCGTGACAATTTGTTCACTGTGATGCATTGGTCAGCAGTCATCAATTCGTTAACTCTCTGCACATTGTCTGGAGTGTGTGCAGAACGAGGCCTGCCGCTGCCAGGACAATCCTCTATATTGCCGTGCCCGCTTTCATCACGTAACCTGCTTGCCCACCGACTAACTGTACTGCGATCGACAGCAGCATCTCCACACACCTTTTTCAACCTCTTGTGGATGTTTCCCACTGTCTCGTTTTCACAGTACAGGTATTCTATGACAGCACGTTGCTTCTGACGAAGCGCAAGTGTAGCAGCCATATTGAAGACATGCTATGACGATGCCACTCACGGGAACAGGTTGAACTAAGTTTGAAAACAAGCGGGAAGGATGTATCTACACATTGTAAAACTTCCACACATGCAGAATGAAAGCTGTAATTTTTACAAAAATAGTCTGCATTTCTTTTGGAGTGACCCTCGTATGTACTGGAGTTTCTTGCAGAAGTTGAGAACTTTTCACTCTAATCTGCGGTTTATTCATATAATCTCTCAAAAATATTTTTCGTGTTTTATTAATTCTTTAGTTCTTTTGTTTAAACTTTTCTGATCAACTTTTTAAACTGTGTACTGACTATTGCTCGCATAATCCCATGGTACATCTTAGATAAGTAAACAAATAAACAATAAATGAGACTGTCTGTGGTTTAATGTGAAATATGATTTGATGTACAGAGATTTGCCCAATGTGAAAGTTAGTACGTTATAGAACGGAAGATATCTTTCAAGAGTCATCTGGTTAGAATCTTAAAGACAGAGCAAATCGCACATGAAGAGAATTAAGCTAAATTGCAGCATATAATGTAGGTCTTCGCAGTAACATGCACTACTCCTTCATTTTGGGAATTCAATATCAGCTGTGGACATTTGCAATATAATTTCTGTAGTTATTTTAGCTAATACACAAAAGAGATAACCTTACATTAAGCACTTAGTGTTCCAAGCTAGAAGCGTCTACCTCTTTATCCTTTTTGATAATTTCTTCAGCTTCAGACATTGAGAGCACTATAGTGGAGATGAGGATGAAGGTGTAATTATTCACCCCTCTACAGGTTGGTTGGTTGTTTGGGGAAGGAGACCAGACAGCGTGGTCATCAGTCTCATCGGATTAGGGAAGGATGGGGAAGGAAGTCGGCCGTGCCCTTTCAGAGGAACCATCCCGGCATTTGCCTGGAGCGATTTAGGGAAATCACGGAAAACCTAAATCAGGATGGCCGGACGCGGGATTGAACCGTCGTCCTCTCGAATGCGACTCCAGTGTCTAACCACTGCGCCACCTCGCTCGGTCACCCCTCTACAGGTTGCGATGATGTAGCGATTTTGTTAGCGGGGCATCAGCTACGTGCAGACTGATGGTTTCCAGCGAGATGCCATAGAGGCATTAAAGACATTAGTCTATTTATTCTGCTCGTAAACTACAGCAGTTGTACACCGAGATGCCAGAAGTCATCGGGTACCTCCTAATATCGTGTCGGACCTCCTTCTGCCCGTCGTAGTGCAGCATCTTGACGTCGCATGGACTCAACAAGTCGTTGAAAGTCCCCAAGTCCCCTGTAGAAATATCGAGCCATGCTATCTCTCCAGCCGTCTGTATATGCGAAAATGTTACCGGTTCAGAATTTTGTGCACAAACTGACATCTCAATTATGTCCCATAAATGTTCTACAGCATGTCGGGCGATCTGGGTGACCAAATCGTTCATCCGAATTGTCTAGAATGTTCTTCAAACCAATCGTGAAAAATTGTGGGCCGGTGACATGGCGCATTATCCCACACAAACATTCCAATATTTCTTTGGGAACATGGAGTCCACAGATGGCTGCAAATGGTCTCCTAGTAGCCTAACGTAACCATTTCCAGTCAATGACGGATCAGTCGAACCAGAGAACTCAGTCCATTCCATGGAAACAAAGTCCTCACCATTATGGAGCCACCACCAGCTCGCGCAGTGCCTTGTTGACGATTTGGGTCCATGGCTTCGTGAGGTGCGCGCCACACTGGAACCCTACCATGTTCTTACCAACTGAAATCAGGACTCATCTCTTCTAGACTACACCGTTCAACTGATATAGTCACGAGCCCACCAGAGGCGCTGCAGGCGATGTCGTGCTGTTAACAACGGCTCTCGCGTCGTTTGTCTACTGACGTAGCCCGTCAATGCCAAATTTTGACGCACTGTTCTAACGGATACGTTCGTCGTACATCCCATAATGATTTCTGCGGTGATTTCGAGCAGTGTTGCTTCTCTGTTAGCATTTGCAACTCTACGCAAACGCCGCTGCTTTCGGTCGTTAGGTGAAGACCGTCGCCCACGGTGTTGTCCGCGGTAATACTTGAAATTTGGTATTCTCGCCACACTGTCGACACTGCTGATCTCAGAATGTTGAATTCCATAACGATTTCCGAAATGGAGTGACCCAAGCGTCTAGCTCCAACTACCATTCCAGGTTCAAAGTCTGTTAATTCCGTCGTGCGGCCATAATCACATAGGAAACCTTTTCAGATGAATCACCTAAGTACAAACGACAGCTCCGCCATATGTATACGTGCATATCGCTATTCCATGACTTCTGCCACCTCGGCGTAACTTCGTCTTGGTGTGGTCAGCGGCCTGGGAAACAGACTGGCCCCGGACTGTGTTGAGTATGTTTTAGAGCACAAGGGGGCCGTACGAGCTTCCCCAACTGATTTGATTCATACTGACAGAGTATTTAAGGCACGGCTAGGACTCCAACATACGTGAGCAGAAATACCCAACTCTCAACTGTTTTCGAGAAAATCGAGTTTGAAAATTTTAAACCGAGCGAGTAAGTGCTTGTTCCTTAATGTTTCATAAGCCCCATGTCTGTGAATCGAATCTCGCTGCTGGTATGTTTTTCTTCTGTTTTCATTCATTCCCACTCAGTTCTAACAACAAATATGCGTGGTGCACCACAAAATCGTGTGAAACAAGTTTGCCCTGAACTTCTGAAATAGATCTATTGAGCAAACCATGCACAAGCAAAATTTAGGCTTTCAGTACTTGTACACCGCTGCTTGTAATACTAGTACATCGCAATAATGATTGATTTCCATGTTTCTATGGTCAGTGTTATCCTGATCCGTGCTGTGCTCCACAAGTTACGCCTTACACTTATCACAAATGTAGATACAAAAATATAAGTAAAATGGTATACTGGTTTGATATGATTCCAGCGCAAGTTTACCACACCTGAAGTACTTTCCACCGTACATACACATATGACTTACCGGGACACTAAAAAAATGAATAATCATAATTCTGAAGCGCCTAGTGTAATTTCACTTATATTTGGCACACATGTGACGAGCTTACTGAAAGAGTCAACCCTCAGTGTAACACGCTCCCAGATCTGTTGGGGGCAGGGGCTGGGTATGGTGAGCAGAAATTTGTTAAAGTACTAGAAAACGACTGATATTATTGACGCATCTACACTTTTTGAAGTCGTTAGATTGGTTAGTAACATTTAAGTCCACGTTTAGCTGAAGAGAACTTTTTAGAGCCTTCTCAATATTTTTTGGATACTTTTTACCTTGTCCTTATGTTTTTGAAACTCGTTTAGTTTACTGCGTACATTACACAAAATAAATTCTCTTGAGGCCAAAATTTGGCCATAAAAACAGTTTTTTGCATTCACTAGTCACTTGTTTTCGGATGTTGCTGGAGTGATTGTGGCAGTACCATTCATTTGAACAGAACAATTAAAACTTCGTACAACCATTTAGAATGAACTAAAAACGGGGGAAAATCATTTTTCCTAGCATTTATTTACTGCAGAATACGGACAAAGAAGCAATTGAGCAACATCCACTAATCGGCCAGTAGCTGATAAATTTTAGCCATCACTGCAGCGTTATCGGATCAGTTAAGTTTGTTTGTTCTTATGTCAAATAATTCGTCTGGTTAGCTACACGTACTGACCGCTGCATCGATGTCTTCCAAGCTGTAGGATGACAGATTGTCACTTTCCCACATGTGGTGCTGCTCTATTCTCTTCTGTTTTGTTTATTTAACTTCATCGGATTAGGGACTTCACGCCCTCTCTTATATCGAACCATAGTTTTAGGCATACTGTGCTTTTTACATCAAGGTTACATAAAACATTAATATGATACACAGTAATTAAATGGTAGTCATGAAATTAAAATGATTTGATGCGAGATTTATATATACCTAACGCTGTTTGTAATAACAGCAGTAATAATACTGGTGTTACTACTGTTAACTTCTGCTGTTATTAACAATGACAAGATTAGTGACATTATAAGGTACGAAATGTACTGATGGGTGTACAGAACAGACGTTTTATATCAGCGAGCGCTGAAGGAGAGAAATTGAGATAGTCTGCACCTGCTGGGATTGGGGAAGGTCTGGTGGTAGAGAAGCGTATTTTATTATAATGCAATAAAGGTGTGCGTACAGAACAATGGCATATACTATTGTTGTTCTAGTAGTCTTTAAAAGTTGCAGATGTATTTATTTCTCTAATATAATGAGAAAGGTCATTCCAAAGAGCTATTGAAAGTTGCTTGTGGAAGACGGCTGAGTAATTACGTGGAACTGAAAAGATTTCGCGCTCTGATGGGAACGAGTATTTCCGCTGCGTTGTTTGGACAGGAACGTTAACGCTGAGAAGAGATATGGCGGAGTGCATACATTGATAAGACGATGAAGAAGATTGCGCTTGTCTGCACGTGGACAGGAAACCTGTGGATAAAGATACAACTGTCATTAAACTGAATGTTGGTTTACAAGCTAATGAAAGACATATGCCTTTGCATTGCTCCGCCATTTAAAATGAGTTGACCCAGCCAGTTACAGGAGGACAGAATTTTACGTGGACTTCAAACCAACGCGTGCCTCGGGAATTTTCACATTAAACGATGAACGTCAAAGAAGTGGTAAGTGACCTATAAAAGTCCTATCGAAAGCCAGACCTTCGGATTAGGAATCGAGCACTAAAGCAGTGAGCCACCAAGCCAATGATGGTGAAATATGAACAAGTAGTCGAAAGCCCCAGATAACGCACACAGGCACCTAGTTGTCCGCAGGGGGGGGGGGGGGGGGGGGGGCGGGGGCGGGGCACTTGCACTTCCTGGAACCTGGATAGAGGTTTTTAGCCAATACGGAATTCTCACACTTTTCTAGCAATGACTATCAACGAATCTACTGAATTACAGGTTTACCACTACTGAACCAGACGAGGAATATATGAGTTTAACAATCGCTATGTATCTCGCACTTTTTGTCGTTGTCACACGTGAAATTATACCAATTCCTGCACGTGGCGATTATTTTGTCACTCTTCTGTAGTCGAAATGAATGCAAAACTTTACCGAAATAGTTCCCGGGTCTCTTCGCTCTGACTTTCTCACACACCCCTTATCGAACTGCAATTCTTTGATCCGTGAATTCCCAGAACAACATAAACATGGCAACAGTATATGTCCCCACCATCCGTCTTTCAATCACCATATGAAAGCCACTAGTTTACCGTTTTCTGTGGTCGAAGAAGACCGATGGTTTTTTGAATCTACATTCAGTTTTATATTGTAAACCAACTGTAGTGCTCTCTGAAGAACACGAGCGTGTTATACTGTGTGTGTATCTATGTACATTTACACTTCATCTAGGGAGCTACATGCATCAGTTGAAGAAATATAATACCGTTTTCTGCTGTAGAAGAGAGGAAGAAAGGGTGAAATGTCAAAGTCGAAAAGATGTCCTCTTCTGTGATTGGGACTTTCTCAAACTCTATGGGGTGTAACACGGCTCCAAATATAGCCATAGAACTATAGATTATTGAGCCCATTTGGCCTGACTGTACAATGATGTTACAAGCTACAGAGATGGGGACTGCCTTGGTTCAGTCTTAGGCTGTTAAACGTACTGATACATTTGGGAGTTTTCTCACATTCAGCCAGTCGAATGCTGGTCCTTGGTTTGGCCTTTTCTATGCAACCCGAAACCGTAGCTTTCAAAACACATTTTGTTCAACTTTTGGTACGACTGTCAACATTAAAAACGAAGGGATATAATGAATCCATTAACGGGACCAGATGTGAAGTTTTGCTAGCGAACAAAGATATGTAAATGTCCTCAAAGTTCAATGAATATTCTTTAATGTTCAAAAATGTTCAAATGTGTGTGAAATCTTATGGGACTTAAGTGCTAAGGTCATCAGTCCCTAAGCTTACACACTACTTAACCTAAATTATCCTAAGGACAAACACACACACCCATGCCCGAGGGAGGACTCGAACCTCCGCCGGGACCATCCGCACAGTATTCTTTACTGTTTTATTCATTGTTTCTCCTCTTTGTCAAACATTAATAAATCGGCATATTTGGCGGTTATTTTTATTGATGCCCGACAGGGTTGTCTCAGTCATTCTGAATTTTTAAATTTCGCATGTTTAATTTCACTGTCAGCTCAACATTATTGGAATACAATAAGTTTTTTGAATATATATGTATTTCATAACTTATTGATTATACTTGATATAACCATAATTATGATATTATATCAGATTGTTGAATAAAAGAGGTAGCATATACTATTGGATTATGCGTACCGTTTAGGTATCTGTCTTAAAAGTACACTATGTGATCAAAAGTATACGGACACCCCCAACAATATAAGTTTTTCATATTAAATGCATTGTGCTGCCACCTACTGCTAGGTATTCCGTATCAGCGTCCTCAGTAGTCATTAGACATCGTGAGAGAGCAGAATGGGGCTCTCCGCGGAACTCACGGACTTCGAACGTGGTCAGGTGTTGGGTGTTACTAGTGCCATACATCTGTACGCGAGATTTCCACACTCCTAAACATCCCTAGGTCCACTGTTTCCGATGTGATAGTGAAGTGGAAACGTGAAGGGACACGTACAGCACAAAAGCGTACAGTATGACCTCGTCTGTTGACTGACAGAGACCGTCGACAGTTGAGGAGGGTCGCGATGTGTTATAGGCAGACATCTAGCCAGACCATCACACAGGAATTCCAAACTGCATCAGGATCCACTACAGGTACTATGACAGTTAGGCGGGAGGTGAGAAAACTTGGATTTCATGGTCGAGTGGCTGCTCATAATCCACACATCACGCCAGTAAATGCCAAACGACGCCTCGCTTGGAGTAAGGAGAATAAACATTGGACGACTGAACATTGGAAAATCGTTGTGTGGAGTGACGAATCACGGTATACAATGTGGCGATCCGATGGCAGGGTGTGGGTATGGCGAATGCCCGGTGAACGTCATCTGCCAGCGTGTGTAGTGCCAACAGTAAAATTCGGAGGCGGTGGGGCCATGGGGGGGGGGGGGGGCGAGGAGGGGGGGGGACGCTCGCACCCCTTGTTGTTTCGCATGGCACTATCAGAGCACAGGCCTACGTTGATGTTTTAAGCACTCTCTTGGTTCCCACTGTTGAAGAGCAATTCGGGGATGGCGATTGCATCTTTCAACACGATCGAGCACCTGTCTATAATGCACGGCCTGTGGTGGAGTAGTTACACGACAATAACATCCCTGTAATGGACTGGCCTGCACAGAGTCCTGACCTGAATCCTATAAAACACCTCTGTGATGTTTTGGAACGCCGACTTCGTGCCAGGCCTCACCGACCGACACCGATACCTCTCCTCGGTGCAGCACTCCGTGAAGAATTGGCTGCCCTTCCCCAAGAAACCTTCCAGCACCTAATTGAGCGTATGCCTGCGAGAGTGAAACCTGTGATCAAGGCTAAGGGTGGGCCAACACCATATGAATTCCAGCATTACCGATGGAGGGCACCACGAACTTGTAAATCATTTTCAGCCAGGTCTTCGGATGCTTTTGGTCATATAGTGTATTAAGTGGATAATTATCAACTGTTTGCGATCCGAGAGGTTTTGTTTACTTCCCGCCAAAATCAGTGCTTTGGGTATGACACTTTTTCAAACTTATCTAATCTGTTATACCAAAAATGGCAGTTTTATAATTTTTCTCCCGTTTGGATAAATTTCTCTGTACGCCCATGCTCAGATATTCACCGATAATATATCTTGAGTAAGTTCTTGCGTGGTAACATCACTGACTCACCTGCAATCAACAATTAGAAGTTCAAGTATTAGTAAAAATATTTCCAGTTCAAAAGGAAAGAGCTTTTCATACTTTGGTTGGGACTGGAGAGATGCTGACGCGTTCTAACAAACTGTTGTGTAACTAGCTAACCATGCCTGCTTCGCATGGGTAGCACTAACGAAAATTTCTACAGCAATAATCTACAGCTGGACGACTTTACCTGACGTAGCAGTAATAAATTGTATACATGAACTTTTATCGGGAACCAGTCTTTCTATTAGTGAAATACGTATCAAAATCCCTACTGTATTTTCTGATATTGGTCTTCACATACAGACGGAAAAAATGGCACTGGATTTAAGTTCATCATAGTGTAGCCACATTGCACGAAATATTTATAAATTATGGGCACAAACCTGCCTCATGAAACAGTATATGTCGTATTAGCGAAAACGTTATCAAAAACCCTACCGTAGGTCCTGAGATTAGCATTGTACATACAGGCGGAAGTAAACTCTAATTAATAATATGTATAGAAGATTATGTACGAATATATAGATTCTGGTCAAGCCCTATTACTATCTTGAGTTGCGGTAGTTGTTTACGGCTTTTTCCGCCACATACCGCCTCCTCTGTAGCTTACCAACTCATAGTGCCATATTACCACGAGATGTCATTGGGAACGCAAATTGAATATGACCCAGATAAACTCATTATTACAAGCTCATTACTACAATTATAAATTATATACAGAAATCTACCTTTTGAATCAGCCTGTAAGTAAGTTCTGGTATTACGTATGTCCAAAGCACATCAGAGAAGCTGCGATTGTGAAAGAGGCTTAGTCCGAAACCCATCAATGACGCTGTTATGAAGCTGCAGTAAAAGATCGTGCCACACGTTTCCATGCAATACCGGTTTTCACCCAGAATGCACAGTAAATCAGATTACATACATGTAAACAAGAAACAAGATTACCGTTACTTAAGACTTAGACCCAAAAAAAAAAAAAAAAAAAAAAAAAAAAAGAAAACAGAACACGTTCACGATACCCATGAAACAATCATTACAGAAACTTTGGAGATGAAAGTGTTTTGCTTACGTCAGCGGCCGAGGGAGGAACTAAATGGTCAGAAGCTAGGTTTCATTTTAGCGTCTGTCGGCCGTAAGATAATTAAATATGAAGAACTGGTTCAGGTGTACGAGAATACTCATGGAAACGTCCGTAGTATTCCTGTAGGACCCACCCAGGCGTTAGTCGAAGTTGACTTAAAAAAAGTACAAGAAATTTTTATCTTTTGGCTCGACGAGGATCTGATCCTCACTCCACCCTAGTGCGGATCTGGAGTCTTAACTACTGCGCTACTTCACTCTGTACTTGCTTCGAACGGTTCAACTGAAGAGTGGGATACAGCTCGTTGGCTTAGACCAACGATGTCATATTTTAGTCATAGATATCAGTTGTTTATTTTTAAGCCATAGATAACAAATCGGTTATCTTCTGTGGCAAAGCATCATAATTGTAAATAAAAATAATCGAATGTGTTGTTAAGAGATAGATATTGTGTATACTTTTTGTCTCTTGTGGTAACTTTAAATCATTTGTGTACACATTTTGAATTATAACTTTTTCTCATAGTCAGTCGTTCCAATTGCTGTTTTCTCTGCAGTTGATCCGTATCCTGACTACGTAGGTCAACTGAAGAATAGGATACTAGTACTAGCAAAAAAAAAAAAAAAGGCGTCATACATAACAATGGCAGCTTGTATCCTGGTTGAACTGCGAAGGTTGGGTCATATTCTTCAGCTGACCTACATACGTTAACTGAAGTACAAGATACAAATTTTACGTCTGTCGCGATTTTTTCGCCGTCGCTGATACTAGAACTTTTGTCGCAATTTTCCCCTTCGCTAGTACTAGTACCGTATGTAAGTCACCTGAAATACAGGATACAAATTTTACAGTTGTTGCCTTTTTTCCCCTACGCTAGAACTAGTGTCCCATTCTATATAATTCAACTGAAAAGTAGTACACAAATTTTAGGTTTGTGGCTTTTTTCGCCTTCGGCAGTACTAGTATCCTATTCTTCAGATGTTACTAGTACTTGCAAAGGTGCACCTGAGGTGTTCCATGCCAATTCTATGTATGCTGCTTTTTTTTAATTTGCTAGCAGTAGTATCCTGTCCTTCAGTTGATCTATCTCTGTCAACTAAGTAAAGGATACAAATTTTACGTTTGATTTTACGTTTGTTGCTCTTTTCGCCTTCTCTAGTACTAGTATTCTGTTCTTCAGTTGACCTATAGAGCTCAACTGAGGTGCAGGACACAAATGTTACGTTTGTGGCTTTTTTTCGCCTTCGCTTGTACTAGTATCCTATCCTTCAGTTGATCTATATAGGTCAACGGAAGTACACGATACAACCGATTTTGTCAACTGTGATATTCCATGCGAATATTACGTGTGTCCTTTTTCATTTGCTTTCGACAGTACTCGTATGCTACCCCACAGGTGAGCTATATACATCAACTGAAGAACAGGATATTAGGGCTTTCTACTGCGAAAAAAGTGATATGCAGAAAATTACATTCCAAATATGGATATACTTGGTATATGTCTACGATCTGTTTTCTCTGTACTACATTCCTTTGTTGGTCAACATTCGTCTATGTCTTTGCAATGCATCATCTGTGGTAACCTGTGACGTCATTTCTCAAAGCCGACGGGATGTATCCCATTCTTCAGTACTCCCCTTCGAGCAATATCGAATGGAACTGCACGATGGCTACACGCTTGCGGCAAAGCAGTATGACCTACGTCTTCACACTTCCTTATTTTCATCATGTAATGACATGTTTTAGCGTATTACACATCACATAATGACCACTGACTAATAATGAGCACAGCAAGTTGCCATAGCTCTAAACTTTAATATAAAAATAAACTGCATACTAAGTTCTGGCAGTCAGAAATGTTATTCATTGATTACTACCGTGATGACGTCTAAGTGCTTTATCGATGTCTGTTACTCAGTTTTAAGTTTTAATCGACCATGTATCCCCGGAATAGTTGTTATAACTTACAACTCTATAATTGCACTGAACAGTAATGAAATGTTTGTGCTTAAATATATCTCACACGTAGAAGAATAACGGACTATGTAACCACATTTTTACACCAGTTTTACAACTGACTGAAAATTATGACTGGAAGTGATGAAATATTCTGATATAAATTAAAAAAGGTTCCTTCAGGGGTCTAGGAAGGGTCCTTACCTTTCCTGCGAAACATGCAAATAAACGTGAAGACTAGGAGAAAGGTACCGATGCGATGAACGAGCAAGGCGGTCTTTGAGATGCATCTGCAAAAGCAAGTCGGTCAGAACATTGTCCGCGGAGATCGCGAAGTTGTGGGTTCGAGTACCAGCCCAACACACAGTTCTTGTGTCAAGAGGTTTGTTAACAGCATTGATTTCGCTGCAGAGTGTCCGAGCGACACCAGTTAAAAAAGAAATGTTACTTAGTACAAAAAGTCACCTTTTTTTCTTTTAAGATGTCAGTGTCATACAGATGTTACTTAGAGCCTGGTTGAGGTCCATGCGACACCAAACGAACCATTCGTGGGATAATTTTTGATGTGTGTTTCGAACCCACCACTGACTTCAACATCAAATATTGTCTTAGTTAGAACGACTGTGTTAGAAATGCAAACTTTTTGACTAAGTCCTCATCTAATTGCGTTCAAAGTTCACCCAAGGCCTATCCTAACAAGAAATACAATATTACTGCGGCACGTTATACGTTACATATTATAACTTACTGTGCACTCATACCCGTTAAAGAAGGTCTCCATGTTTTTTCACCACATTTGGAGGAAATACGGCTCTCGTCTGTGCAGTGAGTTACAAATTACTTCAACACATCCCAGAAAACCTTGTAAAGCTTACGAAGACTGAACAATTCGCTGTTCCATTTCTTCAACTGTATCAACGGGAGCGCTGTACACTTCACTTCTGAGATGACCCCAGACAGAAAAATCCAAAGGACTGAGGTGATCTTGGAGGCCATGGTGCAGGCAGCACTGGACCTGTCCATATTGGTGCATTGCAGGTCGCCTTAGATCAGCAGCAACACGTGCATGCACCACATCCTATAACACTGCGCGAGGTAAGGTAGGCTGTGTGTGAAATCTGAGCGGAATTGCGTGGGGGTTTAACCAAAAAGTTTACGGTTCAAATACAATACGGCTCACATTCAGACATGCTCGGTTATTTCGCAAACGACTCGTTTGCAGACCCACGTTTGCTAAAAGATTTTGCTTCCGTTTTCGTATGTTTCACAGTGTCAGTTTGCACTGTTAATTGTCTAAAACTGCTTCAAATGGCTCTGAGCACTATGGGACTTAACTTCTGAGGTCATCAGTCCCCTAGAACTTAGAACTACTTAAACCTAACTAACCTAAGGACATCACACACATCCATGCCCGAGGCAGGATTCGAACCTGCGAGCGTAGCGGTCGCGCGGTTCCAGACCGTAGCGCCTAGAACCGCTCGGCACCCCGGCCGGCTGTTAGTTGTCATTCACCTTATACGCAGGGCGCCCCGTAAACGTTGCGACAAACTTTGATGCATTTTGGAGGGTGTCTTGACGAACAAATCGAGGATAGGAACCCTTGTCCCGAAACGTCATCCAACGACACTACGGGGCGCCGTAGACATAGGCGCTGGCACCTGCCACTAGGTAAAACTTAGTCAGTGAACGTGACTTTGTACGCTGACGGACCGTTGGTAGAACGTCTCACAATGTTGTTTGTTACCCGGTGATCGCGACTGATTGATTGTCACGATTGCCAGCGGAGAAGACGGAGACGCTGCATTGGCAGGCCTTGTCTCCTATGAATGCGATGTTCTGTTGCCTTGGTGTATGATGGTTTCGGACACGTGTTTCCATCTGCAGTTTATTTTTCTCCTGTATACCGAAAAACATTGGAGATTTTAGAATCCCATGTCCGAAACCATCATCCACTGTGGCAACAGAGCTGACAAGGCCTGTCTCCGCAGTAGCTAGCTCCATCTTCTCTGCTGGCGATCGTGACGATCAGTCGCGATCACTGGATAACAAACAATATTGCAAGACGTTCCTCCTACGGTCCGTTTCTCCTAAGGTACGTCAGCATACAAATTCACGTTTACTGCCGGAGGGATGGCCTCGTGGCAGGTGCCAGCGCCTACAAATTCGACGTTCTGTAGCGCCGTTAGGTGGCGTTTCTGGGCATGGGTTTCTGTCCTCGAATTTTTCCTCAAGACACCCTCTAAGTACCTTCGAAGTTCGACGCAAAATTTCTGGGATACCAGGTATGAACTGGGAACTACTCAGCAGGTTGCCGTTATCAGGAAAAAAAAAAAAAAACTGGCGTACTACAGGTCGAATTGTGAAATGAAAAAGATTAAATGCCATGTGGGTAGTGCCTCCAGTCAGGTACCCCGGTCGCCTGGTGCAGGTCTTACGAACTGACGCCACTTCGGCGACTTTCACGTCGATGGTGATGATACGATAATAATGAAGACAACATGACACCCAGTCCCTGAGAGGAGAAAATCTCCGACCCAGCCGGGAATCGAACCGGGGCCCCTTTGCATAGCATTCGGCCGAACTGACCACTCAGCTGTGGAGGCGGACATTGTGGAATGTTAGACCCATTAATCGGACAGATTGGCTAGAAAATCTAAAAAGGGAAAGGGATAGGTGGAAGTCAGACGTAGTAGGAACTAAAGAAGTTCGGTGGCAGGATGAAGAGGACTTGTAGTAATCCGAGTACAGAGTTATGAATGCAAAATTAGCTAGGGGCAACACAGGAGAAGATCTACTAAAGCGTAAGAAAACAGGAATGCGGATAAGCTGAAAGCAAGTGGAAACTACAGTCGTTACTTTTCTCGAGGGCATGCAGTACTGCATTATGGTTAATTGGTGATGACATCCTCTTGGGATAGTGAAAGCATTATAGACACGAAACCAACGCTCACCACAGTAGTACAAGTTCATATGCCAAATAGCCCCGCAGGTGATGAATAGATTGAATGAATCTCTGATGAAATAAAAGAAATTATTCATATGATCAAGGTAGAGGTAAGTTTAATTGTAATGGGTCACTCGAATTCGATAGTAGGAAAAAAAGAGAAGGGAAAAAAGGTCTCGGAGTAAGTGACAAAGAAGGAAGCTGCCTGATGGAATTTTTCACGGAGCATAATTTAATCATCGCTAACACTTTGTTTAAGAAACACGTAAGAACGTTGTATGCATGGAAGAGGTCTGGAGATATTGGAAGGTTTCAGACGATTATATAATGGTAAGACAGAGAGTTTGGAAACAGATTTTAAACTGTAAGACATTAAAGGGGCAGATGTGGACCCTGACCATAATTTACTGATTATGAAACGTACATTAAAATTAAAGAAATTGCAAAAAAGTAGAAAAATAAGGAGACCGAACGTGGAGACGTTGAAAGAACGGAGGTACTGAATTTAGCTGATGACAGGAAAAAATGTAAACATGCAGCAAATGAACCAGGTGAAACGTAATGTAGACGTCTAAAAAATGTAATTGACATATTTGTGCAAAATGGTTAAGCAGGGTTGCCTATAAGACAAACACAAGTCTACGGAAGCTAGAAGAAAGATAAGTATCACTTATAGGATAATTAAACAGGCCTTTGTAGAAAAGATAAGCAGGTGTGTGAATATCAAGAGCTCAGGTGGAAAACCAGTAGGTGCACTGCGCAAAGACGGAAAGCTGAAAGATGGAAGATATAGAGAGGTTATATGAGAGAAATGAACTTGAAGGCAGTATGGTAGAAAAGGAAGAGGAAGATGAGTTGGTCTCATGATACTGCGACAAATTTTACAGAGCGTTGAAGGCACTAGGTTGGAACGACGCCTCTGTAGTAAACAACATCCTTGGGAGAGTCAGCCATGACAAAACTATTCCACCTTATGTGTCAGATAACTTATGAGAAACGCAAAAAGACTTCAGACCTAAAGGATAATCTAATAATATCGATACCAGAGAAATCTGGTCCTCACAATGTGAATATTACCCGCCAGATTAATAAGTCATAATTGCAAATTACTGACAGACATACTGAGAGGAGAACAGAAAGAAAATGGTAGGAACAGACCTCAGGGAAGAAAAGTTGGGTTCTAGCGAAATGAAGGCACACGAGAAGTAAAACTGGCCCTACGACTTATCTTTAGAAGATAGGTAAAAGAAGCGCAAACGTACGTTTATAGGAATCGTAGACTTCGATACTGCTTCTGTTAAATGGAGTACATTCGTGGAATTTCTGAAGGTTACAGGGGTAAAATCCAGGGAGCGAAAGATTATACACAACTTGCACAGAAACCAGACAGCAGTTGTAACAGTGTATGGAGGAGAAAGGGAAATAGTGCTTCATTGGTTCACGGGCGTCGCGTCATATAATGTTATGGAAGCTGCACAATATCTGAACGAAACAGCTGCTCGTCATCTTCAGGTGCTGACTGACGTGTTACTGCAATGGCTCGCCAATATATACGCAGAATCGCTAGGAAAGAGCAGGCGCCAAGGGGAGAGGCTATAACGTCGTTGTAGACGAGTCATAGAGCACGGCGACATCCTGTGCTCCTGCTGGAGAAAAGGGCAATGGTCTTGGCATTCGCGACGCGAGAAAAGCATGGCCTCAAATAGCGACCCAGCGAGCGCGCAGGCATGGCGTCTGTGTTGACTCGGTTTCGTTCGTCTGCTGCCGGCGATGGCTTAGCGCCGCCAGTTTTGCATCCCACGCCTTGCTGAGTTGAAATCCCATGTGTATATTGATCAGGTCGTTCCTTATACGCATTTTGACTGCTTCTTTAATGAATCCCAGTACAGGGAGCGGACGAAAGGATCTTTGTCTCTCCATAGTTCATGCTGTGTGCCATGTCAAGGACAGTGTTCAGCCACAGCAGACTTTTCTGGCTGACCCAGTCTGGTGTGACTTCTATGTTCAGCGCATCGATCCTTAACACTGCGACACGTAAGGCCAATGTATGATTTCCCACACTGGCACAGGATTAAAAAAAAAAAAAAAAAAAAAAAGGCTCTGAGCACTATGGGACTTAACATCGAAGGTCATCAGTCCCCTAGAACTTAGAACTACTTAAACCTTACTAACCTAAGGACAGCACACAACACCCAGCCATCACGAGGCAGAGAAAATCCCTGACCCCGCCAGGAATCGAACCCGGGAACCCTGGTTTGGGAAGCGAGAATGCTACCGCACGACCACGAGATGCGGGCCAGGATTTTAAATATCCCTGGTCTCCTTAGACCTAGGTTGCCTTTAACAGAACCCAGGATAGTTTCACTCGCTCAGGAGGGTGGAAGACACATTTTATATGATGTTTCTTGAGCAGCCTGCCAGTCTTAAAAGAAACGCCACCAACATAAGACAGAAAAACCATCGACGTATAGTTCTCAGTTTCTTTCGGCTGTTCTTAAGTGTTAGCGCATGCGGGATCTGTTTATCAGAGTACCCATTTTGTACGAACACAGAGCAAGGATGGCTAAGCTCTGCTGATAAGCTCCCTGCATCTGAGATAATTCTAGCTCTATGAGCGAGAGTCCATAACAGTTTTTCATACTGTAAAAGTTAGCAATATGACTGCAATAATTTTGAACAGTATAAACCGGCTGAATAATTAACTTGAAAATGAAACCTAGAGTCACTGATTGTGCAAAATTTGATCACAAAAACTGTCTCTGAAAAACAGAAGTGGCCATGACTGGAAAAAAATAAAATAAAATAAAAAAAATCCTAATCTTTTCTCTTTACCTCCATTCTGCGCAAATCTAGATCTCGCGTTGCAGTACTGCTCTGTCTTGCACACCACTATGCTAAAGCTGCAAATTACTGTATCTGCACAGAAACACTCGAGAGGTGCAATGAGTGCTCTGTTAATTGCAAATCGAACAGTTTATCGAACATACTTGACTGGATCATCCATTATAAAGAATAATAAGAGAAAGGTTGGTAAGAAAATGAATGCAAAAATGACAACACTATGTTTTTTTTTGTTTTGTATATTGTGAAAGATTCCAGGTTCGTATCCTGGCAGTGTCGCCAAGTGCAAGTTCTCTTTAAACAATAAAAATATGAACTGAAGTAATCTGTTTCTGATTATAAGCCTGAGCTGTGATAATAAATGAACTGTTGTAATGTTAAAGCAAAGCTACACTGTAATAATAATTATTTGTCATAATGAAAAGGAAAGTATAGGAAATTGTGTTGTTTGGGTGTTGAGAAGTTCATTAAATTTAAAATTTGCCTTTAGCACTTTTTCTCAACATACAAAAAGAAAAACATAGTGTTATCATGAGCTGTAGTAAGTTCACTTAAACGCAATGTCCTTCTACGGTATGGGTGATGTAGGAATTTTTTGAGAAATAGTCAGAAATTGTATACTGCTCTGTCTTTAATTATTATTATGCTTTAGCACAACGAATATTTTGCTAACACTGTGTTTTACCTTTTGAACTTTGATGTTATTGTTCTCAATGTAGTCTTTTACATTTGTGATTTGTCTTCTGTATTTCTCTATTATCATGCCGTGCAGTATGTTTGTCAGCAAATCACACACTACAATGAATTTGCAAAAATCTGATTTGCAAAATGCAACCAACAGCAACAATACCTTTGCTGATCATTCTGTAGCTACTAATGCTAACCATATTTTTCATGTGATAATGCGAGATGCTGTGTCTTTGCAACCCGATACTCAAGTACTGAACATTGTAGACAATCTTGATTCTGACATGTGGGTTGCAGTAGTTTTTCAGAGATAAAGAGGCGTGCACAGGGTACACTGGCTTGGAGAGTGACCGAAGACAGCAACAACCGTGTGTAATAATTGTTTCTGCGTCTACTGATGTAAGAACGAAGGCTCTATAGCTTCATTCACATAAGTTACGACTACTTATAGACATCTATGTACTCTTTATTGGGCCAAGATTCAAGTAAGTTTTGGACCTGCCTGGATCTTGCATCAAAAGTCAGCCTAGAAACGGAACTATTTCTGTGCGTGTGGATTGAGTAGTGGCTCAGCAACCACCCTTCCAAAAACTTCTATTCCAAGCCTAAATTATTTCAATCAGAAGAAAACTGAAAAAAAAAACCAACAATCCCCTAGTGTTGTGGTTGGGCACACCACTGTCGGCGCGACTCTCTGCTGCTGCGTCAAAGGAAGTCTCAAAAAGAGGCCCAAATGTTCCTAAATGCCGATCTTTGTTTATGTGATGGAAGCACGAAGCAAATTTTCTATGTTCTCTAATGTGACCCAAAACTCCGATAACATTTGAAAATTCAGTGCTTCACGGAATAACGTACGTGTCATGTTCTTCCGTCCAAGAACCAGTCTGATGCAGCTCTCGATGCTGGTCTATCCTGCGCAAGCCTCTTCATCTCTGAATAACAACTGCAACGTACATCCTTTTGAATCTGCTTACTGTATTCATCTCTAGGTTTCCCCCTCCGATTTCTGCCACCACACTTCAAAATGTTCAAATGTGTGTGAAGTAGACTGGGAGACTCAAACGTTCATAACGGGTGGCAGGGACAAAGAATCCAGTGAAATTTGTTTTAGTGCTTTATCTGAAAACTACTTTGAGCAATTAAACAGAGAACCAACTCGTGGCGATAACATATTAGACCTTCTGGTGACAAGCAGACCCGAACTATTTGAAACAGTTAACGCAGAACAGGGAATTAGCGATCATAAAGCGGTTACTTCATCGATGATTTCAGCCGTAAATAGAAATATTAAGAAAGGCAAGGAGATTTTCCTGTTTAGCAAAAGTGACAAAAAGCAGATTTCAGAGTACCTGACGGCTCAACACGAAAGCTTTGTCTCAAGTACAGATAGTGTTGAGGATCAGTGGACAAAGTTCAAAACCATCGTACAATATGCGTTAGATGAATATGTGGCAAGCAAGATCGTAAGAGATGTAAAAGAGCCACCGTGGTACAACAACCGAGTTAGAAAACTGCTGCGGAAGCAAAGGGAACTTCACAGCAAACATAAACATAGCCAAAACCTTGCAGACAAATAAAAATTACGCGAAGCGAAATGTAGTGTGAGGAGGGCCATGCGAGAGGCGTTCAATGAATTCAAAATCTAAAGTCCTATGTACTGACTTGGCAGAAAATCCTAAGAAATTTTGGTCTTATGTCAAAGCGGCAGGTAGATCAAAACAAAATGTCAAGACACTCTGTGACCAAAATGGTACTGAAACAGAGGATGACAGACTGAAGGCCGAAATACCAAACGTCTTTTTCCAAAGCTGTTTCACAGAGGAAGACTGCACTGTAGTTCCTTCTCTAGATTGTCGCACAGATGACAAAATGGTAGATTTCGAAATAGACGACAGAGGGATAGAGAAACAATTAAAATCGCTCAAAAGAGGAAAGGCCGCTGGACCTGATGGGATACCAGTTCGATTTTACACAGAGTACGAGAAGGAACTTGCCCCCCTTCTTGCAGCGGTGTACCGTAGGTCTCTAGAAGAGCGTAGCGTTCCAAAAGATTGGAAAAGGGCACAGGTCATCCCCGTTTTCAAGAAGGGACGTCGAACAGATGTGCAGAACTATAGACCTATATCTCTAACTTCGATCAGCTTTAGAATTTAGGAACACGCATTATATTCTAGTATAATGACTTTTCTGGAGACTAGAAATCTACTCTGTAGGAATCAGCATGGGTTTCGAAAAATACGGTCGTGTGAAACCCAACTCGCGCTATTCGTCCACGAGACTCAGAGGGCCATAGACACGGGTTCCCAGGTAGATGCCGTGTTTCTTGAACTTGGCGTTCGATACAGTCCCCCACAGTCGTTTAATGAACAAAGCAAGAGCATATGGACTATCAGACCAATTGTGTGATTGGATTGAAGAGTTCCTAGATAACAGAACGCAGCATGTCATTCTCAATGGAGAGAAGTCTTCCGAAGTGAGAGTGATTTTTGGTGTGCCGCAGGGGAGTGTCGTAGGACCGTTGCTATTCACAATATACATAAATGACCTTGTGGATGACATCGGAAGTTCACTGAGGCTTTTTGCGGATGATGCTGCGGTATATCGAGAGGTTGTAACAATGGAAAACTGTACTGAAATGCAGGAGGATCTGCAGCGAATTGACGCATGGTGCAGGGAATGGCAATTGAATCTCAATGAAGACAAGTGTAATGTGCTGCGAATACATAGAAAGAAAGATCCCTTACCATTTAGCTACAATATAGCAGGTCAGCAACTGGAAGCAGTTAATTCCATAAATTATCTTGGCGTACGCATTACGAGTGATTTAAAATGGAATGATCATATAAAGTTGATCGTCGGTAAAGCAGATGCCAGACTGAGCTTCATTGGAAGAATCCTAAGGAAATGCAATCCGAAAACAAAGGAAGTAGGTTACAGTACGCTTGTTCGCCCACTGCTTGAATACTGCTCAGCAGTGTGGGATCCGTACCAGGTAGGGTTGATAGAAGAGATAGAGAAAATCCAACGGAGAGCAGCGCGCTTCGTTACAGGATCATTTAGTAATCGCGAAAGCGTTGCGGAGATGATAGATAAACTCCAGTGGAAGACTCTGCAGGAGAGACGCTCAGTAGCTCGGTACGGGTTTTTGTTGAAGTTTCGAGAACATACGTTCACCGAGGAGTCAAGTAGTATATTGCTCCTTCCTACGTATATCTCACGAAGAGACCGTGAGGATAAAATCAGAGAGATTAGAGCCCACACAAAGGCATACCGACACTCCTTCTTTCCACGAACAATACGAGACTCGAATAGAAGGGAGAACCGATAGAGGTACTCAAGGTACCCTCCGCCACACACCGTTAGGTGGCTTGCGGAGTATGGATGTAGATGTAGATGTAGATGAAGTCTTATAGGACTTAACTGCTAAGGTCATCAGTCCCTAAGCTTACACACTACTTAACCTAAATTATCGTAAGGACAAACACACACACCCATGCCCGAGGGAGGACTCGAATCTCCGCCGGGATCAGCCGCACAGTCCATGACTGCAGCGCCTTAGACCGCTCGTACCACACTTCCCTCCAATACCAATCTGATGATTCCTTGATGTCACAGAACGCGTCCTATCAACTAATGACTTCTTCTAGTTAGGCTATGCCACAAATTTCTTTTCTCTCCAGTTCTGCTTTGTATCTTCTCATTAGTTACGCGATCTGGTCACCTAATCTTGAGCATGCTTCTATAGCACCACATTTCAAAAGTTTCTATTCTCTTCATGTTTAAACTGTTTGTCATCGATGTTTCACTTCCATATATGGCTACACTACACACAAATACTTTCAGAAAAGACTTCTTACGAAATCTATATTCGATGTTAACAAATTTCTTTTCTTCAGAAACTCTTTTCTTGCCATTGTCAGTCTACATTTTATGTCATCTCTACTGCAGCCATCAGCAGCTATTCTGCTGCCCAAGTAAGAAAACTCATTTACTACTTTAAGTGTTGCAGTTCCTAATCTAATTCCCTCAGCATCACTTAATTTATTTCGACTGCATTCCATTATCTTGGTTTTGCTTTTGTTGATGTTAATCTTATATCCTGCTTTCAAGACACTGTCTGTTCCATTCAGCTGCTCCTCCAAGTCACTTTCTGTCTGTGGCAGAATTGCAAAATCATCAGTAAACCTCAAAGTTCTTACTTCTTCTCCTTGAACTTTAATTCCTACTCCAGATTTCTCTTTTGTTTCCTTTACTACTTCTTCAGTGTACAGGTTGAATATCATTGGCGACAGGTTACAACCGTGTCTCACTCCCTTCTCAAACACAGCTCCTCTTTCATGGCCCTGGACTCTTCTAACTACGATCTGGTTACTGTACAAGTTGTAAATAGCGTTTCGCTTCCTATATTTTACCCCTGCTAACTTCAGAATTTCAAAGATAATATTCTAGTCAACATTATCAAAAACTTTCTCTAAGTGTACAATAGCTATAAGCGGGTTGGTTTGCCTTCCCTTAATCTCTCTTCTAAGAGAAGTCGTAGGGTCAGTATTCCCTCGCTTTTTTCTACATTTGCCCGCATCTCGTGGTCGTGCGGTAGTGTTCTAGCTTCCCACGCCCGGGTTTCCGGGTTCGATTCCCGGCGGGGTCAGGGATTTTCTCTGCCTCGTGATGGCTGGGTGTTGTGTGATGTCCTTAGGTTAGTTAGGTTTAAGTAGTTCTAAGTTCTAGGGGACTGATGACCATAGATGTTAAGTCCCATAGTGCTCAGAGCCATTTGAACCATTTTTTTTCTACATTTCTCTAGAATCCAAGCTGATCTTCCCCAAGGAGGCTTCTAGCAGTTTCTCCATTCTTTTTAAGGAATTCGGCTTTATAAACACCTCTCAGCACCTGTTTTCTTTGGCATTGGAGTTATTACATTCTTCTTGAAGCCTGCGGGGTTTTCGTCTGTCTTATACATCTTGCACACCAGATGGAAGAGTTTTGTTGTGGCTAGCATTCCCAAGGCTGTCGGTAGTTGTGATGGAATATCATCTACTCCCAGGGCCTTGTTTCGATCTTTCAGTGCTCTGCCAAATTCTTGTCGCAATGTCTTATCTCCCATCGCGTCTTCATCTATGTCCTCTTCCATTTGTATAATACTGCCTTCAAGTTCATCTCCCTTGTGTAGACCGTCTATATACTTCTTCCACCTTTCAGCTATCCCTTCTCCCCTTAGGACTCGTTTACCATCTGAGCCTTTGATATTCATACATCTGATGATCGTTTCACCAAAGGCCTCTTTAGTTTTCCTTTAGGCCGTATCTATCTTTCCCCTAGCGAAATATGCTTCTATAACCTTTATATCTGTTCTCTCACCATCCCTACTTAGCCATTTTGCACTTCCTGGCAGTCTCAATTTTTAGACGTTTGCGTTCCCTTTCGTCTTCTTCATTTGTTGCATTTTCATATTTTCTCCTTTCATCAGTAAAATTCAATATCTCCTGTGTTACCCTAGGATTTCTATTAGGCTTCGTATTTTTTGCCCATTCGATCCTCTGCTGCCTTCGCTATTTCATCTTCCAGAGTTACTCATTCGTCTTTGACTGTGTTCCGTCCCCCTGTTCTAGGCAATCGTTGCCTAATGTTCCCTCTGAAACTCTCAACAACCTCTGGTTCTTTCAATCTATCCAGGTTCTGTCGCTTTAATTTCCTACCTAATGTAGATAGAGGGGTAAAAATTGACACGAATGCTTGAAATGACATTGAGTTTTATTGAAACCAAAAAAGTGTACAAATCGACTAACAGATCGCGCTTCATATGATAGAAAACCAATAATTAGCATAGGAACTGATTTTTAACAAAGATGATGTTCCTTATAACAATTGCTCAGCATGTCGGCGGTCATTCGTCAACAATACCTGCATCGATGGAGGCTGTTGTGAACAGCACTGTACAGCGTATCAGCAGATATGGTGAGAAACTGCCGGCGAATGTTGTCTTTTGGCATCCAAAACGAGATCTGACGATAGCGGTATACTTGCCACCTCAGGTAACACCACAACCAGTGATCACACGGGGTGAGGTCTGGGGACCTTGGAGGCTAAGCATGACGGAATTGGCGACTCAGCACGCCACCCTCATCAGACGATGTGCTCAAGACGTCTTTCATACTTGCAGCAATATGGAGTGGAGCTATCCCGCATAGCAGTTGCACATTTCAGCAGGTGTTTATCAACCAGGTTGGGGACGATCTGATCCCTCTCTCACTAAAGGTCATTTTGTACAAGATTGTCATGCTATGTCACTGACGCGTTGCTGTCCAACGCCATCTGTTGGCCAGTTTTTGCACTCGTTTTCGGTTTCAGCTCAAAGTGATGTCATTTCAGACATGTGTGTGAATCGTTACCTCTCTACCTACATTATTCCGTAAGGCAGTGCGTTTTCAGATGTTAACAGACTTCTGGGTCACTATATATATATATATATATATATATATATATATATATATATATATATATATGATAGTAATATTATTATGTACAATAATTTGTAAAATTTTTAATAAATATTTATTCTACGTAAAAAAATCTAGCAATGCTGCCGACGCAGGCGATCCACGAAGTGTGCAGCCTACAACGACCCGTAAGATATGCCCAGTTCCTAAAATGTCCTTTACTAACCTACATGGTGTGTATGAAGTCTAGTTACATAGGGAATTCTAATAAATAATAATAAAGCACATTTTAGACACTTTAATGTAATAAATAATATTTTAAACATGATCGTGCTTTTCAATGCATAATTTGATGCAGTTTGCAAGATTAAGGTGTACTCGATAGAATAAGTATGAAGTGCCGTTCATTTTAGCACACTGGCTGGTAATATGTTCTGTCAGGTGGTTTGAATTTGTAATGTTCATCGAGCAAATTTTCTCTTCTAGTGTAACCTAGAAAAAGAAATCAAGTCAAGAAATGTCTGGCGAACGAGTTAAACACTCCAGATGACCTCTTCTCTCAATCCAGTGAAGAAAACTCGTTCAACCAATATCTAACAGCTGCAGCAAAATGGGCAGTGGCCCCCTCCTGCTGAAGCCAGTCTGGAAGACCATCACCCAAACCCTCAATCTGAGGCAACGGTCTATGTGTCAGCGCGTTCAGATAAGTCTCACCCATTACATGTTCATCAAATAAGAAAGCTCCTAGCACATGAGCTTTCCACAAATAACATCACACCAGCAACTTTTGGCAGCCCTGCTGTTTGGATGGACTCATCCAATGTGGATTGCCTTGAGAGCAGTATCGACGATTTTGACTGTTCATTTCACCATTAACATAAAACACCGCTTCATCACCGAGCAACACACAGTCATTAGTAAAATTCGTATTTTCATGTAATTATCTGCAAACCATTCACACATTGGCATGCATCTGTCGGGGTCATCTTCATTTAAGTGATGCAATATCTGTAACTTGTTTGAATGAAACCTCTCCTCAGCCGGGATTTTGTGGATGGTTGATCTTAAAACACTCGACTCTGTGGTTTTCCGACGCAGCGATTTCTTTGGACCAGCATAAACCTTAGCCAAGACAGACTCTTTCGTTTCGTCTGAAGTCTTCGGTCGTCCGGAACAGCTTTTGTCCAACACACTGCCTGTTTCTTTAAACTTGGTGATTAATTTCCCGACGGCAGTAAAACAAATAGGTTGACAATTAGGGTGTCAAAGGCTAAGTTCTTCCGCAATTTTGCGTTACGACCATCCTTCTCGACCACTTAAGAGTAGAAACTCCACTCGTTCTTCTTTACCATAATTCAGTCTGGGAAAAACAAAATTTATTAGAATTCTTAGAATTTATTTTATTTGTCAATGTTATTAATTTTTATAGAATATACAATATTATTAGAATTTATTAGAATTCCCAATGTACCCACACTTTATGGGCACCCTGTAGATTCCTTCAGTGGGCGTCAAGTTTGATGACAAGTTGTTTTGTGTTTCTAAAGAACAGTAATAGGAACGAAGGGCATACCCAGCGAAGGACAGGGGGGAGCCCAGCTGCCCGCCCTCTACCACAAGAAGTTCATAACTCAAACTCGCATCCTGCCTAACAATCGAAGGTAGTGATTTAGTAACACTGTGAAGAAAACAAGAACATGATTGTAATGGATATTCACTATAAATGAGAGCACTGGGTTCAGCATGGAAGAGCAAGTGATGTACTGTATATAACCCATACTTTGGGCTTCATGTTGCGAAATGTGAAGTGACACATTACGTATCTACAGTGTTTTCTCAATTTTCGTTTGTGAGCAAGTCGTTCAGTCTCATAACAGAATTTACCTGCCAAACTAAAAATTTACATTTTTTATGCAAGTTAAAATGACCATGTTTTTGGGGGTCGAAGATGGGGCCAGGGGTATAACTGCTCATTGCTCAGAATGCACGAAGCTCTATGATTGTTAGACGTTATTAAAGCTTACAACGAAATGAATAATGGGCACAAAAGATATCATAACATAATCTGAAATATGGGCACATTCATAGTTACTGTATAATTATAATACACTTAAATCTTGAAAGTTAGTAAACAGGACTACATGGTTATAAATACAAAATCAAATATGGGTAATGCGGGAGTACGTTTAATAATGAACAAAAAAAAATAGGAAGACGGATAAGCTATTAAGAACAGCATGATGAACGCATTATTGTAGACAAGATAGATACGAAGCTCACCCCTACCACATTAGTACAAGTTTATATGCCAACTACCTCCACAGATGATGAAGAGATTGGGGTAATGTATATGATGACATAAAAGAAAGTGCTCAGATAGTTAAGGGAAACAAATATTTAGTAGTGAGGGGGGACTGGAATTCGACAGTAGGAAAAAGAAGAGAAGGAAAAGTAGTAGGCGAATATGGATTGGGGTAAGGAATGAAAGAGGGAGCCACCTGGTAGAACTCTGCACAGGGCATAACTTAATCATCACTAAAATTTGGCTTAAGAAGCACTCAAGAAGGGTATATACTTGGAAGAGGCTTGGAGACACCGAAAGGTTTCAGATAGATTATATAATGATAAGACGAGATTTAGGAAACGAGGTTTTAAACTTTAAGACATTTCCAGGGGCAGATGTGCACTGATCACAGTTTATTGGTATGAACTGTAGATTAAAACTGAAGAAACTGCAAGAAACTAGGAATTTAAGGAGGTGGGACCTGGATAAACTGAAGGAACCAGGGGTTGCAGAGAGTTTCAGAGAGCATTGGGGGACGATTGACAAGAACAGGGGAAAGGAATACAATAGAAGAGGAATGAGTAGCATTGGGAGATGAAATAGTGAAGACAACAGAGGATAAAGTAGGCAAAAAGACGAGGGCAAGTAGAAATCCGTGGATGACTCGAGAGATATTGAATTTAGTTGACGAAAGGAGAAAATATAAGAAATGCAGTAAATGAAACAGGCGAAAAGCAACTCAAACGTCTCAAAAATGAGATCGACAGGAAGTGCAAAATAACTAAGCAGGAATGGCTAGAGGGCAAATGAAAGTGCGTAGAAGCTTATATCACTAGGGGTAAGATAGATACTGCCTACAGGAAAATTAAAGAGAGCTTTGGAGAAAAGAGAACCACGTGTATGAATATCAAGAGTTCAGATGCAAGACCAGTCCTAAGCAAAGAATGGAAAGCTGAAAGGTGGAAGGAGTATATAAAGGGTCTGTACAAGGGTGATGTACTTGAGGGCAGTATTATGGGAAAAAAAGAACACGTAGATGAAGCTGAAATCGGAGGTATAATACTGCGTGAAGAATTTGCCACTGAAAGATCTAAGTCGAAAAAGGCGCCAGGAGTAGACAACATTCCGTTAGAACAACTGATAGCCTTGGGAGAGCCAGCCATGCCAAAACTCTTACATATGGTGAGCAAGATGTATGAAACAGGTGAGATACTGCCAGACGTCGAGTACAATACAATAATTCCAGTTCCAAAGTAAACAGGTGCTGACACATGTGAAAATTACCGAACTATCAGTTTAATAAGTCACGGTTGCAAAATACTAATACGAATTCTTTACAGATGAATGGAAAAACTAGCACAAGCAGACCTTGGGGAAGATCAGTTTGGATTCCGTAGGAACGTACAAACACGCGAGGCAATATTGATCCTACGACTTATTTTAGAAGACAGGTTAAGGAAAGGCAAACCTACGTTTGTAGCATTTGTGGACTTCGAAAAAGCTTTTGACTGGAATACTCTCTTTCAAATTCTGAAGGTGTCAGGGGTAAAATACAGGGGGCGAAAGGCTATTTACAATTTGTACATAAAGTAGATTGCCGTTATAAAAGTCGAGGGGCACTAAAGGGAAGCAGTGGTTGAGAAGGAAGGGAGACAGGGTTGTAGCCTCTCCCCAATGTTGTTCAATCTGTATATTGAGCAAGCAGTAAAGGGAACAAACGAAAAATTTGGAATATGAATTAAAATCCAAGGCGAAGAAATAAAAACCTTGAGTTTTGCCGATGACATTGTAATTCTGTGAGAGACAGCAAAGGACTTGGAAGAGCAGTTGAACGGAATGGACTGTGTCTTCAAAGAAGAATGTAAGATGAACATCAACAAAAGGATAATGGAATGTACTCGAATTAAACCAGGTGATGCTGAGAGAATGAGATTAGGAAACGAGACACTTAAAGTAGTAGATGAGTCTTGCTGTTTGGGCAATAAAGTAACTGATAATGGTCGAAGTAGAGAGAATATAAAATTTAGACTGGCGATGGCAAGGAAAGCGTTTCTGAAGAAGAGAAATTTGTTAACATCGAGTATAGATTTAAATGTCAGGAAGTCTTTTCTGAAAGTATTTGTATGGACTGTGGCCATGTATGGAAGTGAAACATGGACATTATATAGTTTAGACAAGAAGAGAATAGAAGGTTTCGAAATGTAGTGCTACAGAAGAATGCTGAAGATTAGATGGGTAGTTCACGTAACAAATGAGGAGTTACAGAATAGAATTGGGGGGAAGAGGAATTTGTGCTACAGGTTGACTAGAAGAAGGGATCAGTTTGTAGGACACGTTCGGAGGCATCAAGGTATCGTCAATTTAGTATTGGAGGGAAGTGTGGAGGGTAAAATTCGTAGAGGGAGACCAAGAAATGATTACACTAAGCACATTCGGAAGGATGTAGGTTTTAGTAGTTACTCGGAGATGTAGAGGCTTGCACATGATAGAGTAGCATGGAGAGCTGCATCAAACCAGTCTTTGGACTGAAGACCACAACAACAACAGTACTAAACAGGACAACACTTCCTTGCTTCGGTAACTATATACAACTTCTAACACTCAATTATCATGCCGCCATGCTTCTGTGATGAATAAATTTGATTTAGTAGATGTTTGCTTGCCTTTAAGTTTAAGAAGTCTTGAAATTCCGAACAACTGTGTTTCAAATTAACTTTCTGCTTCAATATTTCTTTCTAAGTCTCTTCTTTAAGTTTTCTCAGATGTCCATATCTTGTTCATCAAAGAAAAGATATGCTCGACTGCTGCATTTGTATGGGGGAGACATAACACAATTTCCATAATCTTAGAAATATTTTCATAGGATATATGTTTGGATGTGCAGTTCAGGAACACTTTTACCCAACACATATCAGTGATAGGTTTTTTCAGTGCTCCATTTCTCTATGTGCGGAGGTGTGACAAATAGTAACACAGTCTTGGAACAAGCCATTATCATTAATTTTGCAGTTTTTTAGCAAATTTGAAGAGATTCATTGCATTTTTGTACGCCATACCGTGTAGGTACATAGTTCAATGGAACCAATTTGAAATCTGAAAAGACAGTAAAACGATCAATCCACTGCTGAATGTGTTGGACATTGCGCAGTTGGTTACAGTCCAAACAAAGTGAATAAAGTACCTGTTAGTTTGTGCTATGCGTCCTACTACTTTCTAGACTACGATACAAGGATATCCAGGGAACTTGCACGGATAGCCGAAGTGGTGTGATGAAGATGATTTCCTTTCTCCGCTGTGTAGGATAACACGCTATTGACCAAACGATTGTTCTTTTCTCCGGACAGAACGTACTACCCAAGAGCCAAGATGAACGCAGTAACAAGGAAGGCTACGAGTCCGAGCAGTGCATTATCTGCTTCGCGACGGCCCGAACAATGTGCTGGACTTCTGGAACCATCTGCATGAACGACATACAGGAACTGTATGCAACCCGTAGCACCAACAATATTTTTCTGATGTCCTGGAGAGTGCATTACGAGATCCTCGCCGGCCGCGGTGGCCGAGCGGTTCGAGGCGCTTCAGTCCGGAACTGCGCGACTACTACGGTCGCAGGTTCGAATTCTGCCTCGGACATGGATGTGTGTGATGTCCTTAGGTCGGGCATGGATGTGTGTGATGTCCTTAGGTTAGTTAGGTTTAGTTAGTTTAAAGTTCTAGGGGACTGATGTCCTCAGATGTTACAGCTCATAGTGCTCAGAGCCATTTTGAACGAGGTCCTCGGCGCAGCTGGAACGCCCCGCGTGTGTGAAGCTGATACTAAACACGATGAAGAGGCATACAGTGACTATGACGGAACGGTTATATCCTTCACTTCTACGAGACGATGGGCCGGAGACAGAAGCGTCAGAGGGGGGTGCCTTACACCCACCCACCAGTGGAGATTTTCTTTTTTTCCCTCTCATTTCTGCTTAGTTATTCGAGTACAAGTATCACCTAAAAAGAAAAAAAATAGGTAATTGAGGTGACTACTCGCCATAAGCGCGGGATGTCCGGGTTCGAGTTCCAGTCTGGAAAAATTTTATCATATCACTGGTACATCTACCTGGCCGGTATTCCACTATCATATTTTCTTTGACAAAGAAATATAATCAAATATTCGTGAAATTTCTTTGACGTGGCGCTAAAATGGGGTATTACGCTGCCGTCAATTTTTCGTCATATTTCAAGATGGCTGACAACTTGTTATTATGTGGTGCAGTTGCTAGTACCACAATTGCATTACGTGTGTATTTGGAAGAAAACCGGCGGAGAAAAAGGAAACGTGCTTGGATGAAGCCCTAGGTATTACGTCGAGATAATAAAAGCATCCAGCAAAATTGGTTACGCGAGTTGCAAGTGGAGGAAGTCAAGTCGTAATATATAAATTACTTACGAATGGATGAGAGTGTATTCCAGTATTTGCTCAGTAAAGTGGCTTGTCGTATTAGAAAACAGAAGACTCTCTTGAGAAATGCTATATCTGCAGAAGACAGACAAACTGTGACACTGCAATTACTTGATACATGAGAGAGCTACTCTAGTTTACAACACAGCACTGGAATATCAAATTGCACATTAACCAAAATAATTCCAGAAACGTTTGAAGCGATGTATAAATCACTGAAGGGGCAATATGTGAAGGTAAATAAATGTTTAGTACACTATATGGGCAATAAGAACTATTTTTAATATTGATTAATGTAATTATTGGAATTAGTGTTCCAACAACTACGAAATTAACAAAAAGTACGAAACAGGTGAAGCGCTTTTTAATTTGTGGCATCTAGAGTTCAAAAATAGGCAAAGCAGGATGGAAAGTTAAGAAAGATTTCTTTCATTTTAGAGTGTGACCACATCCTCTATTCCGGCTTGTTAAAATGCTGCCTGGATGTTTCCAGATGTAGATGTGCATGGCTGTAGCTGTGATTGTAGACATGAAGTCGCCTGCAGCATATTTCAAGTGCTCATCAACACACGATTAATAGCATACACTGTGCCCCTTGTTCACCCCCCACCCTAGTCGAAGCAAGTTTATTAAAAAAAAAAAAAGAGTCGAAAGAACAAACCAACTTTGGAGTCACGTTCACAAACACATTAATACAGAGAGGTCAAGTAGCTGTAGCGTCGCCAGCGCTCGAAGTGGTTACGTTTCACATTGCAGTGAACAGAAGACGAACGACTTTTATGATCAAATCTACAGCGATGCCCTAGAAATGTTCATATTTATTTGACGACAGGCGAGATTTGACGAAGTTCCCTATTACAACATCAAATTTCTGTGACATAAAATACATATCAACGTTGATAAAGAAGTATGATAGTGTAATACCGGCCGAATCCTGCTGCTTTCATGTGTTTTTCGTTGGCATGAGTCTTATACGACGTACATGCATGTCTAAAAGAACGGACACGTGGTGATCCATAGCTGTGAGAAATGTTTTGAAAGTAATTCGCTGACTGCGAATTTCTTGACACCAGCTGTATACCGGTAAACAAATCCAGCTCGGTAACATCGATCTCAGCGCAAGTATTACTGAAGAGCTCGAACACATCATCAAGTGGTCAGTTTGAACGCATTTCATAATACGGCGTGTCATTGTATTCTTCTTTAGGGATACGATATTGACGTAAAATATGAATACTTTTACAGTGTTAGAAACATAGAAATTACAATGAAACGAACACCCTTACCTGCTTACAGGCGTTGACATACGTCAACGGGGACAGATGAAAATGTGTGCCCCGACCGCGACTCGAACCCGGGATCTCCTGCTTACAGGGCAGACGCTCTATCCATTTTTTTTTAAATCTCATTTTGTTCGCTTTTGTTCGTTGCATCTGCTCGGGACTGACGTCGTAAGACATCCGTTTAAGTTCGTTATTGATCGATTAGCTCAGTTTTTTTATTACAGAGGGCTGCTAACCCTCTGACCGAACACGCTGAGCTACCGTGCCGGCTATCCATCTGAGCCACCGAGGACACAGAGGATAGCGCGACTGCAGGGATTTATCTCTGGCACGCCTCCCGCGAAACCCACATTCCCAACGTATTGTCCCGCACTACATTCGTAGTGCCCCGCCCTTTATACTCAATACTCGCGGCGCGTTGCCGATTCCCGTAAGAGTTCGGGCACTGTTTGTGCATTCGCACAGAAGAAGAAGATGGTTAAGTGGCCGGTGAGCCTTAACTATATATATTCTAAGATGGCATCTGTTCTTTCGGAGCCTGTAAGCAGGTAAGGGTGTTCGTTTCATTGTAATTTCATTCTAACGAGCTGCATGGTCACCGATGGTATCTGTTCTTTCGGACATGTCCGAAAGAACAGATACCGTCTTAGAATATACATATAAATTTATACTTTGAAATCTCACATGACCGAGAATTTGATTTTATTTCTAAAAACCAAAACATTTAGGAGTTCCGTCAGGAGTCTATGGGGTCAAAGCGAGTAGACTCCACAAATCGGAACTTTCCCGGCCAATTCGGGATGTCTGGAGACTTTATGCAAGAACTAGACTAACTTTTACACAAAGACCCTCAATTACTAACGTCTTTATTCAAGACATTGAAAGTTATATTTCAGGTGATGGGATGTGCATAGTTTTCCATGCTACGGTTTTTTCAATTGTGGAGCCGCAGAAATTCTAAAGGTATGACTCGATTTTTTTGTGGTAGTTTTTTTCCCTTTTGACACTTCAAGTCTGGACTGCCACAAACGAAGTCATTTTCCTTAGCTCACAGGTTATGTGACCATTCCACGGTTAGAGCCAATTTCAATGCCGTGCAACGTTTAGGGCCGGCCGGTGTGGCCGAGCGGTTCTAGGCGCTTCAATCTGGAACCGCGCGACCGCAACGGTCGCAGGCTCGAATCCTGCCTCGGGCATGGGTGTGTGATGTCTTTAGGTTAGTTATGTTTAAGAAGTTCTAAGTTCTAGGGGACTGATGACCTCAGATGTTAAGTCCCATAGTACTCAGAGCCATTTGAACCATTTTGCAACGTTTTGTGGAAGAACGTTGGGTAGAAGTCGTGTCCGCCTCGTTACTAAACGTTATCTGACGCTGGTATCAGTGAGCTGCAGGATTCAGCTCCCGGTTGCACTTGTTTGTGTTTGTTTTGCCTTACCTACGGACAACTGCAGCAGCAGGTTCCTAAGAGCGCCAGAAACCATGTTTTCTCGCAGTTGTTGGTTTCTAGCGTTATGTAGTAGTGTAATTTAAATATGCTGCATTAGTTGATTTTTGTCGAATTGCACACAACAAGTAAAATCCGACACTTTTTTCTTTACTAGTTTACATTTCAGAAGTGGGTTTAAAATTCGGGGTGAAACGATATTGATGATAAAGATTCGCTGACTGCACTGCGTTGTTTCAGAAACTGGAAGAACTCCGGGACCTGTCTGAATTAAATAGACTTTCTACTAAGCACAAAATATAGACTGTGGAGTGAACCAAACAAAGACGTAATTAGTGAGGAGCAGTGTAAATGAGATCAGTGTGACAAACGTAGCACGTACAAGGCGAAGTTGAAGGAATTATGTTACACCTGAAGCAAAACAACCCATGACAGACGAAATACGTAAGATATATGAAACAGATTAGCACAGACAAAAAGTGCATTCGCCGCCAAAAGATTTCTTCTGGTATCAAATACAAGGCCTTCCTTTAAGACAGTAATTTCAAGTATGTGTATCTCGAGCACAGCGTCTTTTAAATTTTATTTATATTGTATTTATTCAACGCCAATGGCCTTGCCGCAGCGGTAACAACGGTTCCCGTCAGATCCCCGAAGTTAAGCGCTGTTGGTATGGGCTAGCACTTGGATGGGTGATCATACGGTCTGCCGAGCGCTGTTGGCAAGCATGGTGCACTCAGCCCTTGTGAGGCAAACTGAGGAGGTACTTGTTTGAGAAGTAGCGGCTTCCGTCTCATAAACTGGCATACGGCCAGAAGAGCGGTGTACTAACCACATGCCCCTCCATACCCACATCCGGTGACGCCTGTGAGCTGACGACGACACGGTGGCCGGTCGGTACCTTTGGGCCTTCCAAGGCCTGTTCAGTCGGAGTTTAGTTTCGTATTTATTCAACACTGACCATACAACATGCAACGATTATAACTGACAGAATAAGCTTAACTATGTGGGTAGTACCATACTAGAAAGACACTATACTTACTGTGGTTTCACGTGGTTTGAGTCTACTTATGCGTATACAGGTTCTCAATTTAAAGAGTATTCAAAGACGCCTACATAGACAAATATAAGTTACTAATTTTTAAAAAATTAAAAATGAAAATAAAATATATTTACAGTACATTATTCTAACTGGGCTGTCTCCGTAAAATTACTTGAATCAAGTGGACCTACAATGCATTAACTTTCAGATTTTACTTATTTACATCGAATCTGTGGAGTAGCGAGGTCCGGTAACATTTGTATGCATGTGGCGTCTTCAGTAACGAATACAACACATTTTTTCTGCTGGCCGGGATGGCCGAGCGGTTCTAGGCGCTACAGTCTGGAACCGCACGACCGCTACGGTCGCCGGTTCGAATCCTGCCTCGGGCGTGGATGTGTGTGATGTCCTTAGGTTAGTTAGGTTTAAGTAGTTCTAAGTCCCATAGTGCTCAGAGCCATTTTTTGAACATTTTTTCTGAAAACAGGTTGATTTTATTCAGGATTCAATTCACCATATTATTCCTCACTCTTTTCGCTACTAAAACCTATTTTGCACAAAATCTCCATTCATTGTACGGCTTTATGCCACCTTACTGGAAAGGCCTGTTTGCCTGCATGGTTCCGCTCTACTAGTCGGAGTTGGAGCCAACGTCTTGCCACACCAATATTCTCCCCATCATCCTCGTACTGCTTCTTGTGGAGTGCATCCTTCATTGGTTCAAACAGATGGCAGTCAGAAGGCGCGAGATCTGAGCTGTGGTGTAGATGATGAAGAAGAGTCAAATGAAGTTTTGTGTTCTCCTCTTGAGTGCATAGACTTGCGTTGGACCTTGCATTGTTCGTTTGCATCTTTGTGGCAACGAACACGCTGAAGTTTCTTCAGTTTCCTGAGGCTAGCACAATATACTAAAGAGTTAATCGTTGCACCATGCGGGAGGACATCAAACAACATCAAACAAAATAACCCCTTCAGAGTACCACAAAACCGTCGCTGTGACTTCACCAGCTGAGGGAGCGTCTTTGAACTTTTCTTCGTAGGTGAGGTGGTGTGGCGCCACTCAATGGATCGCCGTTTGGTTTACGGTTCGAAGTGATGAACCCATATTTCGTCGCCTAAGACGATGTTCGCCAAAAAATTGTTCTGACCATTCTCCTAAAGCGCAAGCAGTTCCTCACAGATGGTCCTTCGTTGCTCTTTATTGTCTTCTGTTAGGTGGTGAGGAACCCAGATGGCACACATCTTAGAGTATCTCAACTGCTGGACGACTCTGTCAGCACTACCAACAGAGATGTCCAGTTGAGCAGCGAAATGTTTGATTGAGATGCGTTTATCCCTCAGGTGAGAATGTCCGCATGTTCAACATTGCTGGAGTCACAGTTGTGTGCAGTAGTCCAGCACATGAGAGATCGAACAGGTTTGCATTATTTTGTTGCAGTGATGACAGACGCCTCATCCAACAATTCACTGTGCTTTTGTTCACTGCCAGATCTCCAGAGATACTCTGCGAGCGTCTATGAATATCTGTGATGCTCTGGTTTTCCGCCAAAAGACACTTCGTGACAGATCCATGCTCGGAACGCACCTCCATTACAGACGCCGTTTTGAAGGCTACTTATAGTGCCGCTATCTATTGGAACTTCATGAAACTACAAGGGCTGAAGCAGGAATATTCTACGATGTCCCACCATAAATTTCGCCTTTTTTTCCAACTGAAACTGGCTTAGGAAAAAATGTGTTGCATTACTCACTGAATGACCCTCATAGATAGGAGAAATGCTCTTGCAACCTACGTTTTTGTGCTTCCTGGTGCGTTGCGAATGCCAGTATTATGCGAGGACTATTCAGTAAAGAATCATCTTATTTTTACAGTCATTATTTCTCACTCTATAATTTAATCTTATTATATTCTGTTAGCTTAATTTTTAACAAACAGGCGTACTAGTTTCACTGTTGGCACTCCTGGCTGCTGCCTGTGAGAGGCAGAGAAGTTGAGTTAGACATGTTTAGTATCGGAACAATGACGGGGAAGTTGATGTTACAAGGAGACCCGCAGTTTCTGTCAAAGATAATCACTGCCGATGAAACTTGGCTGCATCATTTTGATCCTAAGAGCAAACTGCAACGCTCAGTGTGAAGATCTCCTTAACCGTCAATCCCCAAAAAACCAAGTGTTTACTTCTGCTGGGAATGATGCGGTCATCTCATTTTTTGATATTTGTGGAGTGATTGCTGCACCTCCACACACATCAATAAATGGGAAACACTACAGAGATGTCCTGAAAACTTTGCAAGTCCATATCAGGGGAAAAAAACCACAGTTCTGTGAAAAAGGCTGGATTCTGCACCACGATAATGCACGATCGCATATTGCAAATGTTGTTACTGAATATCTCGCGAAAATCAATGTGAAGTTCATCCTTTACTCTCCCTTTAGTCTGGATGTAGCCCTGTGTTACTTTTTTCTATTCCCTAACCCAAAGAAACATTTCTGTGGAAGGCATTTTTGGTTATCAGAGGCAGTAGTGAAATCTGCAGAGGCGATTCTGAATGACCTTTCAGAAGAATCGTTTCCAGCATGTCTTTGCAGAATAAAAGTAACGCTAGTACAAAGGCATCACATATAGAGGAGACTATTTTGAGAAGGACAGTCAAAATTTTTAGGGTGAATAAGAGTATGTTGTCAAAAAAGTTACTATTGTTCTTTATTGAACAGCCCTTGTACGATTCAGATCAGCCTCGTCAGTTTGATCTGTATCAAAGCTTCTAGAAAAAGCATGTTTATTAAATGTGAATGTGCGAGGTAACATCTGTATTCCAGCCTCATATGAATGATGGAATGATGGACATCACATGATGTTTATGTAGATTCACTAGGTCGAACTATGGTCGAAGAGAGCTATCCAGTTGTGTGATCAGATAGGTTTCTGCCCTTACGTTGCCGAGATTCATGGCATTCATGGTTCCAGTTATGGTGATCAGTTTTCTTGCTCGTAGATTTGAAATCGGTATGAGCGGTTGGTGTAGACAGAATCGTTATTTAGTGATATTAGGCTACTCTGTGCTGAGGTGTAGATTATTTGGTTATGTAAAATTCCGTGATGTCCCTTTATCCATAGCAAATGCTATTTTTCTTTGCGTCTGTGATGGTCTTCAGTATATCAAAAATATATGTGTTAGTCTGGTTGTCCAATTTTGGATTTTCATAATTTCTGCAAAACACTGTGGTAGTCTGTGATTATCAATACGAGCTAGAATGTCTGTATGGTATAGCAAATGGCTTCCCTTATGTCTAATAGTTCTCTGTGTAGATAGTGGTTTCAGGTTGAAGTGCAATCTTTTGGTAGGTGGTATTAGGAGTACTCCCTCTTCTGTTCTGCTTTGGAGCCCTCTTTATATCTACAAGCGCACTTTGGCCAGAGTCATTCAGTAAATTTTCTGTTTCCAAATAAATGTCTTTCCCATTTCTTTAATCATGTGGCAAGTATGAAACAGGGTCTGCATAAAAGACGATGTCAAACAAATACAGAAATTTCGTGTCCTGTAGGCGTTTTGATAATAGATCAGGCCATTCCTCGTGGCTTCTTACCAACAGAGGAGTTCGGTTTGTGCTATCCTGTGAGGACTTGCGTTAATCCCCAGAATTTAGTCACTGACTTTATTCAGGCGTGATCAGAAATCGATAAACGATGAAGGTAAATGTGTCTGAAATCTATCTTCGAATCTTTTGTGGGATTTCGGAAAGTTCCACTAACAGTGCGCTGGTGAGAGTTTATTTCATGACACCAGGATCTAGGTGGCTCACCCTGTAATGGAGAACTTCTAGTTTCTGTAAAGTAGATTTCGATGTGTTGCCATGTACGACGTTCCCTAATCGAAGACAGAGCGTATCAAGAGTATGATGGATGTGCCACTTTCAGGCCAATGATTTATGACCTGTCATCCTTCTCCACCTTTTATCAGTGATTCATGTCCCCTCTCCGATCCTCCTCCGCCACCTCGTCCCTTTAGGCTGCTTGGGCTCTTATTCAGTGTTTATTTGATATCTAATTGATTGCCCAATTAGGAGTTACATTTTCCTTATCGATATAATTTATTACCCAATACAGATAATTAATGAGAAATATGGCGTCCAGTATGGCAGACACCATGATATCACAATCAAACATGGTTGCCCAAAGAAAGTCTGCTACTATGGTGTCCCAGAGGATGTAGCCCAGTGTAAGATTCGTGAAATTTTTTTAAAAATCCAAGTGAGGTAGCTTGCAAATTGCATTGCTTATTCATTTAAAACATTTAGGAATGCTTCTGGATCCTTCCAGACATGTATGTAGCAGCAATACATTAAAAAAAACGTGCTAAAGCTTATGCAAAGCATTGTAGAGGCTATACCGAATATAAAACGTCATGAAATTCAAAAAATGCAGGATAATTTACTTGTTAAAACGATTACTGACTTGTTACAGTGCACTATTTGAAAACTATAAAATTGAACACTGTTAAACATGAACTAGAAACTTCATATTTACCTCAAAAACGTAGCCGATGTAATGAGCTCACCAATCGCTTGTGACCGCAGGAGACAACGTTAATGAACCCATGTATGCCAAGTGAGCCAGTATGGTCTGTGGTCTGCTGACGTATATCAGCATGCTACTGGCAGCTACAGCTCCTAGCTTATCTCTATCAAACACCTTGCATGTCCGAGTGTTTCTTCACTAACTGAAGGGGTCATCTCACAAGCCATGGCAGAGATGTAGAAAATACATACCAGACATGTAGACATTATAGTGTCTAGACACTTTGCCCTTCAGATATCTGGAGATCAAAAGGTCTAGACTTTCAAGGCCAATAGTATAACCTTTAGTAGTCTGGAGGTCATATGTTCTGGACATTCAAGGCCAGCAGCCAGAAATGCCTGCATCCTCCCCCCTCCCCTCTAGGTCTCTTCTCTTATTGGTTGGAAAAATGGTGGGCTTTTATCCTTCTGGCTTAACGCATAGAATTTGCCCAACCCACACAAGGTGGATGGGTAGTTTTCCTCCATCCCTCTCCCCCTCCCTCAACCCCTCAACTGCTGTATATAGTACATGGCTTCACCAGTTGAATTCACTACAGTATCAATCATACTGTCTGATGTGAAATGCACATACGGCATCTCTCTGGGAAGAGTGATGAGGAGCCTAGATGTCCAGATCTGGATAATAACGTTTCATGTAGGTATAAAAACATTGTATGTTCATGTTTGTTCTTTTATAGGCATGATTTAACGAATTTTTTGGCGTTACAGATGACGGAACATCATCACCACTGATGGGTGATGATATGCTAACCCTCATTTTGGAGATTACATGTAATCCAGTGGCAGGTGGCTGGTTTGGGATGGCTGAACCACTGCCATGACTATACTCATAAATACGTATCTCTATATATGTGCTGACAAAATTATTCACAATTTTGAATGATGTCAGTCAGATAGACGCGCATGAAAGCACTGTGCCCAACCTGAACGATGTCAGTCCACTGAGTGTGAAAGCATTATGCTCCCAGGGCATAAGCACTATACCTAACCCAAATGAGGACAGTCCACTGAGTGTGCACCAGTTGCAGATTATGATATATGTAAGTAACATGGCTCTCTCTAAATATACAGGTGTTTGTATCTTACCCTCTCCCTTAAAACCCACATCCTTTCGTCTTTCCCTCTCCTTCCCTCTTTCCTGATGAAGCAACCTTGGGTTGCGAAAGCTTGAAATTTGTATGTGTGTGTGTTTTATTGTGTCTATCTACCAGTGCTTTCTCGTTTGGTAAGTCACAGCATCTTTTATATATATAGAGGGAAACATTCCACGTCGGAAAAATATATCTTATAACAAAGATGATGTGACTTACCAAACGAAAGCGCTGGCAGGTCGATAGACATACAAACAAACACAAACATACACACAAAATTGAAGCTTTTGCAACCAACGGTTGCTTCATCAGGAAAGAGGGAAGGAGAGGGAAAGACGAAAGGATGTGGGTTTGAAAGGAGAGGGTAACGAGTCATTCCAATCCCGGGAAAGACTTACCTTAGGGGGAAAAAAGGACAGGTATACACTCGCACACACACCCATATCCATCCGCACATACACACACAAGCAGACATTTGTAAAGGCAAAGATGTCAGTCGAGGCAGAAGTACAGAGGCAAAGATGTTGTTGAAAGACAGGAGAGGTATGAGCGCTGGCAACTTGAATTTAGCGGAGGTTGAGGCCTGGCGGATAACGAGAAGAGAGGATATACTGAAGGGCAAGTTCCCACCTCCGGAGTTCTGACAGGTTGGTGTTAGTGGGAAGTATCCAGATAACCCGGACGGTGTAACACTGTGCCAAGATGTGCTGGCCGTGCACCAAGGCATGTTTAGCCACAGGGTAATCCCCATTACCAACAAACACTGTCTGCCTGTATCCATTCATGTGAATGGACAGTTTGTTGCTGGTCATTCCCACATAGAAAGCTTCACAGTGTAAGCAGGTCAGTTGGTAAATCACGTTGGTGCTTTCACATGTGGCTCTGCCTTTGATCGTGTACACCTTCCGGGTTACAGGACTGGAGCAGGTGGTGGTGGGAGGGAAGGCTTCCTCTAAGCGACCCATGAACTGGTTGGCGTACGAGGGGGCCATCCTGGTACCCATAGCTGTTCCCTTTAATTGTTGGTATGTCTGGCTTTCAAAAGTGAAGAAGTTGTGTGTCAGGATGAAGCTGGCTAAGGGAATGAGGAAAGAGGTTTTAGCTAGGGTGGCAGGTGATTGGCATGAAAGGAAGTGCTCCATTGCAGCGAGGCCCTGGACGTGTGGAATATTTGTGTATAACTAAGTGGCATCAATGGTTACAAGGATGGTTTCCGGGGTTAACAGATTGGGTAAGGATTCCAGGCGTTCGAGAAAGTGGTTGGTGTCTTTGATGAAGGATGGGAGACTGCATGTAACGGGTTGAAGGTGTTGATCTACGTAGGCAGAGATACGTTCTGTGGGGACTTGGTAACGAGCTACAATGGGGCGGCCGGGATGATTGGGTTTGTGAATTTTAGGAAGAAGGTAGAAGGTAGGGGTGCGGGGTGTCGGTGGGGTCAGGAGGTTGATGGAGTCAGGTGAAAGGTTTTGTAGGGGGCCTAAAGCTCTGAGGATTCCTTGAAGCTTCGCCTGAACATCAGGAATGGGATTACCTTGGCAAACTTTGTATGTGGTGTTGTCTGAAAGCTGACGCAGTCCCTCAGCCACATACTCCCGACGATCAAGTACCACAGTCGTGGAACCCTTGTCCACCGGAAGAATGACGATGGAATGGCCAGCCTTCAGATCACGGATAGCCTGAGCTTCAGCAGTGGTGATGTTGGGAGTAGGATTAAAGGTTTTTCAAGAAGGATTGAGAGGCAAGGCTGGAAGTCAGTAATTCCTGGAAGGTTTGGCGAGGGTGATTTTGAGGAAGAGGATGTGGGTCCCGCTGTGACAGAGGACTGAACTGTTCCTGGCAGGGTTCAATTTGGATAGTGTCTTGGGGAATTGGATCATTAGGGGTAGGATTAGGATCATTTTTCTTCGTGGCAAAGTGATATTTCCAGCAGAGAGGACGAATGTAGGACAGTAAATCTTTGACGAGGGCTGTTTGGTTGAATTTGGGAGTGGGGCTGAAGGTGAGGCCTTTGGATAGGACAGAGGTTTCGGATTGGGAGAGAGGTTTGGAGAAAAGGTTAACTACTGAATTAGGGTGTTGTGGTTCCAGATTCTGTTGATTGGAATTTTGAGGTTTTGGAGGGAGTGGAGCTGGAAGTGGGAGATTGAGTAGATGGGAGAGACTGGGTTTGTGTGCAGTGAGAGGAGGTTGAGGTTTGCTGGAAAGGTTGTGAAGGGTGAGTGAGTTGCCTTTCCGGAGATGGGAAACCAAGAGATTGGATAGTTTTTTGAGGTGGAGGGTGGCATGCTGTTCTAATTTGCGGTTGGTCTGTAGGAGGATGCTCTGAACAGCTGTTGTGGATGCGGGAGAGGAAAGATTGAGGACTTTTATTATGGATAGGAGTTGACGGGTGTGTTCATTGGCTGAGCTGATGTGTAGGTGAAGGATTAGGTGGGTGAGGGCAATGGTCATTATGACAGCTGCCACCCATTCCACATCAAACGATCCCTTCCCCACAGCCTAGGTCTTCATGGCAAACGAATCTGCTCCAGTCCGGAATCCCTGAACCATTACACCAACAACCTGAAAACAGCCTTCGCATCCCGCAACTACAGAAGCAAATAACCAGAGCCACTTCCTCATCCCCTCAAACCCAGAACCTCCCACAGAAGAACTCCAAAAGTGCCCCACACTTGTGACAGGATACTTTCCGGGACTGGATCAGACTCTGAATGTGGCTCTCCAGCAGGGATACGACTTCCTCAAATCCTGCCTTAAATGAGATCCATCCTTTATGAAATCCTCCCCACTCCACCAAGAGTGTCTTTCCGCTGTCCACCTAACCTTCGTAACCTCTTAGTTCATCCCTATGAAATCCCCAAACCACCTTCCCTACCCTCTGGCTCCTACCCTTGTAACCCTCCCCGGTGTAAAACCTGTCCCATGCACCCTCCCACCACCACCTACTCCAGTCCTGTAACCCGGAAGGTGTACACGATCAAAGGCAGAGCCACGTGTGAAAGCACCCACGTGATTTACCAACTGACCTGCCCACACTGTGAAGCTTTCTATGTGGGAATGACCAGCAACAAACTGTCCATTCGCATGAATGGACACAGGCAGACAGTGTTTGTTGCTAATGGGGATAAAAAAAAAAAAGGTTCAAATGGCTCTGAGCACTATGGGACTCAACTGCTGTGGTTATCAGTCCCTGAGAACTTAGAACTACTTAAACCTAACTAACCTAAGGACATCACACACATCCATGCCTGAGGCAGGATTCGAACCTGCGACCGTAGCGGTCTTGCGGTTCCAGACTGCAGCTCCTTTAACCGCACGGCCACTTTGGCCGGCTAATGGGCATCACCTTGTGGCTAAACATGCCTTGGTGCACGGCCAGCACATCTTGGCACAGTGTCACACCGTCCGGGTTATCTGGATACTTCCCACTAACACCAACCTGTCAGAACTCCGGAGATGGGAACTTGCCCTTCAGTATATTATCTCTTCTCATTATCCGCCTTTACCTTTACAAATGTCTGCTTGTGTCTGTGTATGTGCGGATGGATATGGGTGTGTGTGCGAGTGTATACCTGTCCTTTTTTCCCCCTAAGGTAAGTCTTTCTGCTCCCGGGAATTCCTTGAATTTTGTGTGTATGTTTGTGTGTCTATCGACCTGCCAGCACTTTCGTGTGTGTGTGTATATATATATATATATATATATATATATATATATATATATATATATATATATATATATATATATATAAACAAAGATGATGTGACTTACCATATGAAAGCGCTGGCAGGTCGATAAAAACACATACATACACACAAAATTCTAGCTTTCGCAACCAATGGTTGCTTCGTCAGGAAAGAGGGAAGGAGAGGGAAAGACGAAAGGATGTGGGTTTTAAGGGAGAGGGTAAGGAGTCATTCCAATCCTGGGAAAGACTTACCTTAGGGGGAAAAAAGGACAGGTATACACTCGCACACACACACATATCCATCCTCACATACACAGACACAAGCAGACATTTGTAAAGGCAAAGAGCTTGGGCAGAGATGTCAGTCGAGGCGGAAGTACAGAGGCATTTTAAGATGTTGTTGAAAGACAGGTGAGGTATGAGCAGCGGCAACTTGAAATTAGCGGTGGTTGAAGCCTGGCAGATAACGAGAAGAGAGGATATACTGAAGGGCAAGTTCCCACCTCCGGAGTTCTGACAGGTTGGTGTTAGTGGGAAGTATCCAGATAACCCGGATGGTGTAACACTGTGCCAAGATGTGCTGGCCGTGCACCAAGGCATGTTTAGCCACAGGGTGATCCTCATTACCAACAAACACTGTCTGCCTGTGTCCATTCATGCGAATGGACAGTTTGTTGCTGGTAATTCCCACATAGAAAGCTTCACAGTGTAGGCAGGTCAGTTGGTAAATCACGTTGGTGATTTCACATGTGGCTCTGCCTTTGATCGTGTACACCTTCCGGGTTACAGGACTGGAGTAGGTGGTGGTGGGAGGGTGCATGGGACAGGTTTTACACCGGGGGCGGTTACAAGGGTAGGAGCCATAGGGTAAGGAAGGTGGTTTGGGGATTTCATAGGGATGAACTAAGAGGTTACGAAAGTTAGGTGGACGGCGGAAGGACACTCTTGGTGGAGTGGGGAGGATTTCATGAGGGATGGATCTCATTTCAGGGCAGGATTTGAGGAAGTCGGATCACTGCTGGAGAGCCACATTCAGAGTCTGATCCAGTCCCGGAAAGTATCCTGTCACAAGTGGGGCACTTTTGGGGTTCTTCTGTGGGAGGTTCTGGGTTTGAGGGGATGAGGAAGTGGCTCTGGTTATTTGCTTCTGTACCAGGTCGGGAGGGTAGTTGCAGGATGCGAAAGCTGCTTTCAGGTTGTTGGTGTAATGGTTCAGGGATTCAGGACTGGAGCAGATTCGTTTGCCATGAAGACGTGGAATGAGTGGCAGCTGTCATAATGGAGGTACTGTTGCTTGTTGGTGGGTTTGATGTGGACGGACGTGTGAAGCTGGCCATTGGACAGATGGAGGTCAACGTCAAGGAAAGTGGCATGGGATTTGGAGTAGGACCAGGTGAATCTGATGGAACCAAAGGAGTTGAGGTTGGAGAGGAAATTCTGGAGTTCTTCACTGTGAGTCCAGATCATGAAGATGTCATCAATAAATCTGTACCAAACTTTGGGTTGGCAGGCCTGGGTAACCAAGAAGGCTTCCTCTAAGCGACCCATTAATAGGTTGGCGTATGAGGGGGCCATCCTGGTACCCATGGCTGTTCCCTTTAATTGTTGGTATGTCTGGCTTTCAAAAGTGAAGAAGTTGTGTGTCAGGATGAAGCTGGCTAAGGGAATGAGGAAAGAGGTTTTAGCTAGGGTGGCAGGTGATTGGCATGAAAGGAAGTGCTCCATTGCAGCGAGGCCCTGGACGTGTGGAATATTTGTGTATAACTAAGTGGCATCAATGGTTACAAGGATGGTTTCCGGGGTTAACAGATTGGGTAAGGATTCCAGGCGTTCGAGAAAGTGGTTGGTGTCTTTGATGAAGGATGGGAGACTGCATGTAACGGGTTGAAGGTGTTGATCTACGTAGGCAGAGATACGTTCTGTGGCGACTTGGTAACGAGCTACAATGGGGCGGCCGGGATGATTGGGTTTGTGAATTTTAGGAAGAAGGTAGAAGGTAGGGGTGCGGGGTGTCGGTGGGGTCAGGAGGTTGATGGAGTCAGGTGAAAGGTTTTGTAGGGGGCCTAAGGTTCTGAGGATTCCTTGAAGCTCCGCCTGAACATCAGGAATGGGATTACCTTGGCAAACTTTGTATGTGGTGTTGTCTGAAAGCTGACGCAGTCCCTCAGCCACATACTCCCGACGATAAAGTACCACGGTCGTGGAACCCTTGTCCGCCGGAAGAATAACGATGGATCGGTCAGCCTTCAGATCACGGATAGCTTGGGCTTTAGCAGTGGTGATGTTGGGAGTAAGATTAAGGTTTTTTAAGAAGGATTGAGAAGCACGGCTGGAAGTCAGAAATTCCTGGAAGGTTTGGATAGGGTGATTTTGAGGAAGAGGATGTGGGTCCCGCTGTGACGGAGGATGGAACTGTTCCAGGCAGGGTTCAATTTGGATAGTGTCTTGGGGAGTTTGATCATTAGGAGTAGGATTAGGATCATTTTTCTTCATGGCAAAGTGATATTTCCAGCAGAGAGTACGAGTGTAGGACAGTAAATCTTTGACGAGGGCTGTTTGGTTGAATCTGGGAGTGGGGCTGAAGGTGAGGCCTTTGGATAGGACAGAGGTTTCGGATTGGGAGAGAGGTTTGGAGGAAAGGTTAACTACTGAATTGGGGTGTTGTGGTTCCAGATTGCGTTGATTGGAATTTTGAGGTTTTGGAGGGAGTGGAGCTGGAAGTGGGAGATTGAGTAGATGGGGGAGACTGGGTTTGTGTGCAATGAGAGGAGGTTGAGGTTTGCTGGAAAGGTTGTGAAGGGTGAGTGAGTTGCCTTTCTGGAGGTGGGAAACCAGGAGATTGGATAATTTTTTGAGGTGGAGGGTGGCATGCTGTTCTAATTTGCGGTTGGCCTGTAGGAGGATGCTTTGAACAGCTGTTGTGGATGCGGGAGAGGAAAGATTGAGGACTTTTATTAAGGATAGGAGTTGACGGGTGTGTTCATTGGCTGAGATGATGTGTAGGTGAAGGATTAGGTGGGTGAGGGCAATGGAGTGTTCAGTTTGGAACTGGTATAGGGACCGATGGAAAGAAGGGTTGCAGCCAGAGATGGGAACTTGAAGTGTGAGGCCTTTGGGGGTAATGCCAAATGTCAGACAAGCCTGAGAAAATAAAATATGGGAGCGTAATCTGGCTAGGGCGAAGGCATGTTTGCGGAGGGAATGTAAATAAAACTTAATGGGGTCGTTGTGGGGGTGTTGTGAGGGTGACATGGTATTAGAAGGTGGAAAGTGTAACATGAGGCTGAAATGAAAATTAAAAATATATATATATGGGGAGAGATAAAGGTGAATTAGAAAGCAACTGGAGATCTGGTGTGAAAAAAGGCGAGAAAGTGTTGGTTAAAGCTGGGCTGTGTTGATCCTGTGGTGAACTTGGGTTGGTAGACAACGATGTGCATAAAGGTTAGGTTGTTGTGTTGCCGCCAAAACACGTTAAAGGGTGGAGAAATTCGGGAAAATTTCGAAAAAACTACGTGTAAATGTATTAAAGGGAGTGGTTTTGTGGTGGCAGATTATGAGAATGAGGCTAACAATTGTCTGACGAAGAAATAATGACGTTAAAACCTGTGGGAAGCGGCTAAAAATGATCAATGATCTGTAAAAAAAACGGAAATGGAAATAAAGTGAAAGTTATTAGAACTAGCCGAAATGGCTGTTTAATAGGTGAAAGGAACTGTTTGTGAACTAGAAACGGTGGATTTTATAGCGGCGGTAGTGTTGAAAGCGGAAAAAAAATTTTTTTGGTTATGGTTTGGAAGTGGGTTACGTATTATTGAGTATATATAGGCGGGATAAAATTGTATAGTAGATTACGGTAAAAAGGAGAAGGTGAATACAAAGTGAACCTACTGGCAAAAACGGAAAGAGAAAATAAGACGACAGAAAAGATATCGAAATGCAACAGTGACAATAACAAACGTGATTGTTGGGATCAAATTAATGATATGAATATAATAGAGGGAAACATTCCACGCGGGGAAAATATATTTAAAAACAAAGATGATGTGACTTACCATACGAAAGCGCTGGCAGGTCGATAGAAACACAAACAAACACATACATACACACAAAATTCTAGCTTTCGCAACCAATGGTTGCTTCATCAGGAAAGAGGGAAGGAGAGGGAAAGACGAAAGGATGTGGGTTTTAAGGGGGAAGGGTAAGGAGTCATTCCAATCCCGGGAGCGGAAAGACTTACCTTAGGGGGAAAAAAGGACAGGTATACACTCACGTGCACACACACACATATCCATCCACACATACACAGACTCAAGCAGACATTTGTAAAGGCAAAGAGTTTGGGCAGAGATGTCAGTCGAGGTTTTAAGATGTTGTTGAAAGACAGGTGAGGTATGAGCGGCGGCAACTTGAAATTAGCGGAGATTGAGGCCTGGAGGATAACGAGAAGAGAGGATATACTGAAGGGCAAGTTCCCATCTCCGGAGTTCTGACAGGTTGGTGTTAGTGGGAAGTATCCAGATAACCCGGACGGTGTAACACTGTGCCAAGATGTGGACTGACATCTCTGCCCAAACTCTTTGCCTTTACAAATGTCTGCTTGTGTCTGTGTATGTGCGGATGGATATGTGTGTGTGTGCGAGTGTATACCTGTCCTTTTTTCCCCCCTAAGGTAAGTCTTTCCGCTCCCGGGATTGGAATGACTCCTTACCCTAATATATATATATATATACTTGATATGTATATGTTACCATCTTTTATTTTTTTAGAAATACTAAGCCAATTTTCATGAACACCACAAGGCTGGCAGTATGTGATGGGAAGATGAGGTGTATGTAGGGTGACCATATTTTCTTCGGACAAACAAAGAATGGAAAGACTGGAAAGAAGTACATTTCACGTTTTCAGAAATATACTTATTAAGAAATGTAACATTTATAACACAGAATGTAGAAAGACATACAGTAAGAATTAGTACAAAAAAAGGTCTTAGTGAACACAAGGAATTTATGGTTTTGTGGATTCCACAATGCAATCATATTTCTTCGAAGATGAAATTTCATTCAGCAACTCAGGTTTGCCTAATAGCTATGAATAGAAGTCAGTGCAATTGTATTTACTGAAGTTTAAACACGTCAGTAAAATACACTTAATGCTCCTCACCATAAATCTATTCCTCTCATCTGTCCACTGTGATGATACTAAGTTGAAAATTCCTTCAACATTTGCATTGTGGGTAGGGAGTGAAAATAAGTACTGTGCTATATTAAGCGATTCTCTGAACTGTTCATTACACTGGCAAGATCTGAAAAACCTACACCATTTTTCATGTGCCATCAACTGATTCCAATGTTCACTGTCTGTTTCCACTTGTTGTTTTACATATGACTGTATATGAACTATTTCATCAAATAAGAGTCTGTCGTTTACTAGAATGCCCTTTCCATTTAGCCACATTAAAGTATTTTCAACTACTGACCATTCTGGTGGTTCTGTGAGCATCATCCATGAGAATACAGAAAACTCAGCTATTCCCTGTAAGCATGAGGATAAATAGTCTACTGAAGCATCATAAAACATTGATACTGCTATGTCAAATTTCTTAACAGACTGGTCATCACAATCATTCAGCAGTTTTTTTTACACTTAGTGGTACAAAATGTTCATGTTTCCTCGAATTTAGACTTGTCAGAACTTTATTTAAGACTGCTAATACTTCACATATGGAATTATTCTGTTTCTCAATGCTCTGAATGGATTGTTGGAAAACACCCATTTGTGGATGTACAAAAAGTAAATAACATTCATTTATAGGATCACTGAAAAAACTCTTTAAGATTGCAGGGTACTTTGAGTTAGACTGTGACAAAAAGTAAGATTTCAAAGGTTCATACGTTTTCAAGATTCTTTCTGTGGCTGGCAACAATGAAAGCCACCTTGTTTTGGGAAAGGTAAGTAAATTTTTGTAAGTGACACCAACAAATTCACAGAATTTAGTGAGTTCTGCAACACGAACACAAAAAATATGAAAGTGATTGTACAACTACATGACAATGCAGTTAATGTCAGCAGGTAAAACATCACAAGCACTTTGAAGTGTGTTATGAACAACATGTGCTGGACAACCTATGCCAAGAATGTTAGAGTTTTTTAATTTTTCTTTCAGATGTGTGAAAACTTTCCCTATCTCTTCATTAACCCCCCAAAATTACAGTTAGTATTGTCTGCACCAAATGCAACACAATTTGAGATGATGCTGAATGACTGTATAACATGAGAAAGATAATTGGAAATTGTTTTGGACTTTTCGTTCTGCAATTGATTAAGATCAAGCAGTTTTGTTTGCAGTCCACCTCACTTACAGAAAAATACTGAACTATCACAGGAGAAATTTTCTGATGCCCATGGTTGCTAGCATCAGTAGATATTGAAAAGTATTTTGCACTGTTTACAGCAGCTATTACCTGTTTCTGGGAATGCAGAGCTATAATTTGATAATTGCTTCACACTTTGTTCTTCCACACGAAACATTTTCTGCAATCTTAGAATCAGGAATTTCTTTTTTTGTTTAGTTGAACACTGCAGTCATTAGAACGATAGCTTTGGTGGTGTTTTAAAAACATGGAATGACAGGGTTCCTTCTGCTGCAGCTACATTTTTCTGTTCCTGTGTATTTGAAGTTACAAAATATCTCGTCATTTTTTGCAAGGAATCTGCCAATCGAAGATTCTTCCTTTGTTCCTCTGATTCCATATGATGCTTGAGATCTGCAGCACCACCATGAGACACGGATACAGCACAGTTACATACGTTACATTTTGCTGAACAGTCATAGTCTGTAGCAGTGAAGCAAGGAAATTTCCTCTGAAGCTCTTCTGAAAACTTTGATTTTCATTTCGGCATCGCCACGACGTGCTAGCCCTTAACGAAACTGATACTGAGTGTTCACAACAATGGCAAGCAAAAGCAAAGAAAATAAGAGTATGCAACAATTATAGTGCTTAAGATATACATTATCAGGGGGTACCAACATACAGAATATCAGTTTCAATTGATAGTTTATAAAATCGACGCTCAGAAAATATTTTAACCAATTTGTAAATGTCTGAAAATAATCCTTGCAAGTGGGGACAAATTGCTTGTTTTAAAAAAAAAGTCGGGACAAATTTTTGAGCCTCAAAAAATGGGACATTCCCGATTAATCGGGACATATGGTCACCCTAGGTGTATGGCCAAGGGCCGGACTCTGATTTTGGACAAATAATTATGTAAGTGATAATCCATAAAAATCTTTCTACAATAATAATTTATGCTTACATATAATGCTTATCAGATGTTTTTCTTGTTTCTAGTAATCTTGGATAATGACATAGCTATTTCGGAATGGGTCAACGTCATAGCAAGTGTCTGCCCAACTAGAAGATGGTGATTTCCTTATTGAGAAACATACCCCAATTAGAGCGCAATGATGAGGAGTTGAAATCTGTGTTAACATTCACACTGATGATTGACTATATAAGGACCAAAAATTATTTATGCTTCATACAATTCTTATCTATCATGTTTGTTTTTTCCTTAGGAATAGTCACATGCAATGCTTATCTACTTCCCTTTTTTCTGCAGCAATATCAGAACCTTGAGGATTGTGTCTTGCAACAACAGCCCACCTGAGGTAGTATTACCTCATCATGATCACCTCAGCCTGGACTGTCGATGTCATGATCACCTCAGCCTGGACCATTGGCATCATGAATCACCTTACCCTGGATGACAGACATCTGCGGGCAGAAGTATCTTTGCCCATTTTACTAGCATCAGTGAGATCAATGAGCATCAGGTACACCATGCCACAGCTTTGCCCCATGCATTGATTACAGACATGTATGCTATGAAATCACACATCTCCTCCTGTGCCCCCCCCCCCTCCCCCCTCCCCTCAAAAAAAGTGATGTGATATCAATAAACAAATCATTGTGCATCTGTGGAGGGAAAATGGTTTGATATTATAGGGCAGCTCCATTACTGAGTGGTTTGAGGATTCCTCCTTGAGTATCGTATATATTCAGTTCCCTGAAATGCAAGAAAGAGGATCTGGGAAAGCTCTACGTCGAGTCCTCCACTTGGATGTTCACACCTTTTTTTTTTTAACTGTTAAATGGGTGGGGGTCCTCCAATATCCATTTTACAGGGGATGTAGCTGGAAGACAAGCAATTATTAATCTGCAAAATGATGATGACTTTCACTTTGAATTCGTCCTTCTGGATAGGGAAAGACATTACAAGAATCATCCAGTGCATACAAGTAAATAACAAATGCTTAATGTTTGTGGAAGAGGAGGAGGAGATTAGTGTTTAGCGTCCTGTCAACAACCAGGTCGTTAGAGACACCATAAGCTCAGACCAAGGAAGAAAAGAGAAGGAAAGCAGCCATGCCCTCTTGAAGGAACCATCCTGGCATTTGCCTTAAGCAATTTAAGGAAATCATGGAAAACCTAGATCAAGATGGCTGGACATGGATTTGAACTGTCATCCTCCAGAATGAGAGTCCAGTGTGCTAGCAAGCTGCCTCCCCTCACTTTGCCCTCACCAGTTGAATCAACATTTACAATATCATGGTTCAATAACTTTTGTATGGCTGATAGTTCACCAGCATATGCATTATGTTGCAGGCAAAATACTCACCAAGACTGTGAAAAAATATTAGTATGTATAATAGTTGTTGCTCTGTGTTCTGCACTTAATAACTTAGCAGTGATCTCTATGTGAAGTTTCAGCTTCTTTAGCTGATTAAACCCACAAATGCAGCAGTTAACTGCTTTCTTCTGTAATGATATATTTTCCTGCAATTTGCTCATAGGAATGTTAATGCAATAAATCACATCATCTTCATTTGCAAGCTGAGAGAGCAGCCATTTTGTAGGATTTTCCCCTATATATGGTTCAAAGTCATTAAGCCTCAAGTTGTATGTGCGTACAACCTGATAGGCTGCTGCATATGGTACACGTTGTTCTGCAAAAGTGGTACGTGAGGCAGTGGGTTCCCTCTCACAGAATTTCTTAAATTTTAAGAACATATTCATTCCAGTAGGCTAGCCAGCTGCTTCCCCTCACTTTGCCCTCTCCAGTCATGCCCTGTGTACAGCAATTCAGCAGATGCTGTGCTAATCACTTGCTTGTAGTAAACACGTTCAGATATCTAGTGTGAAAATATTGTTTGTGATCTTTTGTATTCAGATGGGTGGAAATTAGAAGAGACATGCTTTTGTTCCGACACAAGTGTTGTTTTTCCCCGTTAACTAAGAACAATAAATCTTCACATTTCTAGACCTGATCGGCAACATTGGAGAGGAGGGGGGTCCAGAAGCTTTATGTTCCAAGCTGAGCATGAATACATTGCTCAAGGAACATAGAAGTCTTTACCATCAAGAGAAAATATAAAAATTAGCTGTAGCAGGGTATGGTCTACAGTCGGGAGATAATTTAGTGAAGTTTTCCAAAACCAAATTTTACCTATATCCACATCTATATCTATATTCTGCAAATCACCATGAGGTGCATGGCAGAGTGTACATCCCACTGTACCGGTTGTTATGGTTTCTTCCTGTTCCATTCACATATGGAGTGTGGAAAGATTGATTGTTCTAATGTCTTTGTGCACAGAGTAACTATTCTGATCTTATCTTCACAATCCTTACACGAGCTATATGCAGGGCATTGTAGTATATTCTTAGAGTAATCATTTAAAGCCAGTTCTTGAAACTTTTTTAATAGACATTCTCAGGATAGTTTACATCTGTCTCCAAGATTCTGCCAATGCAGTTCCTTCAGTATCTCAGTTACACTCTCCCAAAACAAACCTGTGACCATTCAAACTGCCCTCCTCAGTATACGTTCAATATCCCCTGTCAGTTGTATCTGACACAGGGCCCACACATTTGAACAATATTGTAGAACCAGTCACACTGGTGATTTGTAAGCAATCTCTTTTGTAGACTGATTGCACTTCCCCAGTATTCTACTATAACTGCTGTAACGTAATATTTGCGGCAGTTCCTAAAAGATGTTGCTTGACAATATTTAGTCTAATTTTAAATCACGAAGAACACACGACACTTGGCCTGCTTACGACTTCTTTATTGACTTTTGCTTAGCAGCTATCTCAGAATCATCACATCTTTGCTACCAAAGAATAAACAAGAAAAAAATTAAAGATATTACATCATGTTATCAGTAATGAACTATAACTATTAACGGTCTTGGGAACTTCATAAAATATAAAAATTCTATTTAGATTCATCACTGTTGCCTTTACACTACTCCCCCACCAGTAACATAGTTATGAATTAATACACGGTGATGAAAGATCAGCACAACCTTAACATAAAACAATAAAAAAACATATTGGAATGACAAAAGATACGATAAAAATAATTACAAAAACTTTTTACAATGTCTGGTATGATATTTGATTAATTCTCCACAGAGACAACTGCTCTAAGAATTGAGGTGGGAACCTTATAATCCATCCTGACTTCGATACTCTGATATTTGGAGGTGGTTCCTCTGTGGGATGTTGTGGTTCAGTGTCCTTGGAAAAGTTTGGAAGTTCCTTCTCTGATGCCCATTCTTCTTGCAGGAGATAAGCTGGTTTAAGTCTGTCCACTGACACATTTATGTGTTTACACTTCCTTTTAATAGTGAAATATTTTTCATGTCTTGAAATAACAGGAAAGGGGCCATCATATGTAGGTTCTAATGGTTTTCTAACCCTGTCACATCTCAGGAAGACATGGGAACAGGTTTGCAGATCTTTTGGAACAAATACTGATCTTGCTTTGCTTTGTGCAGGCCTACTAGGTTTCAGATGAAGCATGTGCTTTTGCAAATTAGATGCAAATGAATCAAGGTCAATCTCTGTAGTGGGCTCTTCAAAAAATTCACCAGGAAGTCTTATAGTTTTTCCATATACCATCTGTGCAATGGAATGGTTCGACGTTTCTCGCACTGCAGTGTGCAACCCCAATAGAACAGTAGGCAGAATTTCTGTCCAATTAGAACTGTTATGGACCTTGATTGCAGACTTCAGAGTTCTATTTAGTCGCTCAATTTTACCATTGCATTGAGGATGATATGGCGTTGTGTGCTGAATTTTCATTCCACATACTATGCCCAAATTATTAAACAACTGCAATCTAAACTGTGTTCCTTGGTCAGTGATTACCTGTGATGGTACATCAAATCTTGCAATCCAGTGCTGGTAGAAGGCTGTTGCCACTTTTTCAGCTAAAATATCTTCAAGTGGTATGATTTCCATCCAAGATGTGAAATGGTCAATACAAGTTAAACAATAAGTCATGCCATTAGGAGGAGGAAAAGGTCTGATGAGGTCAATGTGTACAACACTGAAAAGTTCATCAGGTTCTTCAAACTTCTCTAGCGGTGATTTTGTGTGGCGAGTGACCTTGGTTTTCTGACAACTGACACAGGATTTAGTCCACTGTCGCACATCACTTTTGATGTTTGACCAAATGGCTCTGCTACTCAACAGTTTCACTGTTGTCTTTATGCCAGGATGAGCTAAACCATGAAAATGAAGAAATATTTGATAACAAAGGGTTGAGGAATATAAGGTTTGATATTTGCAGTGAATGTGTCACACCACAATGTTTTCCCTGATGGAAGTTGATATGACTTGAAGAATAAGGAGTTATTCCCTTCTTGGAGTTGCTGTAGTTCTTGATCTTGTTGCTGGTTTTTAGCAATTTCATCATAATCCAGTATTACTACTTCATAAACTCTGGACAGGGCATCTGCAACAATATTGTCATGGCCACTGACATGATGAATATCGGTCAAAAATTGTGAAATTTACTGCAACTGTCTCAACTGTCAAGGAGATGCCTTATCATTGTTTTGCTTGAAAGCAAATGTGAGTGGCTTATGATCAGTGAAGATTATGTAGTCTCTTCCTTCCAGTAAATGCTTAAACTTGTTTTACAGAAAGGTAAATTCCCAATAATTCTCAGTCATAGGTACTGTAACCCTTCTGTGATTTACTCAGTTTCTGTGAAAAGAATGCATCAGGTCTCCAATTTCCATTTTCCAGTTGCTGGAGCACAGAACCAACAGCAATATCTGATGCGTCTGTACATAATGCTAGGGATAACTCCGAGTTAGGAAAAGCCAATAATGCACCATTTACTATATCTTGTTTAGATTTCTCAAACATTTTCTTTGCTTCTTCAGTCCACTGAATTTGTCTATTATCCTTCTTTCTTGCTCCATTAAGATAGTCATGCAAAACAGCTTGAGTCTGTGCTGCATCTTTAAGGTAGCGATGGTAGTAGTTGACAATGCCAAGAAATCTGTGGAGCTCATGCAGTTTGTCAGGTAACTTATACTCTAAAATTGCTTGCACTTTCTCAGGTAGTGGACGGGATCCCTCTGATGTTATCCAGTACCCCAGGAATTTACTCCAAAGGTTCATTTTGATATGTTGATTCGAAGTCCATAATTAGACAATCGCTCCAGGACTAGTTTCAGGTGTGTTTGGTGTTCTTCAATACTGGATGAGGCGATTAAAATGTCATCGAGGTAAGGAAACACAAAATCTAGCCCAAACATAACATCATTAATGAATCGCTGGAATGTTGAAGGTGCATTCCGCAGGCCAAAGCTCATGATATTAAATTCATACAGTCCAAATGGTGTGATTACAGCTGTTTTGTGCTTATCTTCTTCAGCAATAGGTATTTGATAATAGGCCTTAAAGAGATTCATTTTATAAAATATGTTTTTGCCTTGAAAAACACAATGGAAATCTTCTATTCCAGGTACAGGATAACGGTCTGGAATTGTTCTTTCATTTAACCGTCTATAATCTCCACACGGACATATTGAGCCATCCTTCTTAGGTACAATATGGAGAGGACTTACCCATGCAGATTTAGATGGTCTAATGATGCCACTGTCTAACATGAATTTAAATTCTTTTTTGCCATCGCCATGCACTTTGGGCCTAACTGTCTTGCTCTAGACAACACAGGCAGTCCATCAGTGGTAATACAGTGTTTGACATCATGTTTAATTTTGCTAGGTACCAAACTAGGTTTAGCTATGTCTGGATACTGTAACAGTAGATCTGACATTTTGTGTTTTGGCTCATGGTGCTCAGGATGTTTTCCTCTGAGATTGACATAACTTTACCCTCAGCATTGAGCTTGGTTACATCATCTATTAATCTTTTATTATGGACATCTACTAATAATTTAAATTTATTAAAAAAATTGGCACCCAATATAGCTTTATTGATCTTCACAACTATAAATGGCCATTGAAATTGATGTCGCAGTCCCAGATCAGTAGTACGAAGTTCGATTCCGTATGTAGAAATTTCGTACCATTTGCAGCATACAGTTTATATTGTGACTCACCATTAACATTTGCGTGAGAGGGAATTACAGAAACATCCACTCCACTGTCGACTAAAAATTGCCAATCCCGTTTTTTTGTCGGTTATAAATAAGCGGGTTTTGCGGCAATGGACTTGGGCAGCAGAACTTGCCACTAATTCAGCAACTGGGTCGCATTTCCCTTTTCAGTCCAGCTACATGGAGGTGTGCATTTTTCAGGCTTGCAGTTCTGCCCAAAGCGAAAGTGGTCATAACACTACTTGCCCTTGGGGTTGTATTTATTTCGAGACTTACTACGACTTCTTTTACATTGACACTCACAGCTTCTGTTACGAGACCTGCCTCGATAACAATATGCATAGGTGCAGTACTGAGTCAAATGTTTCTCACAAATCAAGAAATACTGCCTCTACCTGGTTGCCTTGATCAAAATTTCAGTATGTCATGTGAAAAAAGTGCAAGTTGGTTTTCACATAATCAGTGTTTTTGCAGTCCATAGTGGTTGGCAAGAAGGACGTTATTCTATCCAAGAGACTTCATGTTTGACCTCAGAATATGTTTTAAGTCTCTACAACAAATCAATGATAAGGATATTGGACAGTGGTATTGTGGATCACTTCTACTACCCTTCTTGTAGATGGGTGTGACCTGTGCCGTTTTTCAAGAACTGGGCAAGGTTTTTTGTTCTAGGGATCTATGATAGATTATAATTAGAAGAGTGGCTAACTCAGCCTCAAATTCAGTAGAGAATCTGACAGGGATTCCATCAGGGCCTGGAGCTTTGTTCAATTTTAACGATTTCAGCTGTTTCTCAACACCACTGACACTAATACTTATTTCATTCGTCTTTTTAGTGGTACAACAACTAAATTAGGGCAGTTCTCCTGATTTTTCCTTTATAAAGGAACATTTGAAAACTGAGTTAAGCATTTCAGCTTTAGCTTTGCTATCCTCAATTTCAGTTCTGATCTTATTTGCTAGGGAATGGATACTAACTTTGGTGCCACTAACAGTCTTTACATATGTCCAGAATTTTTTTGGGTTCTGTGAAAGATCACTTCACAATATTCTGCTATGGTAGTCATTGAAGGCTTCACACATTGGTCTTTATGCATCCAAACAAGTTTCATTCAGCATCTCCCTATCTATAGCCCTACACTTCGTTCTATACCTACTATGCAGTAAACTCTGTTTCTTTAGAAGTTTCTTTACAGTGACTGAATACCATGGAGATTCCCTTTCATTAAAAACTGATCTACTGGGTCATATCGATCCAGTGGATGGTAAATTATTGTTTTAAACTTGAGCCAGAGTTCCTCTACATGCTCATGCCCTGTGCTTTAAGTATCAAGTTCCTCACTGAGATATGACACTATTGATTTTTATCTACTTTACTGAACATATCTATATTTCTGCTTGTTTTAGCTGTCCTTTGTACTTTGGTAATTTTTGTTGCCACTGCCACATCATGGTCACTGATACCAGTTTTGACGTGGATATCCTGAAAGAGGTCAGGTCTATTTGTTGCCATTAGATCCAATATGTTTTCATCATGGGTGGCCTTTGTAACTATCAGTTTTAGGTAGTCTTCTGAGTAGGCATCACAGGATGTCTTATCATGCCCACCACCAACAAAAGTGTCATTTTCCCAATTAATTGTTGGGTTATTAAAGTCTCCACCAATGGTTACAGTACGAGTGAGGAACTTATGTACAAGCAAACTGAGGTTTTCTCTAAAGTTTTTGTTTACATCAGGAGATGAGTGTGGTGGTTGATAGAAGGAACGAATTATCATTTTATGCCCTCCCCTGATACTGAATCTTGCCCAAACAATCTCACATGCAGCTTTAATTTCTACCCCGGTGGATTTGAGTTTTTTGTCTACTGCGACAAATACGGCACCTCCACTGTCCATTTGCCTATCCTTTCAATACACACTTAAATTTTCTCCAAAAGTCTCACTGCTATCAATTTCGAAATTAGTAAGTGAGCTTCAATGCTTTTCATGAGGTCTTCAAACACTGGCACTTTGTTGAAAGTGCTTCAGAAGTTTATCATTAGAATTTTCATACTGTGGGAGGCATTTCTTTCATTTTTACACTGATACCCCTGGATTTCCTACAGCTATGGTTATCTGGATTTGATAGAGAGCCAACCAATCTAAAAAAAAAAAAAAAAAAAAAAAAAAAAAACCTTTGTGTGCACCACACACACAGACAGCTACATGAATAGCACGCTCTGGTGTGTAGTGCAACCTAATCTAATTAGGGATACCCTACAGTTCTCAACCCTAAGGCACAAGGCCAGGAAGTTACAGCCTAGGTTGTCACAGAACATTCAAAGTCTTTGGTTCAGTCCTTCCACTTGACTCAGAACAAAAGGAACATGATCAGTTCTGGGGACAATGATGCAGATTGTGAGCATCTTTGAAACTTCACATGCAAGGCTGGTCTTCTGAACCTTCTCTGCCAGTCACTGGAATGATTCAAGAATCACCTGAGAGCTCAGATGACAGATATCTTTGTCTAATGTGTTCCACAAACTGCAGTTGGTTGCATCCTGTTCTCTCAATGGCTGCTGGAATAGCCTCTTCTACATCTTGAATAAGGCACCTAGGCATACATACTGAGTGTACCTGGTGTCATTTCCTGTCCCTTGCCGCCATTTCCCTGAAGGGTACCATCATTTGTCATACATTTGAACTACTGATGATTAATGGACCCCTACATCTTGTATTTGCCTCTTCCTGATATTGGATAAAACAGGTTTCCTCTTAAAACAGGTAAAGTGAGTCCCACTGGGTCAGTTTCAGTTTCAGTGAAAGACAGCACCTCAAACTTGTTGGTTAGTGGGATCGGCACAACACCCTGAGTCCTCCCTGGTCCCTGTCCACCTAGATCTATCCTTGACATGCCACTGACAATCAAGTGGATAGCTAATGACAGATCCTCTACTTCCTGCAGAGGAGACAGGATCCACAGGAGAGGATTGTACTGGACGTACCTCTGATACCAGTATCCCAGGTACACAACTCTCAGTAGCTCTTCCCACACACCAATTCTCAGCAGCTGCCAGTCATTTGACAGTAGTCAGGACAATTTCCAGCTTCTTATAAAGATCAACCAACTCATCTTGTGCTTGAGAACAGCATTCACAGTCAAGCTGCATTTTGGCTGATGCAATGTATTACAAGGCAGTGAACAAAATGACTTTAAATTAAGCCTTCTGCTTATGTTTTAATCTGTTGAGCTAAAAAGCTGCTAATTCCCAATTAGAACTGAAGCAGATACACATGGCAATATTTCCACTCAGCCAACACAAGAACCTGTGGTAAAAATTACTAGTTTCCTAAAACCTTTTGATGTTAATTACAGCTATTAGCAAACTCTAGAACAGAGTTAATTTTTGATAAATGTGGATAATATATACTGCTACTCCTCTTTAAGCAAAAACTAGATGTAACACAATATCTTAGAAAATGTGCTACAGTAACTAAATGACAAACACTGATCTACTACAAACTTCTTACACAGATGTGACATGAACAGTAAAATATGCTAATCTAGAACTTTAATTCTATAGTGATGAACTATTATCTACAGGTATATTGAGAAACCATGAAAATATTAAAATATGAGGATAATTTTAACAAAAAAGAACCAGCCATGAAGCTTAGTTACGTATGGAGAGTTGCTCTACAGAATCAATAATAAGTTTTACCTTTTACGGATAGTAGTTGATAGTTAAATTTTACCCCTGATAAGGATTGTCTCTGCCAGTTACACCTAAACTTCAACTACACCGCTCTTCCACAGCATTTATCAGTCAGCAAAACCCAATAGAAGAAGGAGCCTCTTGGGAGACATCCAGCACAGCTCTGGATGAAACATTAGGGATGGAAAAGTTTCGTGGACCCAGATCATACAACTTGTAAGATTCAACAACAGCTAGAACATCCAGTCATGAAAGCCTTGGTTGTATGATTTTTCCAAAGTAGCTACATCATGCTCTAGTTGCACCTTTAATAAAGACAGACAATACAAAGAAAGGTAATGCAACTTAAAACTAGATGCCAGTTTCAGTGCTGTCTGTTTTCTCAAAAATAATTGAATCAATCATGAAAAATAGACTAATGAGTTACATGGATAAACACAACCTTCTTGATGAAGCACCATTTGGTGAAAACCAAGAGAACTGCAATATGAAGCTTGTAAACTGCTTCCTGCAGCTTACTTAACTTACTGTTGTATTGTTCCTTTGATGATGGGTGTACCTCTGCTTTTTCATAATAAGTAGCAATTTTCAATAATTTTGCCTGTAGCTCACTTGTTCCAGTGTATCAGAAAATGTTTGGCATATCCAGTTATTGAATTAAGAAGCTGACAGTTCTTGTACAAACTTTTGAATGTATTAATGAACTTGACCAATCTATATATATAAAACAAAGTCGGGTTTGTTACAACACTTATAACTCAAGATCTGCTGGACCAATTTTCATGGTTTTTGATTTGTTGGATTTGTCTCCGCCTCGAATAGGAGAATACATCTTAAAAATAATGAAAAATTGACGAATAAAAATTTTCATGGTTTTTGATTTGTTGGATTTGTCTCCGCCCGGAATAGCAGAATACATCTTAAAAATAATGAAAAATTGACGAATACTTGAAAAATGCGTTATTTTCCCTAAAAGTTCTTTAGTTTCGGAGCTGTCAAATTTTTTTGTCAAAATCTGTAAGTAATGATTGACATTTATGCATGCGTTCATAAACTATTTAAAATGGATGAATAAACTATTATGTGTATTTTTTTTAAAAAAAGATTGAAAAATATTACGCGTGCGTTCAGAAATGTGTAATGAATACTTAATCATTTCAATAAATGCTCATTTGTTTATTACATGTCAAACATTTGTTGTCCAATCCTGTCAAATACTGTAACAACTATTTATGTGTGCGTTCAGAAATTTATTTTGTGTAAAATGTCTCGAAAGTTCAGGTAGGTACTGTTATATTTGCTTGTTTTAGACATTAATTTGTGTAAATTATTTATTAAATTAATTAAAGATTTATTCTACAGGTTAACAAAAGTGTAAATGTCTTTTCATAGGTTGTCTATGATTTTTCTTGATAAGCTATTGTCTGTCTCGATTGTTTTATGTGGTTTTGTGCGAGTGCATATTCAGTATTACTATTAATAAAAATGCCGCGTCCTAGAAGATCTAATCTTTCCCAGCGGAGCCGTAATGCAATTAGGCAACGGAATATCGCGAGTCAATTATCTGACGAAGAACGAGAAATTGCCCGAGAAGAGCGCCGCGTTAGGATGGAGCAAAGAAGGGCCTTAATTCGTGCTTCTCAAACACAAGAGCAAAGAGAGGCAGCCCATGAAACGGCTAGATTAGAAACGAGAAATCGTCGAGCTTATCGTACAAATGAACAGAGGAATAATCTTCGAAGTGCAAGAAGAAATGGTTCAAGTATTGATTTGAATCGAGCAGCGTTTCGATATGATTGCACCATCGACGACAGCTTGCATCGTTTAGTTTGCATTGATCCAATGGACGTTGTTTGCCAGCATTGTGGCGCGTTGAAGTTTGCTGGTGAAATGCCTGGTTTGTGCTGCCTTAGTGGTAAAGTGACATTGCCATTAGTGGTACCGCCACCAGAGCCATTGCGTTCCCTGCTTTATGGCGAAACACTAGAATCACGACATTTTCTAGCGAACACTCAAAAATACAATGTCTGTTTCCAAATGACTTCATTTGGGGCGGAAATTATCGAAGAACACGGATATAATCCGACATTTAAGGTAATTTACATTAAAAACTTTATTTTCTATGGTTGTAAAAAAAATTTGGAATGTAGTTTGTTAGATTTCTGTATTTGTCTCTAAAATAAAAATTGTGTGTTATTACTTGAAAAAAGAAAGTGTTTGTAAATCTAACTATAACTATGGCTTTGAATTTACAGATTCAAGGCCAGATTTGCCATCGCATTGGATCATTGCAACCTATTGAAGGTGCACAGCACAAATTCTTGCAAATATACTTCATGGGCAATATGGAAGAACAACTTGACCGGCGTCAAGGGATCAACACAGCTACGAAAAGAGCAATTCTCCAAGATTTGCAGCAAATGCTTCATGAACATCATGCATTGGTCAGGCTGTTCAAGACTGCTTTAGAGCGCATGCCAAGTGATGACTATAAAGTTGTAATCAGAGCAGATAAAAGACCAGCTGGAACACATGAACGCACATTTAATGCTCCAACAATCGATGAAGTGGCAATCCTGATTGTTGGTGAAAACTTGGAAACACGTGATATTGTGCTTACACGACGCAATACTGGGCAACTACAAAGAATATATGAAACACACCGTTCATATGACGCGTTACAATACCCGCTGATGTTTTGGCAAGGAGACGATGGATATCACTTTAATATCAAAATGATTAATCCATTGAATGGTAAGATCAATATCATTGTTTCCATTTTAACTTGATATACATTTTATTCTCTTTGCTTTTGGTACACAAAAAAAGTTGTCACTCCTAATTTAGTAGAGAGTAGCTGTATTACGTTCATCAAAGCCTAAATTAGTTCAGCTAAAAGGTAACACGACATTCATTGACTGTTAGGCGGTACGAAGTTCGCCGGGTCAGCTAGTTAAACTGATACAAAGAATGTGTTGCAAAATCTGGTACAAGATTGCAGAGGTATGGTCTCTACCATACCACTTAAATATAATCACAATAATGATTTTCATATCAAGCCACTATAACAAACATGTGTTTACTGAAATTACAATTAAAATTTATGAATTTGCAGAGACTGACTTTAATGTAAACAGTGCCACGTTATGAAATGCATCTCTCTCTCTCTCACACACAAACACACACACACACACCAAAGACCGCCAACTCCAGCGTCTTGCACCAGAAGATGACACCACATAGGATGTCATCAGCAATCTGGGGGGGGGGGGGGGTAGAGAAGGGGAAGGGGAGGGGATAGTAGTGTATGGGTGCAGAGAGAGACAAACTCTGTCAGGTGGAGTGTGCAGGGACATGACTGCCAACAAGTGCAGTGTCAGGAAGTTGTGGGGCAGAGGTGTGTGTGTGTGTGGGGGGGGGGGGGGGATGAGCAAATAGGAGAGGGGTGGGGAAAGATGGGCAGATGCATTGGCCGACGATTGCAAATAAACAGGATAGGAGACGAGAATGAGAAGGATATGATAGGACAAAGGGGGTGAAAACTGTTGGGTGGGACAGTATGTTACCATAGGATGTCAGGAGTAGAGAATGTGTTGTAAGGATGGCTCCCAGTGTGCAGTTCAGAAAAGCTGGTGGCAGAGAGAAGGATCCACATGGCTCGGGTAATGAAGTAGTCATTTAAATCAAGTGTGTTATGTTCAGCTGCATGTAGCATCACAGGGTGGTCTACTTTGCTCTTGGTCACAGTTTGGCAGTGGCCATTCATCATGGTGGACAGCTGGTTGGTAGTTACACCAATATAAAAAGCCATGCAACTACTACAGCAGAGCTGGAAAATGACATAGCTGCTTTCACAGGTGGCCCAGCCCTGATGGGCAAGATAAAACTGTGACAGGACTGGAATAGGATTTGCTGGGTGGGTGGAATTGGCAGCTTTTGCATCTAGGTCTTCCACAGAGATATGACCCTTGTGGAAAGGGGTTGGGAGTGGGAGTGACATAGGGATGGACTAGGGTGTTACGGAGGTCAATCTCAGACAAATTTTATCCACATGGATTTTTGATGTTACATTCTTGAATGCAATTAACATGATGTCCATGTAAAACATGTAAGCATATTGCTATGGGATCCAATTTACAAACTCTGACATAGGCAGCCCTGTGCCTGCATCTTCTTTATGTGAACCAAGTGTAAAATGCTCAAACAGTTAAGTTATATTAAGATCCTGCCCAATACACCCACTGAGTGAAACAACATTTGTATGTAAGACACCAGAATCATACGTCAGACAGCCAATACCCTTCATCCTAACAAAGAACTACCCACTTTTTGGAGGTATGTATGTATTGATGAGTATGTACTGGAACAATTATGAAATTGTTGTGGGAACATCTCCTCATAGTAACATTGTGCCACACATCAGGAGCATCCTGTAGTCTCATCCTTAATGTGTCTACTGACTGACTCTAGATATATAAATCCATCCATATTTTATCACTTTTTTATCAACAAATACTAATGCAAAAAAGAACCTGAATCAGTACTGAACAGCAAACAGTTGTACATCTGGGGCAGATGGACCAGATGACATTTAACCATGTTGTCAACAGAATACCAACTCTCAACAAAAAGTCTTACTTATATGCACAATAGACATTAATTAAATTAGGCATTTGTGCAGGTGTGGTGGTACTCTCCGTATAATACACTAAGGAAATTGGGGTAACTGACTGAATAAATTAGTCTGTACAAGCCTGTCACAGAAGCCAAACAATCAGCATTCTACTTTAGTATAACTCAAAAAAAATTTGTTGATAGTATTTGGCCTCATCCAGCTTTATGCAAACATTTCCAATAACAGTCATAAAGTAATAAATTAATTTCTGCGTGGAAGGGGTAAGTATGCAATTCTGGTTTTATGAGTAGTTGCACTATTACTTATTAGCAAGATAGGCTGACATTGTTTCCTCTTGGTGATACTTATAGATTTTAACCTTGTAACATGTGAAAACCATGTTTACACTGTTTATTGACATGTAGGTAATAGACACAAAGTTAACCACCATGTACCAGGTTTTCTAATGTATTGTTCTTTCAGATTTCTGAGTTTAACACCTAGTTGAACATGTTCTGTCATGAAGACTGTTCTGTCGATACTTTCTGTTTGGGACACTACTGTGGATGTGCCATACTGAGAGAATTAAATGCAAGGTTATAAATATTATTTTCCCAAAGTTTGTTATAATATCATAATATTATTCTTACACAACATACTCATGAGCAACTGAATTAGACATCTCTCTAATTGTATGAACACTCGCTGTCACTCAGCAGACAGTGCTGTGTCAATATGGCCATAGGACAGTGGGGACATTGGGGAGCCATCCTAATTCATCTCTACTATTGCCCATAACTTTGAACTTGAACAAAGCTGGAATCAAGGTATGCCATTCTCTATATTCCAAATGAATACTATAGGATTGGGGTTAGATGACCTTGTGGGCCACACTAAACCCTCTTGTCTGTTGTTTCCTCAAACTGATATGATCATTGTAATGGTGTGGATGTATTGTCTGATGTAGAAAACAGATGTCTGTACATGATTTACAATAAGTGTCCATATCACTCATTGATGAGAGATGACGGCTGGCAGATACAGACAACAACAGAGAGGAGTTCACCTTGGGATACTTCTAGCACCTGCGTGCATCACTTCATACAATATTTCCTGTACATTTACCCTCCCATAGGCAGGTGTCAATCTGTACCATAACGGACCAGTTTGCGAGTTCGTGCTTAAACTGCTAAATAGCCTTTTCCCTCAGATCATGGTAATATTTTTAACCTGTGATTTGCAGAAAGTGTACGTACATTTTTGGAGTAGTAGCTGATACGCCTCACAACACGTTATAGATCGTAAGATTGTTCATCACTTGTTGCCCAACAATTGTTGGATATTTTGCTGCAATGTAGCCAGTATATTCATTACTACAGTCTTGACTATCATCAGAGACTCCTATCGGCATTTTGTTGCCCATGACATTTGATTATTGCCAAACTGACCATTCTCATTTACAACCTCACCTACATCCATACTCTGCAAACCACTGAAGATCATTGCATAATGTATGTACAAGATGTTAGGGTTTCTTCCTGTTCCATTTGAATATAGAGCATAGAAAGAATGTCTGCTTAAATTCCTCTGTTATGCTGTAAATAGCCTAATTTTGCTCTGAAATCCCTACAGGAGCAATAGACAGGGAGCAGCTGTTAAATGTATGAAGTGCACACATTACTCACGAAGTCTGCTAGGGAAATCAGGTGCAAATATAGGCTCCCTGCTATACATATGGATGACTGGTTGCTTTTTGTTGTTCATGCTACAAGGCCTGGAGATGGCCATTGATGAATTGAAACAGATAGCCTAAATTAAATGCTATAAAAATAATGGCTGTTGGATTATTATTTTTTCAATATAATACATTGTTGGGAAAAAAATAGTACACCTGGAAAGACAATGTCAATTTTGATCCAATGATAGCATATACCATCTGGCGATAACAGATGTACTAATAATGGTTTCAATGTTGTTGACCAACAGACAGCATTGTGGCATACCTACCAGTGCACCATCTGTGTCTACTCTTTAATAAGAAGTGCTCACTGCTAGAAGGCTCAGTGTGGTGAAAAAACTTGAAGTAAGCAGGCAACCATGCCACAGAGACACACTTGCACTCCCTACAGCCACTTGAGTGGGTTTGAAAGGAGTCAAATTGTGGCCTTCCAAGTGGTAGAAGGGCCCTCTCAGAGACTTGCCACACAAGTTGTATATGCCACATCAGATGTGCAACAATGCTGGTATCACTGGCTACATGAACATTCTCATACACATAGATGAGGTTCTGGACATCCATGCAGCAAGACTACTGCCAGGATTGTCGAATTGTAAGGGCAGCAGTGACATATCATACAGCTACAACAGCACAAATAATACAAACTGTTGCGATCCAGTTATTAGCAGTGGGACTATGGGCATGCACGTTTCTAGCCCATCTTCCACTCAACCACAGCATCAACATTGTGCAGCTCAACTGGTGCTGTCATAGGACCACTTGGAAGATGGAATGGCATGCTTTGGTCCTTAGCAGTGAGAGTAGATTCTACCTGCACACAAGTCTTGGTCGTTTGTGCATATTAGATTAGATTAGATTAATACTAGTTCCATGGATCATGAATATGATATTTGGTAATGATGTGGAACGAGTCAAATTTTCCAATACATGACATAATTAAGTTAATTTAACAACATAATTAAGTTAATATAACAAGTTTTTTATTTTTAAAATTTTTTTAAATATTTTTTTTGGTCTTTTTTTTTCTTAATTTATATCTAAAAATTCTTCTATGGAGTAGAAGGAGTTGTCATTCAGAAATTCTTTTAATTTCTTCTTAAATACTTGTTGGTTATCTGTCAGACTTTTGATACTATTTGGTAAGTGACCAAAGACTTTAGTGGCAGTATAATTCACCCCTTTCTGTGCCAAAGTTAGATTTAATCTTGAATAGTGAAGATCATCCTTTCTCCTGGTATTGTAGTTATGCACACTGCTATTACTTTTGAATTGGGTTTGATTGTTAATAACAAATTTCACAAGAGAGTACATATACTGAGAAGCTACTGTGAATATCCCTAGATCTTTAAATAAATGTCTGCAGGATGATCTTGTGTGGACTACAGCTATTATTCTGATTACACATTTTTATGCAATAAATACTTTATTCCTCAGTGATGAATTACCCCAAAATATGATGCCATATGCAAGCAATGAGTGAAAATAGGCGTAGTAAGCTAATTTACTAAGATGTTTATCACCAAAATTTGCAATGACCCTTATTGCATAAGTAGCTGAACTTAAACGTTTCAGCAGATCATCAATGTGTTTCTTCCAATTTAATCTCTCATCAATGGACACATCTAAAAATTTTGAATATTCTACCTTAGCTATATGCTTCTGATTAAGGTCTATATTTTTTAATAGTGTCATACCATTTACTGTACGGAACTGTATGTACTGTGTCTTATCAAAATTCAGTGAGAGTCCGTTTACAAGGAACCACTTAGTAATTTTCTGAAAGACATTTTTGACAATTTCATCAGTTAATTCTTGTTTGTCAGGTGTGATTGCTATACTTGTATCATCAGCAAAGATAACTAACTTTGCCTCTTCATGAATATAGAATAGCAAGTCATTAATATATATTAAGAACAACAAAGGACCCAAGACTGATCCTTGTGGAACCCCATTCTTGATAGTTCCCCAGTTTGAGGAATGTACTGATCTTTGCATAGTATGAGAACTGCTTATTTCAACTTTCTGCACTCTTCCAGTTAGGTACGAATTAAACCATTTGTGCACTGTCCCACTCATGCCACAATACTTGAGCTTGTCTAGCAGAATTTCATGATTTACACAATCAAAAGCCTTTGAGAGATCACAAAAAATCCCAATGGGTGGTGTTCGGTTATTTAGATCATTCAAAATTTGATTGGTGAAAGCATATATGGCATTTTCTGTTGAAAAACCTTTCTGGAAACCAAACTGAAATTTTGTTAGTTCTTCATTTTTACAGATATGTGAAGCTACTCTTGAATACATTACTTTCTCAAAAATTTTGGATAAAGCTGTTAGAAGGGAGATTGGACGGTAATTGTTGACATCAGATCTATCCCTTTTTTATGCAAAGGTATGACAATAGCATATTTCAGTCTATCAGGGAAAATTCCCTGTTCCAGAGAGCTATTACACAGGTGGCTGAGAATCTTACTTATTTGTTGAGAACAAGCTTTTAGTATTTTGCAGGAAATGCCATCAATTCCATGTGAGTTTTTGGTTTTAAGCAAGTTTATTATTTTCCTAATTTCAGAGGGAGAAGTGGGTGAGATTTCAATTGTATCAAATTGCATAGGTATGGCCTCTTCCATTAACAGCCTAGCATCTTCTAATGAACACCTGGATCCTACTATATCCACAACATTTAGGAAATGATTATAAAAAATATTTTCAACTTCTGACTTTTTGTTCGTAAAATTTTCATTCAATTTGATGGTAATACTGTCTTCCTGTGCTCTTGGTTGACCTGTTTCTCTTTTAATAATATTCCAAATTGTTTTAATTTTATTATCAGAGTTGCTGATTTCAGACATGATACACATACTTCTGGATTTTTTAATAACTTTTCTTAATATAGCACAGTAGTTTTTATAATGTTTGATAGTTTCTGGGTCACTACTCTTTCTTGCTGTCAGATACATTTCCCTTTTCCGGTTACAAGATGTTTTCACACCTTTAGTAAGCCATGGTTTGTTACATGTTTTCTTATGAGTATATTTAACTATTTTCTTGGGGAAGCAGTTTTCAAATGCATTTACAAAAGTGTCATGAAATAAATTATATTTTAAATTGGCATCAGGTTCACGGTACACCTCATCCCAGTCTAACTGCTGTAGGTTTTCCCTGAAATTTGCAATTGTTAAATCGTTGACTGAACGTACTAATTTGGAGACTGTTTAGTACTGCTGAGTGGAGCTATGTCATATATTGTAACTAGCTGTGCACCATGATCAGAAAGACCATTCTCAACAGGCTGAGCATTTATCTGGTTAAACTTATCTTGGTCTATAAAGAAGTTATCTATCAGTGAGCTGCTATCCTTTACCACCTGAGTAGGAAAATCAATAACGGGTGTCAAATTGAAAGAACCGAGTAATACTTCAAGGTCATTTTTCCTATTACTCTCTTTCAGAGAATCTACATTGAAGTCCCCACAAATAATAATTTGCTTCCCCCTGTCTGACAGATAGCACAACAAGGAGTCCAAATTTTTCAGCAATAGATGAAAATTTCCAGATGGGGACCTATATACAGTTACAATTATAAATGTGCCTTTATTTAATTTAAGCTCACAGGCACATGCTTCTATATGTTTCTCTACACAAAACTTTTTTGTTTCTATACTTTTTGCACAATGATAACTTTTGACATATATGGCAACTCCTCCTTTCTTCGTATTTTCTCTAATTACATGTGCAGAGAGCTTATATCCACTTACATTTACCTTATTCATATCAGTAACAATGTGATGCTCAGACAGGCATAGTATATCTATTTCATCCTCAGCTTCTAAATCTTCTAAACAAACCAGAAGCTCATCTATTTTATTCTTTAAACTCCCGATATTTTGATGAAATATACTTACATTATTTTGAATTATACTTTCATGAGAACCTTTCCTTATTCTAACATTTGCAGTACTCTCCTGTCTGAGTTTCTCATTGTGCTTAGGCCTAGTTCCTATACCAGTGGTCACATGGTGTTCAGAGAGGCAGATTATGTCACCTGGGTTGGGTGACTTTAATTCATCAATGCAATTACCTAGGACTGAGATACAACTTGGTGGAGATAAAATTTCTGATGATTGGTGAAAATTTATAATTGACAGCTGTGATTGGTGATCCAATGTGCTAGAATTGCGCTGTTTAATTTCTTTCCTGAACTGAATATTTGTTTCAATCCTGACCTCTCGTAGAACTTGATATCTTTCTGTCTTACCTATCCTAAAAAAGGTGCTGCTAAAACACCTGTAACCACTGGTATTTTACCATTCATGGCAGTGCCTCCCCCTCCCCCCCCCCCCCCCCCCTTAAATTTCCTGCTATTACCCCAGCCAGTTTACCCTTCCCTTTCCTGTTGAGATGTATAGTCCCACCTACTGAGAGAATCAAGAGGAACCACACCAATATGAGCCCCCGCACCTGACCCAAGCGGCCGTTCCAACTCCAAATTAACTCTCCCAACAGAAGAGTTCAAATGAGGCCGGTCATGGCATCTCAGGACAGATACAAATTCAACACTGGTATGTCTCGATGCTGATGCAATCTTTACTAGGTCACGCTCTATACTGTACCCAGGATCTCTGTCGATACTATTCCCTGGCCCTCCCACAATAGCCATGGTGTCTTCCCTGGTAAATCCTTTACAGAGTAAACCTAAATCCTCTATCACCTGAGCCAGACTAGCACTTGGTTTGAAAAAATTTGTGATCTAGTATTCTGGTCCTAATTCCTCCTGCAGAAGTTGGCCTACAGCTCTTGCATGAGAACTGCCTAACAACAAAACTTTCTTACTTATTCATGACTTTCCCACATTCTTTTTCAATTTCCTATTGAAAGTTTGTTGTGTCCTGTCTACACATACCTCTGCTTGAGGCTCATCAGTTTCTAACTGAAGCAACAGGTCAAACTTATTTTTGACATTCACCACAAAACTGTCAGTTCTAGGCCTGTTCCTTCTGTTACCTGTTGCCACTTCCCACCTCTCTTTGCCCTTCTCCCTCCTTAACCTGTCCAGATCTTCCCTAGCCTGATCTAGCTCAGCCTGAAGGACAGCAATTTTCCCCTCCTGTTCCACTATCTTCCTATCTGTGGTAGGCACTGCCTCATAGAGTGCATTCATCCAAGACACACTGGCCCCAACCCAGGCCTTATGGTCTGGAATGTAGTAAGATACAACTCTCATCCATCTTCGGTATTTCTGGAGGGGATGCTAACCAGTGCTTGTTATGTGCAGAATGTTGTTAGATCCATTCTTTTTGCCATTCTTGTGACAGGAAGGTGATATATTGTTCCAACAGGATAATTATCACCCACACACTACCCATGAAACTCTATATGCTCTGCAAGATGTGCAACAACTTCCCCACCCAGCACAATCTCTAGACTTGTCTCCAAGTGAGCAAATGTAGAATATGATGGGCTGAAAAGTGACTTGTGCGACTCGTCAATGAAAAACTCTTACAGAACTATGTGAACAGGTTGTGCAGGCATGGAATAATGTTTTCCAGGACTGTGCCTGCCATCTGTTTGATTGGCTGGAAGCCAGAGTCAGCACCTGCATTGCCAGCAATGGAAGCTACCGTATTTACTCGAATCTAAGCCGCACTCGAATCTAAGCTGCACCTGAAAAATGAGACTCTAAATGAAGGAAAAAAAAAATTCCCGAATCTAAGCCGCTCCTGAAATTTGAGACTCGAAATTCAACGGGAGAAAAAAATTTTAGACCGCCCCTCCAAATAGAAACAAAGTTGATCCATTTTAACAAGAGACACAATTTAGGTCGAATGAATGACTATACACCTACAGTAGTTTGGTTCGAGTCGTAAGGTTAGCAGTTAAGCTTTACCAAGCAGCCATTGCTATGTGTCAGGCGCTCCATCCGTATTTATATGGGTACCCTTCCTTTTTCATGTTTTAGAATCGATTGCTTGTTTTGCTTTGACTGATAAGCGACATTCTCTTTGTTATAGGTGTTTACGTCACTGAAAATGCATTACTGTACTGTGTCATCCATTGTTTGTTGCATTCTGATGATGTATGTTTACGGCCTGTCGCCACTCGCGGCATGTCTTGCTTTTGTGCACGCTACCGCTGCTTGCAATAAAAAAAAAAGAGAGAGGAATCGTCTCATTAGCAAAACAATGGTGAGAGACTGCTATTTGTTGTTACGTACACTGCTGCTTTCTTTGATAATGATCAACAAGAACCAAATAATAGACTGCGTATGAGAAGATGTTCTAAATGAGAGTTTAGCGAAAATTTTTCTCCGTTTGAAAATCTTTGCAGACGCCTCTTTAGTACATTAAACTCTGCACAGAAATGAGAGTCATCTTAGATTTAAAAATCTAGTCAATTGCTGTGCTTCATTTCTGACTATCACTATTAGGCATAAGAATAATACGAATATAAACATGACACGATAAGTATATTCTTTCACATTTGCTGTTGTCTCACTCTAGTTTCGTAGTTTATTAGGCAGACAGGATTTAAATGAGATATCAGCAAACATGAAAGAATACATGGCAAAATGTTTATATTTGTATTATTCTTATGGTGAAGAGAATACAGCATGTGATTCATAATCCATAAAAGTTCCTATTAGCAACCATCTCTTCTCACAGGTAGGAAAAAATTCAGAACGTAGAGTTGGCCATATTGACAAACATCCCAAACAATCTTGCCAGTCGGATTTTCATAGTACATTGAAATTCTGCTACATTGGAAGATGAACAATACGGAATTTGTATTTACTTCGTTGGATAATGTATGAAAATGCAGTGGTCGAAACTTGGGGCAGAGAAAAAAAGCTCGTCTTCCCCCCCCCCCCCCCTTTTTTTTTTTTTTTTTTTTTTTTTTTGACACAGAGATTTTGGCGCCAGTATTTATCTTTGTGCCTGCAAAGCATGGCTGTGTAGTGCTACATATATTAGATGGCAGAAGTTAGTTGCGGGGGCACCTGCCAACATTTTTCAGAACTTCCGCATACTTTGCACTCTATTCTAAGCCGCATGCGGTTTTTTGGATTACAAAAACAAAAAAAAAGTGCGGCTTAGATTCAAGTAAATACGGTATACAACATACATGGGTTAGTACTCGGTACATCAAAACTGCTTCTACTATTCATCTGTACATTGAATCATTTGTTGTACTCCATATACACTGTTGCAAGAATAAATCATTAGTGATTGGAAACCTCTAGAAGTATATACATTTTTTCCAGCAGTGTAGGTAGGGGCCTTAAGCATCTTCCTGTCCTAGTCACGTAACATACTGACTGCTATATGTCTGCTGCTGGCCATAGTAGAACTGCAGCCCTTTCACTATGTGACCATTAGTAATCACAGCAGAGTCACATGGCTACTGTCATGGACTTGGCCTGGCCTGGTCATGAATCATCTATCACTCAGTGTGTCACAGACAATGAGTTAGTACTGGTTCTTCAAACTTTGTGAGAAGACTTTTTCAGGGTACTTGACAAATGTAAATTACATTTATGAACTGACTTTTAATCTGTCTAGTTATCCAGATTTACATTATTCATGCTTCCTTTAAATAATTTCTAGCTGATCCTTTCTGAATGGTGACAGGTGATCATCTGCCCACTCCATGCCCAGTTCTGTCTTGGGATCCATCTCTAATAACCTGACCATCAACAAGAGAGTCTCTTATTCCTTTCCTTCCGTTTTATACAAACATCATGTAATAAAACAAACTAAACTACTTGCAATTTGATCCTTTTAAGTTTCAAGCATTATAAATTTGTAATTTCCTGCTATAAATCATTTTGGTAATTGGTGCACATACTAGTAATGTGACCCAAGTAAAATGAAAATTTAGCAATATACAGCTAAGAATATTTTAGCTAGGCTGGCAGTATCTGGGTTGGAATAAAATGGAAACATCACACATTGCCTGGCAAAAAGTGAAGCAGATGACATTGTTGGAGATGCCAATGTAACTTCTTAGACATAAACGGCTTTGGAGGATATGTAAATGTTCTGAGACGCAATACGCTGTGACGGCTTTCTAGCCGACTGCCAGAGTGAATTAGTTTTTTTCATGTTTAGTGTTGTCACAAGGCTTCATAGGGTATCAAGGGGTGTAAACAGCATCAGATATTGAGGGATCACTGTGGAGGATAGAGATACCATGTACTTGTGAGACAGTGTTATCAGAGCATGCCAGGGATAAAAAGGGGTCTCATTGTGAGTACCCATTTGGCTTGATTGTGTCCATGTTTGTGGGGCACTCAGATTTGACAGTAGCCCAGTAACATGAGGGCAGAAAAACTTGTCTTCATGATTCCACTTGGCCACATCTGCCCGTCACATTGGAGGCTAACCAAATTGTGCACTAAGTATATCTTAACCCCTTTACATCCGTGCCTGCCATCTGAAAATAAGTAGTGGACTACATACAATACTGTGTCATCCCACACCAGTGGTTGGAGGAACACCATGAATGTCTTATGTCCTCATGAGTTATCTCTCATGCAATTGTACCATGGTGTCATGTTTTGACAATGCTCATCCTCACATGAGAAATGTGTGTATGAACTGTGTCCACGATGTTTTGTTACTTCCATGGCAAGCATGATCCTCAGAGATCTGTCACTGACAGAATGCCTGGGGCCAGCTTGGTCCTAATCTTCATCCCTGTGTCAGTATCCAGGATATCAAGGACCATTTATCACAACTGGCAGTCAGCTTGCCTCAAGAAAGGAGACAATAGCTTCACAATACCGCTCCCGTCTGAGTCAGTGTACGCATCCAGGAGAGATGGGGTGCAACGTCATATTGTTAAGGGAGCTCATACTGTCAAGTTCTTTATAAATTTGACTGTTTTGTGATCATTGCAATAATGTTAAATATCTTCTCAGCCCATGAAGTTTCATTCCGTTTCATCTCCTCCTCCCCTTCTGGGTACTACATTTTTTTTGTCAGACAGTATATATATATATATATATAATTATTAAGTATCAACACATTTATCACACAACTACTTTCCTCCATGTGTTACTCAAATTACCTTATATTCTTTCCCATTGCCAAAGTTGTCACCAGTGAAAATAAATTTATTTCAGTTTTTGCTGAATGTGCTGAAGATTTGATGTGTCAATCAAAGAAGATAAAAAATAGATTTATGGGACAATTTTACATGAGGGATATGTTGATAGCATACAGTGTAGACCTCACAGAATTTTACTTGGTAATGGTGAGAAGTGGGAGGGGAGGAGGGAGAAAAATTGTCTAGAGAGACAAAGGCTTATAACGCATTAAATAGGTCGAATGAATGGTGGTATGAATAGTTACACAGAGATGAAATATTTTCACTGGTAACACTAGAATGGAGAATCTTATCTAATTAACACTCTCAGCATATTTCTAGATTTCCTTCGTTACCTCATTATGTTCAGCTGGATTCCGTATACAACCCACACAATGATGAATGTTTCCTTGTCTGTGTCAAATTTATCGATTTCACAGTTGTGATTTCAGTGGTTAATTTCAAGGTTAGTGACAGGTAACTAAGAAATGATATTTCATTGTATACCAAGTTTAAAAACATTACATCAAATATATTTCAATTTTTCATTATATTATCGATATGAAGTAAATAGGAATATAAATACAATGGTTATGATCTCAAATGAAAGTGTCAAATGAGTAAATTAATGTCACTGAGTTGACAGTCTTATCACCAATTTCTTCTGCAGTTTCAGTCTTACTTCTTGGCAGTCATTGACTCAAACAGTTTCTTAAATTCTAAGGCTCCTGCATGGTTAGTTTCTTCATAGGATGGAATTGCTTTCTTTGCTCGCTCAAACCAATCTGCAACTTTAGCGTATTTCTTTATATCAAAGCCAATAACCTGAAAAAAAGAGATCATTAGGCATTTTCACATACAAATGTACAGAAAAAAGTAATCAGTTAAAACAGTACTTTTAAGTCAATAGCAGAGTGCAACTAATGTCTGCTTCATACTTAAGATTATTCATACCTAACTAACATCAAGAAATTACTATTTATTGAAAAAGCTTCTATTGTTCAATGCTTCTTTCATGACCTTACAATTAGTGAAATTTTATTCCTTAATAATCGTATCTATATAAGAGGCTGTCTCCAAAACTTTTATCATTTAACATTTTATACTCATTTGATTGAATGCTGTAAGTATCCTTATGGCACAGTTTCAGAAACAGATCAAACATATGAATGCTTCAATACCTACTCTTGTTTGTGATGTAAAGATACGAAAACAGAGATTAGATTAAATTCAGTTTTTGTTCTTTAGACCCAAAAAATGAGATTATTCTTGTGGGTGTGGAATATGTCAGAAAGTATAACATAAAAACATAAAACATTTGAATATAATACTTACTACCCTGATCATTTGTCAGGAGATTGCTGAAATAGGTGAATACAATGGGGTAAACTAGAACATTTAATGTTTACAGAATTGACATGTCCGAATGAAACACTGTTATGCACTATTAATAAATTTGTCATACACAAAATACCTAATCTTGACTGTTGTGACCAAGTGCTGTCAAAACTGAAATCTGACATATTTTTACTAAGCTGGCTTAACAGTCTCTGTTAAGATATTCATCTATGGAGTAGAAGGAGTTTCCTATCAGAAAGTCTTTCAAACTCTGTTTAAACTGTGCTTTATCTGGAACCAAGTTTTTAATGGTTGCTGGCAATTTATTGAAAATGTGTGTTCCTGAATATTGGACTCCTTTTTGGACCAAGGTAAGTCATTTTAGGTCTTTATGTAGATTGTTCTTATTCCTAGTATTGATACTATGTATTGAGCTATTGGTTGGAAATAGAGATGTATTACTTGCGACAAATTTCATTAAGGAATAAATATACTGAGAATCAGTGGTTAGAATACAAAGTACCTTGAACAGGTTTCTACATGATGTTCTTGAATTTACACCACAAATGATTCTTATCACACACTTTTGCACCCTAAAAACTTTTGCTCGGTTTGATGAGTTGCCCCAGAATATGATCCCACATGATATCATAGAATGAAAGTAAGCAAAGTATGCAAGTTTTTTAATATTTATATCTCCTACATCTGACATCATTCTCATAGCAAATACAGACTTGTTTAGGCACTTAAGCAATTCTGTGGTATGTGCTTCCCAACTGAATTTATTATCAAGTTGTAATCCCAGAAATTTAACACTGTCAACCTCTTTGATCTGCATGTCTTCATATGTTGTACACATGCTGGAAGGAAATCTCTTACAGGTTCTGAACTGCAGATAGTGAGTCTTATCAAAGTTTAATGACTGTGAATTAGCTTTAATCCACTTATTTATGTCTGAAAATTTGATTATCAGCTATTTCTAAATCTGTACTTGAGTTGCTACTTATTGCAATGTTTGCATCATCTGCAAACAAAACAAACTTCGCATCTGGCAATGTAACAGATGATAGGTCATTAATTTACGTAAGAAAAAGCGATGGACTCAAGATGGAACTTTGAGGAACACTGCATGTAATTAAATCCCAGTCAGATGAAGGCTGACTGCTTACTGCACAGGTATTTCATTACACCCTTTGTTTCCTGTTAGATATGACTCAAATCATTTCTCAGTATTGCTGGTGACACCATAATATTCTAATATACTTAAGAGAATGCTGTGGGTCACACAGTCAAAGGCTTTTGACAGGTCACAGAAAATGCCAGAAGCCTGTGATTTATTATCTAATGAATTAAGTACATTCTCACTGTAAGTGTAAATAACTTTCTCTTTATCAGAACCCTGAAGAAATCCAAACTGTGACTTGGACAATATATTATTTCCAATCAGATGCTTAAGGAGGCACTTGAACATAACCTTTTCAAATATTTTTGAGAAAGCCACCAAAAGTGAAATTGGTCAATAGTTTGATGGTATCTCTTTATCCCCCTTCTTTAAAGAGGCTTTTAGTCAGTCTGGAAATGTTCCGCTGATAAGAGACTGATTACACAAACAACTTAAGATAAAACTCAACTTGCATGAGCACTCTTTGATTAACTTCGTTGATGTGTTATCATACCCACTTGAATACTCAGATTTTAAGGATTTTATGATGGATGCTACTTCTTTGGAAGACATGAGTGTCATTTCCATTTTACTGAAGTTGTTTTTAAAGACTGGTCTCAGATACTCCATTGCACTGTTCACTGAACCTGATAACCCCAAGCTGTCAGAAACAGAAATGAAGTACTTGTTTAAGAGGTTTCCAACACTACATGTACTTGGTACCAAAGCCTCATTTATTTTTAGAGCTATTTGTTCCTCTTCCTTTTTTGGCCCCACCTGTCTCTGTCTTCCCTATATCCCATACAGTTTTTATTTTGTTGCCTGGTGTAATTATCTTTTTCTGATAATAAAGCTGCTTTGATTTCTGGATTACTTGCTTCAATATTTTGCTGTATTCTTTGTAATACATTACAATTCTAACATCAGAGCTGTTCCTAGATAGTATATATTACCATCCAATCTCCCTTCTAACAGCTTTATCCAAAATTTTTGAGAAAGTAATGTATTCAAGAGTAGCTTCACATATCTGTAAAAATGAAGTACTAACAAAATGTCAGTTTGGTTTCCAGAAAGGTTTTTCAACAGAAAATGCCATATATGCTTTCACCAGTCAAATTTTGAATGATCTGAATAACCGAACACCACCCATTGGGATTTTTTGTGATCTCTCAAAGGCTTTTGATTGTGTAAATCATGAAATTCTGCTAGACAAGCTCAAGTATTGTGGCATGAGTGGGACAGTGCACAAATGGTTTAATTCGTACCTAACTGGAAGAGTGCAGAAAGTTGAAATAAGTAGTTCTCGTAACATGCAAAGATCAGCACATTCCTCAAACTGGGGAACTATCAAGAATGGGGTTCCACAAGGGTCAGTCTTGGGTCCTTTGTTGTTCTTATTATATATTAATGACTTGCCATTCTATATTCATGAAGAGGCAAATTTAGTTCTCTTTGCTGATGATACAAGTATAGTAATCACACCTGACAAACAAGAATTAACTGATGAAATTGTCAATACTGTCTTTCAGAAAATTACTAAGTGGTTCCTTGTAAACGGACTCTCACTGAATTTTGGTAAGACACAGTACATACAGTTCCGTACAGTGAATGGTATGACGCCATTAATAAATATAGATCTTAATCAGAAGCATATAGCTAAGGTAGAACATTGCAAACTTTTAGGTGTGTCCATTGATGAGAGATTAAATTGGAAGAAACACATTGATGATCTGCTGAAACGTTTGAGTTCAGCTACTTATGCAATAAGGGTCATTGCAAATTTTGGTGATAAACATCTTAGTAAATTAGCTTACTGCGCCTATTTTCACTCATTGCTTGCATATGGCATCATATTTTGGGGTAATTCATCACTGAGGAATAAAGTATTTATTGCACAAAAGCGTGTAATCAGAATAATAGCTGGAGTCCACCCAAGATCATCCTGCAGACATTTATTTAAGGATCTAGGGATATTCACAGTAGCTTCTCAGTATATATACTCTCTTATGAAATTTGTTATTAACAACCAAACCCAATTCAAAAGTAATAGCAGTGTGCATAACTACAATACCAGGAGAAAGGATGATCTTCACTATTCAAGATTAAATCTAACTTTGGCACAGAAAGGGGTGAATTATACTGGCACTAAAGTCTTTGGTCACTTACCAAATAGTATCAAAAGTCTGACAGATAACCAACAAGTATTTAAGAAGAAATTAAAAGAATTTCTGAATGACAACTCCTTCTACTCCATAGAGGAATTTTTAGATATAAATTAAGAAGAAAATAAAAAAAAATAAAGAAAAACAAAAAAACACAGTAAAATAAAGTTGTTATATTAACTTAATTATGTTGTTAAATTAACCTAATTATGTCATGTATTGGAAAATTCGACTCGTTCCACATCATTACGAAATATCGTATTCATGATCCATGGAACTAGTATTAATCTAATCTAATCTAATCTGTCCCACATGCTATCTTTATTCCTTGTGTAATCCACAGTTTATTTTTTGACTTCTGTGTGATTGGAGTTATCTTTAGGGGAAAACAGTTTTCAAAAGTGGAGGTAACTTTATTAATGAATACTTTGTATTTTCCATTTGAGTCAGAACTATCCAGTTCATGTCTTTGAGCAATTTCTTGAATTTCTCAATTTTTGACTTTTTTATTACCCTCCTGTACTCTGATTTAATAGATTTTTATCCTGACATATTTCAATATTTAACACAACATGCTGCATGTCATGATCAGATTGCCCATTTACTATTGGTTTTGTGATATGACTGTTTTCCCTAGATTTGTCTACAAAGATATTATCAATAGCAGTCTCAGATCATTTACATATCCTAGTCGCAAAGTTCACAGTAGGACTAAATTGAACAATAGTGTTACTGACTGCAATAATTGTTCACTGACAGAGCTTTTTAATAAATCCACATTAAAATTACCGACAACCACTATGGCCTTGTTTTTTGCCATGAGATGGGACAGCAGAGCATCCAGATTCTTTATGAAGAGGTTACAATTTCCTGAAGATGATCTGTATATACCTACTATTATAAACAGAAGAAATGTTTCACTTGTTGACAACAAGGCCTTACCTCTGCTGTACTGACTGATGCCATTAGAGAGTAATCAGCAATTGTGATGGAGTTACCAGCAGCCCATTCACTGTCTTCTAAGAATTTGTTCAGGAACTCATAAGCTTCTTCAAGTTTCTTTAATTTCTCTGGATCGTAGCTTGCTCCGGCAAAAGCCACAGGATACTAGAACAGGAAGATCAGTCAGTAACCCCAGAAAAATCATTAATGGAGAGTGCATTCATAAATCTCATAGAATTTTATAAGTCTTCTAAATTAGAGGTCTTGATTTTTATTTTTACGCCTATCTCAAAGCGTTTAGGCCATTTCTAACAGATGATATGTAAGCAGTTATTATAATTTAAGAAATGTAGAATGATGTCTTGGAAATAAGGAATTTGGTGCGTATCATCAATTAGATACAAAAGACCAGTAATTTCATGCATGTACTTACTAGATTTCACAGTTTCCTGTAGTTCTGCTACAAATACATTATGTTTGTTGAGTGAGCAAGAGATTTTGGAAGCTTGAATGGAAGAAATTGCTCAGTAACTCTTACTGGTTTGGAAAGATACTTATACTTTCTGTCATCATTACTTTAAAATTTGTGACCTATCAAAGGACAAAATTATTTTAGCATTTACTACTCTTGAAGATACATCAATTACTTTGTGCTAGTAATGCTTTAAACAATGACATTAATAGTCAGTTTTCTAGGTCTGATATTCTTCTCAATGGCTGGTTGCCTATATCTTAAAGGCAAAGAATTTGGAAGACCATGCTCAGCATGCAAAGCCAGAAGGAGGTGGCATTCTGTCACAATGTGAGCCGCCGTCTGGAAGATTCTGCAACCACAGTGTGGGGGTGGCTCATTTAATAAAATAAAAATGTGAGTTAATGTGGTTTGACTGATGTGGAGACAACATAGGACAATGTATTCCTTCTGGGAGGAATGGTAGGAAGAGTACCAGCTGTAATCTCTGTCATAGTGTGGAGAGTTTATTAGAGGGGGCAGCTGCTCCTCCCCCCCCCCCCCCCCCCACCCCTGCCGCCAGATGTCCTACATCCAAGTGAAAGAAGGTCTTATTTGCACTCATAAATCTACACATGGGATTGTCAGAGCAAATTTTGAGAGATTAATTGCTTCTCTATCAAACGGTCAGTCTTTTCACTCTTTGGGATACGCACATGGCTTGAGACCCAATAAAAGACACTGAACAGGCAGTACAATAAAGATCAGAGATAAAATCATGAATAGCAGATATTAAAGGGTGATATGAGTAACACTGACCAATAGCCTGGTGACTAATCATTGAGACATTGCCAAATAAAACAAACTGATTGAGGTCTGTTTAATAAAATTTTGGGCTCTAACAATGCCTATCAGTTCTGCCATAAAAGCAGTACACGTTCCTGGCAACAAGCATTGTTCCTGACTAGTGAGAGATGAAAGTGTATCTGGCCCTATCCCTGGTTTTAGAGATGTCTGTCTAATTGATGGTAGCACTCTGATCTCCCAATGCACTAAGAAAAACAGTGACTGAAAGGTAATGGAGGTATTGTTGTTGTTGTGGTCTTCAGTCCTGAGACTGGTTTGATGCAGCTCTCCATGCTACTCTATCCTGTGCAAGCTTCTTCATCTCCCAGTATCTACTGCAACCTACATCCTTCTGAATCTGTTTAGTGTATTCATCTCTTGGTCTCCCTCTACGATTTTTACCCTCCACACTGCCCTCCAATACTAAATTGGTGATATCATGATGCCTCAGAACATGTCCTAACAACTGATGCCTTCTTCTAGTCAAGTTGTGCCACAAACATCTCTTCTCCCCAATCCTATTCAACACCTCCTCATTAGTTATATGATTTACCCATCTAATCTTCAGCATTCTTCTGTAGCACCACATTTCAAAAGCTTCTATTCTCTTCTAGTCCAAACTAGTTTTCGTCCATGTTTCACTTCCATACATGGCTACACTCCATACAAATACTTTCAGAAACGACTTCCTGACACTTAAATCTATACTCGATGTTAACAAATTTCTCTTCTTCAGGAACGCTTTCCTTGCCATTGCCAGTCTACATTTTATATCCTCTCTACTTCGACCGTCATCAGTTATTTTGCTCCCCAGATAGCAAAACTCCTTTACTACTTTAAGTGTCTCATTTCCTAATCTAATTCCCTCAGCATCACCCAACTTAATTCGACTACATTCCATTATCCTCGTTTTGCTTTTGTTGATGTTCATCTTATACTCTCCTTTCATGACACTGTCCATTCCGTTCAACTGCTCTTCCAAATCCTTTGCTGTCTCTGACAGAATTACAATGTCATCGGCAACCTCAAAGTTTTTATTTCTTTTCCATGGATTTTAATACCTACTCTGAATTTTTCTTTTGTTTCCTTCACTGCTTGCTCAATATACAGATTGAATAACATCAGGGATAGGTGACAACCCTGTCTCACTCCCTTCCCGACCACTGCTTCCATTTCATGCCCCTCGACTCTTATAACTGCCATCGGGTTTCTGTACAAATTGTAAATAGCCTTTCACTCCCTGTATTTTACCCCTGCCAACTTCAGAATTTGAAAGAGAGTATTCCAGTCAACATTGTCAAAAGCTTTCTCTAAGTCTACAAATGCTAGAAACATAGGTTTGCCTTTCCTTAATCTAGCTTCTAAGATAAGTCGTAGGGTCAGTATTGCCTCACGTGTTCCAATATTTCTACGGAATCCAGACTGATCTTCCCCGAGGTTGGCTTCTACCAGTTTTTTCATTCATCTGTAAAGAATTCACATTAGTATTTTGCATCCGTGACTTATTAAACTGATTGTTCAGTAATTTTCACATCTGTCAGCACCTGCTTTCTTTGGGATTGGAATTATTATATTCTTCTTGAAGTCTGAGGGTATTTCGCCTGTCTCATGCATCTTGCTCACCAGATGGTAGAGTTTTGTCAGGACTGGCTCTCTCAAGGCTGTCAGTAGTTCTAATGGAATGTTGTCTACTCCCGGGGCCTTGTTTCGACTCAGGTCTTTCATTGCTCTGTCAAACTCTTCACGCAGTATCGTACCTCCCATTTCATCTTCATCTACATCCTCTTTCATTTCCATAATATTGTCCTCAAGTACACTGCCCTTGTACAGACCCTCTATATACTCCCTCCACCTTTCTGCTTTCCCTTCTTTGCTTAGAACTGGGTTTCCATCTGAGCTCTTGATATTCATACAAGTGGTTCTCTTTTCTCCAAAGGTCTCTTTAATTTTCCTGTAGGCAGTATCTATCTTACCCCTAGTGAGATAAGCCTCTACATCCTTTCATTTGTCCTCTAGCCATCCCTGCTTAGCCATTTTGCACTTCCTGTCGATCTCATTTTTGAGACGTTTGTATTCCTTTTTGCCTGATTCATTTACTGCATTTTTATATTTTCTCCTTTCATCAATTAAATTCAATATTTCTTCTGTTACCCAAGGGTTTCTACTAGCCCTCATCTTTTTACCTACTAGATCCTCTGCTGCCTTCACTACTTCATCTCTCAAAGCTACCCATTCTACTTCTACTGTATTTCTTTCCCCCAATCCTGTCAGTTGTTCCCTTATGCTCTCCCTGAAACTCTGTACAACCTCTGGTTTAGTCAGTTTATCCAGGTCCCATCTCCTTAAATTCCCACATTTTTGCAGTTTCTTCAGTTTTAATCTACAGTTCATAACCAATAGATTGTGGTCAGAGTCCACATCTGCCCCTGTAAATGTCTTACAATTTAAGACCTGGTTCCTAAATCTCTGTCTTATCATTATATAATCTATCTGAAACCTGTCAGTATCTCCAGGAGGTAATGGGGTGAAAACCTTTAGGTCCTTGAAATAGATCAGTGTAATTCAGGTCTGATGGCTTAGTAACACAGGGAACAAATTTCAAGGAGGTTAGGCAGAGGTCCCAGCAGTGGGCCTTGAGGTGCATTTCAATTGGGAATCCCACCTGAATGCAGATATCAAGGGCTCAATGCCACTTGTATGCAAAAAATAATTTGGTAAGTTGGGTGATTAAAAATTGTCTGATGGTGACTGCATAAGTGAACAAGAATTGGTACTGATGGAGCTGAAGAGGAAAGTTCACCACTTTGGTAAGCAGACTGTCTATGGTACTATTTCAGATGGTGTCAGTGACCAGTCTTTCTCCACTACAGTGCTGAGCAATAAACCTGGTTACCAAAGTCCAATTGGGGCAAGATGATGGCCCAGTAAATATGGATGAGAGTAGTGTCCCAAAAAGTATGGGGAAGGAAGCAGAGGATGTTAAACTTTTGCATGCAGCTAATCTTTAGTTGAAGTGTATGGGGCAGCAGTCTCAGAGTTATTTCAAAAAACTGCCCCAAAAATTGGGAGTGTTTAACAACTTCCAAGTAGAGTTCTGTGTCAGGATGAACTGTGGTACGATGACAGAAGTGCATGACTCTATGGGAGAGCACTGGAAACCACAGGAGAGGATCCAAGTAGAAGCCCCTTGGATGGTGCCTTGGAGCAGATAATCCAAGGCTACAACATGGGAACTATACCAAGTGCAAAAGTTGTCTAAATACAGCATTGGGGTGACCAGTGGTCTAACAAATATCACCATCCCATTGGTTAGGGCAAGAACGAAAGTAATACTTAGCACAATGGATGTCATTCTCTCAGACACTTGGGAGCTGAGAAATGTACCAACTGTGACCAAAAACAACTGGTATGATAAACACTAACAAAAATTGATATGGAGCCTCAGAAGCCCCAGTTGTGGAGATTAAATAAAATATGATGGTCCCAAATAGAGTTGTATGCCTTCTCTAGGTCAAATACGACTGCAATTGAGAAGATGGTGTTTAGAGAAAGTCTGTTACATGGACATTGTGTTTTTGTCTGGTTTAAGTATTGGGATGAGCCCTGTAAAGGGAAAACATCTTCTAGCCAAATTATGTAGAAGACACTACATAGATGGAATCTTTGAGTAAGATTTAGATTTTGGATCACATGATTATGAACTGAGTCAGGGCCTGGAGTTGTACCATGTGATGAGTCAAGAGCCTGAAGCAGTCCTCAGTAAGTGAAAAGTTCATTATATAATTCTATATAATGGGAGGTGAAGAGTAGGAAGATGTTTTTAGCTTATCATTTATTCAAATGTAGATGGGTAAGGAGACAGCACATATGCTGTCCCAAAATGGATTGCAAGGTGTTTAATGAGGGCTGAAGAAACAGTACAAATACCACCATGAAAGAAGAGATCCAGGACAATTGTTGATATTCAGTGGCCCAGAAGACTATAGAGCTTGACCCACACCTATGTTTAAGAGATACAGGTTTCCAAGGAGAAGGCTTAGCACTAACAGCAGTAGTTCTTACTGTGTTTTGTTAGACAGTGGGCTTTAACACAAAGTTGCTTAAAATTGAGGAATGTAGGCTGCGAAAGATGATGCTTGAGATACTGCAGACTGTTTCTGCAATCCTGAATAGCTGCTGAAGTGTCTTTGTCCATCATGGTATTTGCCATTGAGGGCTTATCGCATCAGACATGTCTTCCACAACTCTGTTGATGCAGTCTGACAGACTGGGGCAAAGGTGACAGAAGATGTATAGAACTGCCATTTGTATGGTAACTTGTGCATTTGGAAGTGCCAAGGGAAGTGACATGATTACTAGAAAGTGCACACTGTCATGAGGATCATCTTGTAGTGACCTTTGTAACAAGAATGAGAGAAAAGATGATAGATTGATAGCTGAAAAGGTGCCATGGGCAGCACTGAAGTAGATGGGAGTACCATCACTGAGGAAAGACAGAACAAGATTGAAAAGAAGCTGGTCTGTCAGAAGGCTCATATCATATGACTTGGTACTTACCCACAAGGGGTGGTGCAGCACAAAATTCCCAAAAAGGAGAAAGGTTGCTGGTTTCGTCTGCACTTGCATTGCTATTGTTACCAATACAGCACAGAAGGGAAACCACTTGCTGATGGCATCTGTGGGACCCAAAGTACAAACTCCTCCAAATGCCCTCTTGGGAGCAGTACAGTCTCAACTGAATTCTCAGTAACTGCAAGGAGTTGAGGAATGGTCATCAGTGAAGTGTGTTTCATGGACAGCAACACAGATCGTAGAAGTAGAGGAAATTAGTTGTAGTTTCAGTATGTAACAATAATATCATTGCAGTTCCACTGGATCATGATGTTGATGTCCTATTTAGGCATGAAATGTCCAGTAGGCTCTGCCTTGCCCTAGGATCACTGCTACCAATGGAGGTAGACCACCATGAGTGAACACTGCTTCAGAGACCACCAGTGTGGGAGGATCTGAAGTTTCCAGCATCATCAGAGTAGGCCTCACAAGAGATTTCCCCTTATCACTTTCACAATGTTTGGTGGGCTAGATTACCGTGAGAGCTTGTCTGCTGTGGGACTAGAAATGGAAGAAGAGTGGACTATCCAGGCTCACAGTCTGTGGTGCCTGAACTCATTGGATGGTTTCAGGTCTCTTGATTTCAGAATTTCCCGGTAGAAGATTTCCAAAAGAGAGTCTGGTCATCAAAAAACATTGGAGGAGAATGCTGATTCTGTTTCCAGTTTCAGGAAGTGGTTTCCAAAGATGGTGCTGCACAAATCCCAAGAAAGGAAGGCCTATTGCATATGTCTTCAAGTTTATTTGCACAACTACCAGAGGTTGACATTTAGGGAGTAAATACATGATGTACTGCTGACAACCTGGACACAGTAGTGGCAAAGGTTGATATCAGTGAGACTGAACACAAGCTATATAGTACAATTCAGGAATCAGGGAGAGCAGTTGCTCCCAAAACTGACACAGAGAAATTGTAGCACACATGGTGAATTTTTGTGAAGTGGCTGGCCACAGTCCCCACAAATTGGATCATAAGCACACCAGGAAGTCCTGTGTCCAAAGTGCTGGCATACAAAACATCACAGCAGGGGTGGGAAATACAGCTTCACATTGCAGCAGTAATACATGATTTTGCCCTTTCTGGAAGCAAATCTCCCTCAAATGTGGGAATCAATGTTCTGACATCTACACTGTTGATTCACGGGCCTTGATGTACAAGGCATATGAAGTGTATGTGTCACCTCTCCAACTGCTTGTACAGTTCTTTGTCCATCTGAAATCTTAGGTCTTGGTGAAAAATTAATCCTTGTACCACACTGAGGTGTGATGGTGGTATGTTTGTCAAAAAGTTTATAAGAGACTAATAGTCAAGACTGAGTAGGATTTGGCATCTTGATTAAGATGGAACCACAGCATACTTTATTAAGTGAAGAAAATTCAACACAAATTTTGAATATTTTCCACAAAAAACACTCATTTAATATAGAGAAAGGAACCTCCATCTGTTCATCTGTAAACCAGGGACAGACAGGAGTAACTTTCTAAGTTGTTTGGAGGGAAAATTCATAGGGCCATAATGGTCAGCACTGAGCAAGTGTGACAAGAGATGTCTCATGGTTATCATCTGATAACTTTGGTCATTTCATGACGCTTAATATCAATCATGATGTCACTTATTCCAAATGAGGGCTTTCTCCATGGGCTCCAACCGGCCACTTGGCGTGATGGGCAGAGCCCCCAAGTGGACAGACACCTAATGCTTGGCATGTGTGGGTAAGTGACAGCACAGAGGCAAAGAGTATGATCCCCATGTGGTTTGGAGCTACCACATGAACTGGCAACCATGCTGTGTACTGTGTGACCATCCCCACATGGCCCACACAATCTGTAAAAATATTTGAAATGGTGGAGGACACACATAGATGTAGAGACCAAATGCTTGGCACAGAAGTATTCACCAAACAGTTGCAAGGCCCTGGGAGGTGGGGGTGGGGGTGGGGGTGGGGGATGGGGACAGGGGAAGAGGGCAGGGGACTAGGGAGAAGGGGGGGGGCTTTTTGGGAAAGTCTGTGGAAAATACAAATCAAAAAAATTATTAAGCATTAAATTTCATGCATTGTCTTGAATGTTTTTTGCTACCATATGGTATTTATAAATTATTGTATGGCTTGGAGACTTTGGTACCATACTAACAGTATTTTCATTATGCCGTATAAACAGACACCTGTTAGTCATTATTATACATTAGATTACTTACATAATAATCAGCAAATCTGGCGTAAAGTGTTCCGATGTCAAAGAACAGTCTTTGATTCACCAACCCTCTCTTCTTCGCTTCCTTAGGATAGAGTGAGTCATCTTTGGCATACTGATCCACCAGGTAGCCAATGATGGCACGGCTGTAGAAAATGTTAGTGTGAGAAGGATACCAGGAAATGTGAAGTAAAACACAAGAAGATAAGTGCTGAATTCTGGTAATCATAATTGATCTCTTAGAGGTGCACATCACTCCTTAACTATGACAAGATAATTTTTTTAATATCTGTACCCTATATGTTTCTTACTGTGATATTAAGAATTTAATTACTGACATGTTTATGTCAACTTAAAGAAAACAGAATATTTGATAATTACCTCTCCCAAAGGTAAAAGCCATTGTCATCAATTGTAGGAACTGTGTGCATTGGATTCATCTTCAGAAACTCTGGTTTAAGCTGTTCACCTGCCATGAGGTTCACAACTTTCAAGTTGAGGTCAACACCCACAGCTTTGGCCACCATCCGGACTGCTCTGCAAGGAGCACTGCCCGGCACATGATACAAGTCCACTGATGGCATGCTGGAATGGCGAATAAGGCATTGTTAAAATGTTATGTCTCAATCAGTTTAAAAACATGTAATTTTTTTGTCAATGATCTAACTGTGAAAACTTTGGCTTTTTCTTATAACAGATCAACTAGTCACTTGAAGATTACTGTTTTAGTTCCCAAAATAAATTAAATAGTGTGTGAAAAAATTGTGTCTATTGTCCCTATCAATAGTTGTAGTAAAATAAGCTAAAAGGGAAATAGGTCTATGTTTTAAATGTACTGTTAAGAACAAATACAGTAATGTAATAAATAAATAAATGAAATAATGAGAGATAAATGTTGACTAATGAGGTAGAAATTGCAGATGAACTGGTAAAACAATTGTCATCCTCTACCGAAGAAATAATCATATGTCACAAACACCACAGACCAGTGAATATTCACATTCTCTCTTCCCTCTCTGAACATGAACTGCTTAGGTATCTGCTTTGTTCTGTCAGGTACTGTCTACTTCTATAGGTAGCAAGCTGCAATTGCCACCTGCTTTGCAATTTATATCTCAATATTATTTTCTCAATTGTAATTTTTCTTGTGTTTATATCTGCAATTTACACTTCTGAAACTGGGTAAGGAACTATGTTATGTTTTTATGCCATTACATTTATTTATATGAGTGAGTTTTTCACTACCTTTTCATTATTAACAATCTCCTCATACACTGTTCTTACTATTTTTTCTGTTTTTCTCTTTGACAATCACGCTCTGTCTTCAGAAATTATGTTTCTGCTCTCCATTTCTAACTTTTGAAACATACGAAAGTGTTAAGTGATTTTCTTCTCAAACTTTTAAAAACAATTAAAACATTCTGTCTTTCCATTAAGCAACTTAAAATTCCCCACATCTGGATAGTAATTTAGTCCCCCCTTGACCCATTTTCTGCCTTTTCACCTTCAATAATATTTCTTCACACTGTTTTTGGTTTACATCCCAAATTCTGTGAGCTCAGTCATAATAAGTACTGTCTCAGAAGTTGGTAAATTACTAACATATGTAACAAAGTTTTAAGTAACATGTTAAACACTATGCTTCTAGAGTCAGAGTACTATCTCCAAGCCTTAGAGAGGATGGAAGAAAATGTTGACTATATCCTTGTTGAAGAAACCAATCTTGACAATCACAGCGTATAATGCGCTGAAGGGACAATACAGAAGCAAGCTGGCCTGAATTACTGCCAGTAATTCCTGTACAAGGAAATGGGATTATGTAATTTGGCTTATACTAATATTCAAAAAAATTAGGGATAGCTGAAGTTTTGTATTTAGAATGTACTAAAAGGCAACTTGCTGGATAGCAAAGAGTGTTATTCAGGTGCAAAATGTCTGCCAGTTAAGTTATCACTGTGGTATGTTCTTAATGAATCCAAGTTGTTAACCACAATTTCCATGAGGTTTTATGTGTACTGAGATGGGGCAGTTGGGAGTAACAAGAAGATTGAAAAGCAAGCTTATACACATATTGTGAAGTCATTGGAATAAATACTAACTTACTGAATATGCCACAGAACATAAAAAAGATCGAAATAGAAAACCAAACATGATTTACCATCTTTGTCAATGGTTAGTCTTTACTGGCTTGACAGCAAAGTAAGGAATGAAGGATTATGACAATGCCTTTAGACACCAAGTGCAAGCTCTGATGGGGCAAGGTTTGGGAAGGAACCTGCAGCGCCTGTTTCAAAGGAAGCATCCCAATATTGGGACTGTCTTGAAAACTTTTCCACTGAGAATTTATTACAGTCAGTAGGACGATCATTAAACTTAATTCCTACAATAAACTTTCCAACTAGGGTAGCAAATTGCTCACAAACAGCTATTGATAATATCGTTATAGAAAGATCCAATTAACAATATTATATTGCACTGCCCAGTTGCATTAATGTGACCATCTGTCAAACGTGCAAATAACTACCTTTTGCTGTATAGACCCCTGTGAGATGTGCAAAAACAGAGTGAGGTTCTGAAAAGCACTGAGAGGGATGTGGAGCCACACCACTCTACTGCCATGGCTAGCTGCTCTAGGTTTCTCTGCTGAGGACCCATGGCATTGTAGCAGATGACTGTGTTTGGTCAAAAGTATGCCAGAGTGGAAACGAGCAGCAACAGAGACAGCTGCAGGCAGGCAAGAGTGTTATGCATTGCGAAGAGTGTGAGCAGAGCCAGCTGGGAGCAGTACAGCAACTTCCGACACTGCAATATTGTAGTTGAAAGACATAAGCCTTTCCTCACTTGCCACCATGGAACTGTTTAGAGTAAATGCCTTAAGCCCTAAATGAACATAGTCTGGAGCATGTAAGTACTCAGCCATTCGTATTCTAAATTATTCTCATCTCAGGATCACAGCTTACACCATGAGCCTGTGACACCCAGAACAACATTCTGAAGTGCAGTAAAGGGTCCACTGTTTGCCACAGGATGGAGCAGTTTACCCTGAGTCATGAGACCAACTGCCACTGGAGCAGAGAGACACCTGCTCACTGGAGGGAGCTCATGGCTGCCTCCGAGGTATTGCCAGCAGTGCTGCCAAGCTGTCATCGTGGTCGCAGCTTGAGATGTTACAGCTGGGGGAATTCAAACTACAGTATGCTTGCCTCCACTCTTTAAGCTGTCAGCAGTGATGTACATCTATAGTTTTGCATGAGTCTCTGGACTCCTCCACCAAGCTATTCCTACTGTACCATGGCCGAGGGCCAGAATAAAGAATTTAATTAAACAGATCTACTGCTGTCCTGATGTCTTATTTCACTCTCCACAGGTGACTATCAAAGGGTCATATAACAGTATGAGCAGCCTGATTGAGGTGGTCCCATACATTCTCAACTGAGCTTCAATCTGGAGAGTTTGGTGGCCATGGGAGTATAGTAAACTCATCCCGGTGCTCTTTGAACCATGCACGTACCCTGTGAGCTGTGTATTATCCTTCCGGTAGATGCAGTCATGCCAAGGAAAAGCAAAGGTCATCTGGGTATAATACAATTGGATACATAAAAAACAACACACCAAGAGGCAGCAGAAGGAAATACATATAAAGGTTAAAGAAATGTGTAAGCTTTCAGAGCCAGTGGTTCCCTCTTCTGCCAGAAGAGCTGAAGGATATGGAAGAGGAAAGAAGGAAAAGGACTGGCAAGATTTAGGAGATGAGATAGTTCAGAAAAGTTTCTGAAAACCATAGGCCAGGGGAGACTTACTGGAGCTGAAAAGGGTAATCAGAAAGCGAAAAATTGATTATTTTACAACAAGACATCAACTGGAGTGGTGTATGCTGTGCTCATGGTATGAATGACAAACATAAAACTCTTTTTTAATGAATTCCTTGCCTTATTTGAATATTGTTTTCCCTAAAAGCTAACCCAGATAAGACCAAACTGTACAAAGAGCCTGTGGATTACTCAATGATTAAAGATATCTTGTAAAACAAAAGGGAAACTGTCAGACAGAAACATGGTGATGCTACAGATCATCACAAAATGTACTGCAAAACATTAAAAATAATGAGGATGCCATGAAAGCAAAAGCATGACATAAAGAAAATCACATCAGACATCAAAGTAAAGACAATGTAGGATGTATTGTAGGAGGAGGCTGGTAGAACCAGATGTGGAGAGAGGAATTACATACATGAGTAACAAGTGTGTGTACTATTGCAAAATTTTAACAAGTGTTTCATAATTGTTACTGAAAAGATGGGGTTGTCAGCTTCAGTAGATGCTGTAATGGAATATTTCAGACCATTCATTACAGATAACTTCAGTAATACAAATATGACCCACACTACACCAGTAAAAGTAATGCCCACAATATAATATTTAAAACCAAAACATTGTAATGGGAATGATAAAATGTCAACAAGGTTGATTCATTACAGATAACTTCAGTAATACAAATATGACCCACACTACACCAGTAAAAGTAATGCCCACAATATAATCTTTAAAACCAAAACATTGTAATGGGAATGATAAAATGTCAGCAAGGTTGATTAAAGAGTACACTTCTGAGCTATGTATGTAACCAATCATTTATCTGTGGAACATTTCCTGGATGGTTGAAACACACTGAAATTAAGCCTTTGTTTAAGAAAGGGGGTAATAAAATTCTGTCAAGTTTCCATACAATTTCACTTGTGACCAGCATTCTTGAAAATTTTAAAAAAGGTAATATACAGGGTGAACATAAAGTCCGGGGTACTTTCAATTATTTATTGCATAAAAACTAAACATTGTACAGGTGTCATATTGCATTTTGAAGAGAAACTCCAATTTTTTTTTTTTTTTTTTTTACAAACATTCCATATGCGAACCATGAGTGACCCGGCAGATGTCAATACACTAACTGAATTCTTGACATACTTGTCCCAGCATAACATCAACAACTGTGGCAGTTGCTTCCCGTATTCTCTCCCGGAGCTCTGCTACATCACGTGGTAGAGGTGGTACATACAGCAGATCTTTAATGTGTCCCCACAGAAAAAAGTCACACTGAGTGAGATCTCATGATTGGGGAGACCATTTCAAACTCCAACACACAGAAAGCTCATTCCGCATGTGAACTTGCCATGTTTGAGTCTAGCACTGACTATCAGCAAATTACCAAACTATGCTGTGGCAGAATACATGAAGAAAAACTTTCAGGGTTTCTCTTCAATATGACATATGTATGGTATCTGCACAATGTTTGGTTCTTGTGCAATAAATAACTGAAAGTGCTCCCGGACTTTATGTACACCCTGTACAATCTGTTTCTTAAGCAGTTGATAACAAATAATATGTTCTCAAAGTCACAGTTATTGTGATGTTCCACAGATCATTTGTATGATAAGTCATAATATAGAATGGGTCATTTTACATTCACACCACAGTTCGTATTTCTAGTGTTCTGGTACTGGAAAGGCTATCTACACACACAGTGAGAATGTACTTAATTGAATGGACAATAACTTAGAGTGGTTCATGGAGTACATACAGATAATTTACTTTAGAGAAACTTAACTCATCTTGATCAGGTGGAGGTCCCTCTACCGTAAAATATGAATCCAGTGTCACAAGTATTGTCCCACCTGATTCCATGTGAATACATCAGCACATTCTAAATGTGTTATTTGTCTATATTCACTTCTTTTCTGTGCCTTAATATCACATTTTTTTAGTCTCTTACCATAAGTACATAGAGAGGCCAATGGACTGCATTGTAATGTTTTAGAAATAGCAGTTCTGCAAAGTTTATCATAAGTATTTATCAATAAGCTGTTTGCCATATTCCCAATTCCCTCTATGTTAAGAGGCCAGAATTCCCATGACACAAATATTGAATCAGCCTGTTCTCTCCTCATTGGGACACTTCTACTACTATTACTAAACGTCTGTGCTTATCCAGCCTCAATACTGCTATGTCAACTATTGTGAGCTCACATGTGCTGCAGTAAAACCACTGGTACAACATTCACAGTCTCATGCTGTAATAAATTTATGACCTTTACATTATGGTGTGAGGACTGTCATTTGAGTAGTAATCTCTGTCAAATTCTATATAGAATGTGCAAGTGAGGTACATATCATTGACATCCATCTGTTGCAGAGTCCTCGGATGTATTCAGGCATCCGACAATGAGATACTTCGAACAAAATGGCCTCCTTCATGGGCTCTGAAAATATCTGCCAAGCAAAACCCATCTTGCAATTCTCACATTCCAACCTGAAAGTCATGGGCCAAGGCAATGAGCTGGATGTGATAATTTCCAAGAAAAAACATTTGTATTGGTATCACACAAATGATTATTAACAGAAAATTGGTGACTGGGTTGAGAATCTCTTGGTAGGCAGAAAGCAGCATCACTGTAAGTCATTGACAGAAGTAGAAGTAACTGCAAGGAAATTTATTGGTACCCTTGATGTTCATTTCCTTTTTATGTTAACGACGTGGTACACAAAATTGTAGCCAACCTAATAATTTTTGCAGAGTATGCAGTTATCTATAATGACATACTATCTGAAATAGCCTTCACAAATATCCAGGCAGTCTTTCCGAGTGGTGTAAAGAGTGGCAGTTTGCTATGGATGTTCTGACATGTAAAATTAGGCACTTCACAAAACGTAGAAAATTAGTATTCTGTGACTACAGTATCAGTAATTCACGATGAAAGTCGGTCAACACACAAATACCTGGGTACAGCAGTCTGTATGGATGTAAAATGGAATGATCGCACAGGTTCAGTTTTAGGAAAAGCATGTGACAAACTACGGTTCATCAACAGGATAAGTGGAAAATGGTCAGACTGGCAGACTGGAAGGGAAACTGCTTTCGGAACATTTGTGGGTCTCATATCATATTATTGCTGAAGTTTGTGGAACCCATACCAAATATGACTAACAGGGGGTATTGTACGTATTTAAAGTAGTGTGTCATGAATGTTCAGACGCAGGCCGGGTTCGACGACAATTATCCACACAAGCGACTTATTATTTGGCGCCTATCCCCCCCCCCTCTCTCCTTTTCGCTTGTGCACTTTCACCCGTGTCAGTCTAGTTCTGATACGCGCAATATAATCAATCTTGCACTTAGTCGGCCTACATGCCCCTCTCAGCATGGCGCCCCAAGTTGCGTCTTGCGTCGTTTGGGCCTTAAACTGGTTCTGGTCAGAGGCTTGTTTCACGAGAACAGAGTCAAACTATCCCGCGAAAACCTATTTACAAAGTTTCCAGGACCACTATTGAGAGGTGGTGCAGTGGCTAGCATACTGGACTCGCATTCGGAAGAATGACGGTTGAAATCCTCAAACGTCCACCCAGTTTGACGTTTTCCACGATTTCTCTAAATCACTAAAGACAAATGCCAATAAGCCGACTTCCCAATACTCCCGTAACCCGGGCTTGTACTACGTCGCTAATGACCACTTTGTCGTCGGTACAAACTGTAATCTTCCTGTTTAGGAAATATGCGCCAGTCCTCTACGCGTCACTCCCATAGAGACCGCAAAAGCCTAATCACCCACACGTGGTTGCAACAGTAAGAAACCCAAACATGTTGCACCCAAACATGTACCATGTCTTATTAGATTAGAGGGTCTCTGGAAACTACAGAAAGAACGTCAATCTAAAAGGATGCATGCCAAACACAGGAAGGTAGACCTAGCAACAATTGTTCGATGAGATTTCGGAATTGCAGCCAGATCACGTTGACTTCTTGCCACGATATTTCGACTGGCAGTCGTCCAGCCATCTTCAGGTGAGTGTCCGTCACTGGAGACTGCAAGTTCCAGGAGTCAACTCTACAGCAAAAAATTGGCGCGGAAATGCATGCGCATTGCCTCCGTCACAGGAGCGTCCTCTATCGAAATCCGCGCCCTCTGGAGCAACTGTTCTACTTGTGGAATGCATGCGCCTGCGTAAAGGTGAAAACTACATGTCTGCCCTCTGTCGGAATGCGCGCCTGCGTCGCTAAAAACAGACGTCAGATGTCGCCTGACGTGTCATTATGAACAAACTGTCTTCTCTCACCATGATGGGTACAGAGATAAGTGACCACAAAGTTGTAGCGAGACTGAATGTCGCAACATTCAAACCCAACCAAAATAAACGCAAAATGCTTCTATTAAAAAAACTGCAGATAAAAATTCGCTAGATGACTTCCTAAGAGAGTCTCCACTGCTTCGAATCAGTCTGTAAATGCAGACCAGATGCAGTTTAAATTCAAAGAAATAGTATCGAAGTAATTGAGAGAAAATACCAAATAAATTAATGATATATGGTACTTATCCCCCATGGAGCGCAAAACAGCTCGGAACACTGTTGCAGAAGGAACGAAAAAGCGTGCAAAATTTAAAGATGATGGCGAAATGCTACAGACGCTCGGAATTTAGCACGAACTCCAATGCGAGATACTTTTAATACTTTCCGCAAAGAAACTCTCTCGAAATCTGGCAGAAAACCCAAAGAGATTCTTGTCGTGTGTGAAGTACACGAGCGGGAAGATGCAATCAATACCTTCACAGCGCGATGACAACGGTTATGTTACTCATTACAGTGCCACTTATGAAGAGTTACTAAACATAGTTTTCCGAAATTCCTGTGTAATGAAGTAGCTTGAAACACTTAATGAAGGGAAGGCCTCCAGTTCAGATTGTATACTAGTCAGGTTCCTTTCAGAGTAGCTGATACAATAGTTCCATCTTAGCAATTATGTACAATCGCTCGCTTGTCTGAAGATTCGTAAATAAAGTGTGGAAAGCTGCACAGGTCCCACCAGTACCCAAGAAAGGAAATATAATTAATCCGCTGAATTGCGGACCCATGTCACTAACGTAGATTTGCAGTAGGATTTTGGCACGTATACTGTGTTCGAACAATTTGAATTACCTCGAAGCAAACGATGTAGTGGTAAACTGGCAACACGGATTAAGAAAATATCGTTCTTGTGTAACACAACTGGCTCTTTATTCTCACGAAGTGATGAGTTCTATCGAGAGGGGATGTCAAATTGATTCCACATTTTTAGATTTCCAAAAGGATTTCGACACTTCCTCTCAAGCGACTTCCAATCAAATTGCGTGCTGATGGAGTATCGTCTCAGTTGTGCGAATGAATTCGTGATTTACTGTTGGAAAGATTAGACTTCGCAGTAATTGATGGAAAGTCATCAAGTAAAACAAAAATAATATCTGGCGTTCACCAAGAAAGTGTAATAGGCCCTCCGCTGTTCCTTATCTACATAAACGATATGGGAGACAACCTAAGCGGCCCCCTTGCAGACGATGCTATCATTTATAGCCTTGTAAAGACTCAGATGATCAAAACCAGTCGGAAAATGATAGAGACACGAATCTGTGTAGTGCGAAAAGTGGCAATTGATTCTAAATAATGAAAAGTGTGAACCATCCTCATGACTTCTAAAAGGAACCCGTTAAACTTCGGTTACACAATAAATCACTCAAATCTAAAGCCTGTAAATTCGACTATATACTTAGCGATTACTGTTATGAATAACTTAAATTGGAATGATCACACAGACAAACCAAAGATTGCGATTTATGGGAGAACACTTAGAAGTTACAGCAGATCTACTAAAGAGACTGTCTGCACTACGCTTGTCCGCCCTCTTTTGGAGTACTGCTGCGCGATGTGGCATCCTTAACAGATAGGATTAACGGAATACATGAGAAAGTTCAAAGAAGGGCAGCACGTTTTGTATTATTGAGAAATACAGGGAGAGAGTAAAATGGAAATGTTGCAGGATCTGGGGTGGAAATCATCAAAACAAAGGCGTTTTTTGTTGCGGCGGGATCTTTTCAAGAAATTCCAATTGCCAACTTTCTTCTCCGAATGCGAAAATATTTTACTGACGCCGACCTACAGAGGGCGAAACGATCATTATAGTAAAATAAGAGAAATCAGAGCTCCCAGGGAAAGATTTAAGTGCTTGTTTTTCCTGCGCGCTTTTCGAGAGTGGAACGGTAAGAGGAACAGCTTGTAGGCAATTCGATGAACCCTCTGCCAGGCACTTATTTGTGAACTGCAGACTAATCATGCAGATGTAGACGTAGTGAAGTGTGATTTGCACCATACAAGTTGCTTGCGTATGCTAAATTGTACATATGGGAGAAAGTGAGTACAGTGCACAATTTAGCAGCTAAGCTAGTGTCTCATTTTTGACACTGATATGCGAAAAACATTCCACTGGCCTCCTCGTCAAATAGAATCTATACTGCGTTAACAGATTTGTGGTAGTTTATCTGCCTGTTCAAAATACTGCTCCATACACATTCTTCATTCTCCGATGGATGTTTACCTGCATTTGTCCTTCGGCAGCCAAGAAAAGGTGGACGCATTTGGTAATACCGTTACCGTAGTTCACGTTTCCCTATGTATCATACACATGTCAGAAAGACGTGACTGCCACGCTAATGCCTTGCCTACATGGCCGTTTTTTTAATACCCACATTGGAGTCGTGCTTACGTTGGATACACGTTGTGGTAACGCTCTCAAATGGAATCTTTTTGATCGCCCCTTATACAATGTACAACCTGTAAACTTAATGTCATCAGCTGTCTCCTTGTATATGAAAGTAATGCAAAAATCTTTGTATGGAATTGTGCACTTTACAGTACCAATGGCGTGGTGTTTGACTGTTGTGCACATGGGCAGCTGCATGCAAGGCAGCGACGGAAAGGGAGCCCTGTTAGTTCCAGTGGTGAGTGCTGGTGGAAGGCAGTTTTTGTTTTCTTTCTTACTCCAATGTTGTTGCACTTAATAGTGCACTGTTTTCTTGAATGATGTTAGTTGGTTGGTTGTTGGAGTTAAAGGGATCAAACTAAGAGGTCATCAGTGCCCTTATCCTATATCCCTCCATGAACAGCCCTCAGAAGACTATAAAGGCTATAAAACACAATCTTGGGAAGCCCATTTGTAACCAAGATACAATAAGACAGAGATAAAATCGAGGAGAAATAGGAGGGGAGTGAGAGAGTGTAAGGTGGGAGAGCTGTTCTGCCCAGAATTGAGCTGGATATCCCCACAGTACGCTACACAGTGGGAGACACACTCTCTGCATCCCACCAGTACCATCTTACTTCCCATTACCCCAAGGAAACGAGCAACACAGGTAAGATGATAAAAGTTAGGGAATATAAAACGTTAGAAATGGCAAACACAAAAAAAGAAGAATAGAAAGGTAGGAAGAGTATGGGCAAGGCCAGACCACCAAGTAAGGGCCTCCATGGGACCCTTGGGCCAGAGCGGGCGAGGGGTGCCCCTCCAACTGCTCAGGCAGTCAATGAGACCAGAATGTGCCACTTCACAGAAACAAGTAGAGGTCACATCCTTTGGTATGCCAGTTTAACATCGCCCACTAGAACCAGAGGTAGCGTATCAGGAAGTTTAAGATATCACCATGAATCAGCCAAATTTGGTCAGTCTAGTAGGATACAGGCCACCGTCAGGTGGGCACCACATTGTCAGTAATGTGGGTTCTCATGGAGAATGTAGCTGTCTGTCAGCAAGTGTGGCGAATGCATAGCCGACAAAGGACAGTGAGAAGCACAATGGGATGACTGCCACATGGTAATCGTCTCCTTCATTGTCCTCAGTGTGTCTGGGAAGTCTGGGACAAACCATGCCAAGATCCAGACATCCAACAGTTGATGGCATAGAGATGACGGAAGGTCCAGTTCTGTGACCCCCATTTCCAAAATTGGCATCCCGGTAGCCAACTTTACCAAGGAGTTGGCATGTTCATTCCCTAAGATCCCAACATGTCTAGGAGTCCAAACAAAGATGACTGGCTTTCCAGCTTGATAGAGGTCACAAAGAAGATCCTTAATAGTCGTGAGTAGTGGGTGACGAAGGTAGGACTGGTCTATAGCCTGAAGGCTGCTCAGGAACTCGCCGCAGGTTAGAAGCATTTTGCCAGCGCAAGAACAAGCATGCCTAAGGGCTCATATGATGGTCAACAACTCAGCAGTGAAGATACTGCAACCATTTATCAAGGAGAATAGTTCACTACACCTTGCAGTTGTGAATGTAAATCTGGTTTGTCCAACGACCATTGAGCCCTCAGTGTATAGCACTTCCAAACTTGGAAATGTGTTGAGGACAGCCAGGAAACAGTGGTGAAACACCATAGGGTCAGCTGAATCTTCCGGTCCAGTGGATAAATCGAGACTGATCCAAGGTCATGGTACATGCCCTGAGGGTTTACACGATTGCTCCCTGACGAGAGGTGACAGTGGGGGATGTTGGAGTTCAGACCAGACACACTGGAGTCAAACTGCAATTGTGACCCCAATTTTGGGTCTCTGTTGGGGGAGGTGGACCTTCCTAACAGGAAAAAGAACATGGTAGTTTGGATGTGTAGGTAAGCTGTGAACTTGTACAGTGAGCGTAATATAAAGCTTAAAAAGAATCGCGAAACTTTGCCCAAAATGATACTGCATTTTCTTTTTGTGGAAACTTTGAAAATTCCTTGCGTGGAGATACTGAAAAAGGCGATTCAGTTAGAAAGAAATGCAGTCTTCAAAGGTGTTTGTATTGTAAGACCATTCAGATTGAGTTACTTTACTATTTGCTACAACGAAGAAAAGGACGGAAATTAGAAAAGTATCCTTTGTAGCTCTGATGACACACAGATATTTCGGAACATACTCAAATGGTTCTTTTTCTGCGGTAATTATAGAATGGACAAGTCCTTGAGGGCTTTTAGAGAGTCTTTATTCCACAAAATCAAACTGCATACGACATATAAAAAGTATTTTATAATGCGATGTAATTCTTCAAGCACGTGGACCAAACTGATAGCTCACACATTTGATGGTGCAAATGTCATGAAAGGCACATATGCAGCAGTTACACCAAAAATAAAAGCAGTTTATAGAAGTGCACATTTGATTTATTGTTATGTACATTTCACTGTTCAAATGTGTATGAATTCCTAGGGGACCAAACTGCTGAGGTCATCGGTCCCTAGACTTACACACTACTTAAACTAACTTATGTTAAGAACAACACAGACACACCCATGCCCAAGGGAGGACTCGGACCTCCGGCGGGAGGGGCCGCGCAACCCATGACATGGCGTCTCGAACCGCGCGCGGCATTTCACTGTTCATTCACTTAATTTAACAATGCACCTAGTAGCAGACGAAAGGCAAGAATATTTTCCCTTAAGATCCTGGTTATTTCCAAGTTCCTCTCAAGATAACGAAAACGCGTGTCCTTTCTCACGAAACGTATCTACGTCAACATTCCATTTCCGTCCTCCAAGGTGGATTTTCTACTTTCTGACCATAAACATGGTTCATAAAAGTTTGCAGCCTTTAAATGACTTCTTTACTGAAATTCAGTGAACATCAAAATGAGATGAAATCGTTGGCAGAAGCAGCAAGAATTTTAAAATACGAGAATTTTTTATAAGATTTTGCCTCATTTTAAAATAATTCACAAGTAAATCTCAAGAAATCAGTCTGCTTTTAGTTAATGAATATATAACAGTATTCAAAACTTCTATTTCAGGATTAAGAACCTCATGGTACTGTGAGAATCTTCATAAGAGATAATACGGACCACTGAGGCGTATCCCATGACTGACAAAGAAAAGCTTGAAACTGAACTAAAAGTATTCTATCACAGTCTATATTTCTGATATTTATGAAATGGCTACTGTAAATTAACTGCACTGCTGGAATTAATCGTGGGAAGAAATCTAGACGGTATTCTTAATGGAATTACGAAACTAATCAAATTCAAATGGCTCCAAGCACTATGGGACTTGAACATCAGAGGTCATCAGTCCCCAAGACTTATAACTGCTTAAACCTAACTAACCTAAGGACATCACACACATCCATGCCCGAGGCAGGATTCGAACCTGCGACTGTAGCAGGTGGGCGGTTCCGGACTGAAGCGCCTACACCGCTCGGCCACAGCGGCCGGCCACGAAACTGATCATCTTGACAGTTCTCTTAAGTACATCAGAGACAAAACGCTGTTTTTCCAACATTGAAAAGAATAAAGACTTTTGGAAAAAGCACAATGAATTCGGAAAGGGTATATGCGCTTGTGTTTTCAACGGACAAAAGTCTCCTCAGACGTCATCCAGAGACGAAGGAGAAAGTTATTGATCTTTTTGTGCAAACTAAAACAAGAAGAATGGATTTCCAATTTAAATGAATATATAAGATTGAACTGTAAAAAATTAAGATTAAGTAAAAAATATTTGACTTTGTTATTTTAACATTTTAAGTAAATTTTCTTTTTATTTGCGTTTGTTTCTGGAGCAGCACCTCCAGTAATTTTAGCTAAGGTCCGTCACTGCGAACGATGTACACCGGAACAAATATGTCTTGAGCCATACGGTGCTGTGCGAGCACGTATTATATCGACATACCACATACCTCAGTAAGCACTTGTTGCGCGCACACTTCCTCGCAACGTTCAATTAAGTTTTCAGTCCGAGTTAGAAGATCATAGAATGAACAGATTTCACTTACAGCAACAGAAGTGAACACTTACGTGATGAATATTCAGCTTCCACAGTGCACTGCGTGGGTATCACCGTCGATCCAACTAGACTGCCCGCGCGCCCGCTGCTGCTCTTAAATAGGGAACTGCACCGAGGAAACGTGACGCAGAGGCGTTTGTCTGAAGCCGGGGGCCGCGCCGTGGGAGGGGCGGCGAGCCGACCAATCACGTAACGACACCTCCTCACGGGAAGTATGCTTTGGCGGCCTCCGGGACAGCCGAGATTTCCCGCGTAGGGAATATGCGCGGGCACGGAAGTGATGCTGCCGGCTCAGAATGAGTCTGGAAAAGTAGTGGACGTTAACCCAGACTTTCCTAGAACAGGTATTCTGCGCCACACGGAACGCAATGCGCAAGGTGTAGCGTGCCGTCTCCTTAATAGTGCCAGTATAGCGAATATGTTTCCCTACATAACTCAACGCTTAGTGACTGGGCAACCGGTTCTGGTCTAGCCTCATAAGTTGTATCCTGCACTCTAGTGAATCAAATATTGCAGTTCAGGTAAAGTTCGTGTGCAAAATGGCTACAAAGTGTGCTAGAAAACTGTAAGTACGTTTGAGTGCCAAGGAAGATAAACTGTTAATGTTCGAGTATAATGGCTTTTCTGGAGACCAGAAATCTACTCTGTAGGAACCGGAATGGGTTTCGAAAAGACGATCGTGTGAAACCCAGCTCGCGCTATTCGTCCACGAGACTCACAGGACCATAGACACGGGTTCCCAGGTAGATACCGTGTTTCTTGACTTCCGCAAGGCATTCGATACAGTTCCCCACAGTCGTTTAATGAACAAAGTAAGAGCATATGGACTATCAGACCAATTGTGTGATTGGATGAAGAGTTCCTAGATAACAGAACGCAACATGTCATTCTCAATGGAGAGAAGTCTTCCGAAGTAAGAGCGATTTCAGGTGTGCCGCAGGAGAGTGTCTTAGGACCGTTGCTATTCACAATATACATAAATGACCTTGTGGATAATATCGGAAGTTCACTGAGGCTTTTTGCGGATGATGCTGTGGTATATCGAGAGGTTGTGACAATGGAAAATTGTACTGAAATGCAGGAGGATCTGCAGCGAATTGACGCATGGTGCAGGGAATGGCAATTGAATCTCAATGTAGACAAGTGTAATGTGCTGCGCGTACATAGAAAGAAAGATCCTTTACCATTTAGCTACAGTATAGCAGGTCAGCAACTGGAAGCAGTTAATTCCATAAATTATCTGGGAGTAGGCATTAGGAGTGATTTAAAATGGAATGATCATATAAAGTTGATCGTCGGTAAAGCAGATGCCAGACTGAGATTCATTGGAAGAATCCTAAGGAAATGCAATCCGAAAACAAAGGAAGTAGGTTACAGTACACTTGTTCGCCCACTGCTTGAATATTGCTCACCAGTATGGGATAGGGTTGATAGAAGAGATAGAGAAGATCCAACGGAGAAGAGCGCGCTTCGTTAGAGGGTCATTTAGTAATCGCGAAAGCGTTACGGAGATGATAGATACACTCCAGTGGAAGACTTTGCAGGAGAGACGCTCAGTAGCTCGGTTCGGGCTTTTGTTGAAGTTTCGAGAACATACCTTCACCGAGGAGTCAAGCAGTATATAGCTCCCTCCTACGTACATCTCGCGAAGAGACCATGAGGATAAAATCAGAGAGATTAGAGCCCACACAGAGGCATACCGACAATCTTTCTTTCCACGAACAATACGAGACTGGAATAGAAGGGAGAACCGATAGAGGTACTCAAGGTACCCTCCGCCACACACCGTTAGGTTGCTTGCGGAGTATGGATGTAGATGTAGATGTAGATGAAGGTCAAAAATACAATGACGGAAAAAATCGTAAAAAAAATGTAGACGAATGAAATTAAGGGGACAAAGTATACTCGTTTAGGTAACATACATAAGTGATTAACATGCAAGAAAATAGGTTAGTATAAGCTCGAGACACGATACCACAAATGTGTAATGCTGGCACATTAATAATCTGTGTAACCGCCATAATTTGAATGTGTGCATATACGTGTGCAGACATTGTGTTGTACAGGTGCTGGATGTCAGTTTGTGGCATGGAGTTCCATGCCTATTGCACTTGGTCGGTAAGTACAGGGGTGGTTAGTGCTGTTTGTGAGTGACGTCACAGTTGTCGTCCGATGATGTTCCATATGTGCTCGATTGGAGACAGATCTGATGATCGAGCCGGCCAAGGCAACACGGTGACACTCTGTAGAGCATGTTGGGTTACAACAACGGTATGTGGGCGAGCGTTATTCTGTCGGTAAATATCCCTGGAAGATTGTTCATGAGTGGCAGCATTACAGGCGGAATCACCAGATTGTCGTACGAATTTGAAGTTAAGGTGCGGGGGGAAACCACGAGAGAGCTCCTGCTCGCATACTAAATCACACCAGAGTCCATTAACTCTAGGTCTAGGCCCAGTGTGTCTAGCATTCAGACTGGTTTTCAGCATAAGATTGGAGCAAGTAATCTTATTTTTTAATGTCCAGTATATTTTTATTTATCAGCAAAACGAGGCCTCCTTTTCTTTTCTCCCACGCTGTCCATCAGTTCACTTGGCTCCAAGCACTATGGGACTTAACATCTGAGGTCATCAGCCCCCTAGACTTATAACTACTTAAACCTAACTAACTTAAGGACATTACACACATCCGTGCCTGAGGCAGGATTCGAACGTGCGACCATAGCGGCAGTGCGGTTCCGGACTGAAGCGCCTCGAACCGCTCGGCCACAGCGGCCGGCTGTCCATCAGTACTTAACGGTATATTAGCTCTATGCTTAAAGTAACAACACTTCTAACGACCTTCCCAGATAGCTCGTATGGACTGAATAGTTAATGCGCTTGATGTTTCATTTTCTGGGGAAACATAAATGCGCTACGTATTTACGTTTGACGTCCGTGTCGAAGCAAAATTCCTGCTTCTAGGAAAACGTAGCTTACTGTAACACTAAAGCTTTGATTCGGACTTTGGGGTGTACTCGGATAAGTCAATCGTTGGGCATAGCCGGTCGACTCAAAAAGTTTCGAGCTTGTATTAATACAACACGCAGAAGAGTTAAGATGGTAGTTTTAATGCTTCTACATAGTCTCACCTCATCCGAGTGCAGCGCCGTGGACGACCATACAACCATGTGAAAATGCCAGAGAACTCCCCCTTTGGAATGTTCAACTCGCGCGTCACATTGGCTTGAATTAGGGTATATCATCAAAGGGTTGACCCATCGCGTAAATTTCTGCATTTTACTATTTTGTGGTGGGTTTGTACTGAAATCAAGTCTCGTCAAACATGGTGATTGTTTCCGCGCTTTGCACTTCAATGAGATCGGAGCAGGCGTCCATGGGCCGTTTTGGTTCGGCAGTCAAGGTGTGTGGGACAATCTTCGCACACGCTTTTTCCGTATTCAAAACATTCTGGAGAATGCCTTCAATACTTGATTTAGAGATGTCGTTCCTTTGCGATTTGTGACATAACATTGTCACTCTACGGCCGTTCGTCCACTACTACAATATCCGTTGTTCGCAGTTGTTAGTTCAAGCTGCCATCGTTGTTATTGCGCTAACGTTGCTTGTACGCTAGGAATAAAATCAGTCTCAGAACTTTCTGGACGGACGGTTAGCCCGAAAAGTCGTACGGTTCTAATCTGTCAGAATATTCCGTATGCAGTGTGGTCCAGGTTGGGTGTTCGGTATTCAGGCATATGACAACAACGTTCATTCGATGCAAAAAAGTCTAGTACCATGTATACTAAAGAGCTATGAGCACTTCTTTGTTTTTTATACTGTGAAACAAATCTCTTCTACAGCAAGCTATTTGCTTTCCATAATTTAAGAGGTAGTAGTATGGATCAAAACAAGGAAAAAGGTGTGTAGTTGCTACGAAACACATCCCTTCTAGTGAACAAGTGCCGATAGCTCTTAAGGTAAGAATTTTAGAGCCTACTTTTCCTAGACAATTTTTTATTGTTTTGGTCCATACCATCTCCTCCCAAAATTTGGAAAGCGAAGAGCTTACAGCAGAAATTTGTTTCACAGTGTAGATGAAGTGCTCATAGCTAGTAAAGTACGCATTTAGAGCCCATGCTTATTAAACTTTTTTGCTTCGAAGGATCGTTCTTGTTATATGCCTGAATATTGACCTTTTATCTTGGGGCACCCTGTATTTTACGAGTGACTCCTCGTTTCAGAGATGTGATTTAGATTTGTGGACTGCACTTATAAATGTGTCTCTTAACGCGGTATCTAGATCGTAAACTGCGGTAGCCTTTCGAGGAAACGAATGTCATTCTATTATATTCGCTTATGGAGCACGGAAGAATGACTGCTCAAATATCCTTGGGCGTGCGGTAATTAGTCTAAATTTATCTTCCCGGTCTCGGCGTGAGTGATACGTTGTGGGCTGAAAAGTATCTCAACATTCTTCCCTTAAAACTGATTCTCGGAATTTTGTAAGCAAACTTTCGCCGGATAACTGGCTCCTCACTTCAAGTACCTGCCAAAGTAAGTTACCCGGCATTTCTGCGACCATTTGTGCTGCCTTTTTTTTTTTTTTTTTTTTTTTAAGTTTCAGTATCCCCCCATTGGTAATATCTGGTATGGGTCCCACACGTCTGAGTAATATTCTAAAATAGAACATATAACTGTTTTACAGACGACCTCTTTAATAATTTTTGGAGCACGCTGCTTTATAATATGAAAGTGCTTCCTTTTCGATTTGAGTTTTCTATTTTTCGAAGGTTCCTGTCTAATCTCACACTCAATTCCGTATTGATCAAGTGTTACTGGAAACGTTATGGAGTGTTATTGTTACTAAACCTGTATCGAAAAAAAAATGGTTCATATGGCTCTAAGCACTATGGGACTTAACATCTGAGGTCATCGGTCTCCTGTACTTAGTACTACTTAAACCTAACTAACCTAAAGACATCACATACATCCAATCCCGAGGCAGGATTCGAACGCAAACCTGTATCGACAAATTGGGCACAGTGTAGTTCTTTCACAAGCGTTGGCTTTGTAACGCAGTGGAAAATTTGAAACTTCAATATCCGAGCTCTTGAAAACTTGCGGAAGTGTTTTAACGTTTTTCACGGTTGCCTAAGAAATACGTTTTTGAATATTATTGATGCAAAGGATTACAATTACCTTGCCTTCTTTTTCCGATCTTAGATCTAACTTAGCGACTTTAATGTGGACAGTAGTCTACTTTGGAATTCTTCACTCAATGAAAAAAAAAGCGTTTTAGTAGGTTTGAACACTGTGAAGCCATGTCACCTGCTGAAGACAGCTCCTAAGTGAGCCATATAGTGCTGAGAAATTCTTTCACTGCAAACACTGCTTGTAAGTCGTATCACCTTGTCACTGCAGTGTCTTCGTGGCATCCTGAACACTTCTTCTACCTCCCTCTAGATCGACTTCATTCCAAATTGTCTTATTTATGAGATGGAATCGAAATGTTCACGAAATATATCAATTAAAATTAACACTACTCTGTTACTCAAATCTTATTCTGGACCATCACCTTTGAGGCAAATACACTGATGCCAACTTTTCTGACCTTTTTGAAATGCATTCTGAAAGTCTTTCTTTGTTAGGATGTTAAGTATACTCTGCTATTGCGACTGAACCTCCTCCACTGTATAAAATTTCCGTCTCTTTCACCTGATTTTCATCTTGGCGGAGATGAAGAAGTCACATGAAGCTGGGTCTGGTACCCGCGGCGGGTGGGACATAACTTTCATCTAATTTTTAGTCAATAATCGTGAATAATGTAGATAGAATGTGTTGTGCATTGCCATGATGGAATACCCAGTTGCCCATACACTCTTCTGTTGTTCCCTCCTCCTGCCCCACTTCAAGCGTCTTAGAACACAACGACCAGGAAGGACGAAGTCTTTGTGCACAATCTCCTCAGTACATATAAAAATACCGAGAAGAACATAGTGTTAATACTGACTTGTCACGATTTCTTTGGTCGAAGTTAAAAAAGGCCTCTTGGACTGTGACAACTGCAGCTTAATTTCAGGGTCATATCCATAAACCCAACTTTCGTCACCAGTAACAACATTTGAGAGTAAGTCTGCATCATCTTGAAGCAGTTGTTTAAATTCTTTGCAGATTTACATCTGTTGTTGCTTCTGATCGTCTTGAACTGCTTGTGGCAAAAAAATTTGCCGCTAACTTTGTCATATGGTATTCAGTTCGTTTGAAGGAAGAAGTTCACGTGTTCTGTAACTTATTCTCAAGGAATTTTAGTGTTGTTGGACGATCTGTCTGCGATCTAGCACATATCCCTCACTTTCTGAACATTTTCTGATGTGATGTCATTTTTGGACGACCGGAATGGTCACCGTCATCAATCAATACTCTCCAGCTCTAGAAATGCTTATACCAATCGTAAATCTGTGTCTGACCTAAAGCGTTGTTCCAGAAGGTTACGCCAACATTTGGTGCGTTACTACAGCGGTTTCCCCAAGTTTGAAACAAACATGCTGAGCTTTCAGCCATCACAAAACCACAAACTCACGGGAACACGACAGTGGAAATACGCCTACCAACTATTCACCAAAGCACGCAGTTCCCAATCGATTGCCACGCTGAATCAAGAAGGACCTTGGAGTATTTCAGCGTACTCATTGTAAGTGTGCAAAATTCATATTTCGGGTACCTTCAATTCCCGCAATGCTTTCACTACATACAGGGGTTAGACGAAAATATGGAAAAGTCGCGTAAAATGCATGCTTCAACACCACTGCATATGCTACCCAAGCCTACAGGTTGCACTATTGTATTTGATCAGAAACGGCACCTGTGCAATGTGCTCAATATGTTGTGTCAGTGGTGGCTAGAACAGTGTTTTGTGTAGATGTGAGTGAATTATGTCGGAGATAAGTGAATTTGAACGGGGCAAGTTGTTGCTGTCCTTGCGATGGGCACTACCGTAACTAAGACAGCTGAAGTGTTTGGTCTTTCTAGAGGCAGTACATCAAAGATTTATGTCACGTGCAGGAAGAGCGCGAAAAGATCATCCTCTGAGTCATAACGCGGATGAAGGTTGTGTGTTGAGTGATCGTGACAGATGATCACTGAAGTGGATTGTGACGAAAGATAAAGAGTTCAACTGCTTCTGAAGTTACTGCATAACTGAATGTTACATTCGCGAACCCTGTTAGCATTAAAACAACAATAAGGGAGCTCCATAAGCGGGAACTGCAGAGTGACTCGGAATTCCAAAACCACTCATCAGTGATGCAAATGCCGACCGCGGTGGCCACGCGGTTCTAGGCGCTGCAGTCCGGAACCGCGCGACTGCTACGGTCGCAGGTTCGAATCCTGCCTCGGGCATGGATGTGTGTGATGTCATTAGGTTAGTTAGGTTTAAGTAGTTCTAAGTTCTAGGGGACTGATGACCTTAGATGTTAAGTCCCATAGTGCTCAGAGCCATTTTTTGAAGTGATGCAAATGCCTGAACACGGAAACGTAGTGCCGAAGCCATAAAACCAGGACTATGGAGCAATGGAAGAAAGTCATTTGATCCGATGGGTCTTGCTTCACACTGTTTCCAATTTCTGGCCTAGTTTACGTTCCAAGAATGAAACATGAACTTTGGGCAGCTATGTCGTGGTATTTCATGGGCCTCGCGGTTACTTTGCAAGGTCGTGTTAGTGTCAAGAATTATGTGACCATTTTGCTTGATCAGGTCCATCCCATCATATAATGTTTGTTTGCCAATGGTGATGCTTTGATCCAAGACGACAGGGTCCCTGTTCGCACAGCTCACATTGTCCAGGACTGGTTTTTGTGAGCACGAGGATGAATTATCGAATCTTCCCTGGTCAGCAGTCATCAGCTCTCAGTATGGTTCAAGTGGCTCTGAGCACTATGGGACTTAACATCTGAGGTCATCAGTCCCCTAGAACTTAGAACTACTTAAACCTAACGAACATAAGGACAGCACACACAGCCATGCCTGAGGCAGGATTCGAACCTGCGACCGTAGCGGTCGCGCGGTTCCAGACTGAAGCGCCTAGAACCGCTCGGCCACACCGGCCGGCAGCTCTCAGAATTATTGAGCCTTTGTGGTCTACTATGGAGACAAGGGTACGTAACGGCTATCCCTCCATCGTCGTTACCTGAACTGGCTACCATTTTGCAGGAAGTATGATCTAAGATTTCCTTGACAACAATACAGGACCCGTACTTATCCGTTCCGAGACGACTGGAAGCTGTTTTGAGTGTCAACGGGTTTCCTACACCGTATTAGTCATGGTAATGTGTTGTGGTTTGGCATTTCCATATTTTTGTCCTCCTCCCCATATAACTTATTATACAGCCACATATGGTTCATTCACCAATTCCAGACTATAGGCAACCCGCCTTCCCCTCCCCGAGCACTTTCCCGAATGTACATTTTAGCAGAGTTTTAGAGGCGCTCTATCCACGCCTTGACTGCGTTGATGGTCTCTAAGAGAACATCTAGCAGTTCCCACCGGCATCGTTCCGGTTGACATTACGCCATCCCACGTCCGTCCTTGTGATGAAGGAGCTGTGCGCAGTTACGTGAATTTCCGCCAGTGTTACAACACTTCCGGTACTGGCCGTCTGGTGGCGGTCTGCTCTCCTGAATGCCACACCTGCAATCCAAACGTGTGTTTATCAGCTAACTCTGTTTTCCTTCAGCATGTTGCATATTAAACGTCTACTAAGAAGGCGGTATACCCTTTTCTCTTAATGAAGGAGAATACATCCTCTTTGTATGAATCGTCTGCAGATGATACCAGAATAATACGACCGACCACTAGGTGCCGCACTGATTAAAGTATCCCTACATTCGGCAGCAAAGCGATTCGGATCCTGATTTAGATTTTCTGCGATTTTCCTAAATCGCTTATGGGAAATGCTTGAATGATTCTTTTGAAAAACTCAGGAGTAACTTCCTTCCCCTACCCTATCTATCAAAAGCTTATGTTTCATTGCCAGTGCTTTTCGTCGACAGGACGTAAAACTACAACCGGCTTTCTTCTACAACTAATTCGACGTTGCAAACCTCTTCTTTACCTTAAAGAAGACAGTCGTTACAGAATGAACAGGTACAGCTCTTCTGTTGTTTACACAGGAGTGCTGTCCGCATCTCGTGGTCAGGTGGTTAGCGTTGCTACCTCTGCATCACGGGGTCCCGGGTTCGATTCCCAGCCAGGTTGGGGATTTTCTCTGCCCGGGGACTTGGTGCTTGTGTTGTCCTCATCATTTCATCATCATCACTCGTGACAGTGGCTACATTGAACTGTGTACAGGTTGGGAATTTGTACGGACGCTGATGACCGCGCAATGAGCGCCCCAGAAACCAAACATCATCACACACAGGAGTGCTAAACCATGTTCCATCATGAATGGAAGGGAAGTACGTAATGGAATCGTTAGTACGAGAGCGATAAGAGAATTTGTTTCCAGCCGGAGTGGCCGTGCGGTTCTAGGCGCTTCAGTCTGGAACCGCGTGAGCGCTACGGTCGCAGGTTCGAATCCTGCCTCGGACATGGATGTGTGTGATGTCCTTAGGTTAGTTAGGTTTAAGTAGTTCTAAGTTCTAGGGGACTGATGACCACAGATGTTAAGTCCCATAGTGCTCAGAGCCATTTGAACCATTTTGAAGAATTTGTCGACCAGACAATGAAAGGTTGCGTAATTTTTTTTTTGTCAAAAATCCCATGTGTTTTCGCGTCCTCATTTTAGAGAAACGTAGTTTCTGAAATCACAGCGTATTCCATTTTCGATTGTGGTTATTATCTATTACTATTACTGACCAACTTCGGCTACTATGCCATTTTCAGGAAGTAAAAATAAATAAATAAATAAAATAAAATAAAATTAAGAGTTTAACATCCAGTCACTTTCAAGTAGTACGAGCAGTTCAAGTGCGTGAACACGTGTTACACCAAGCTGTCCAAGCGCCAGCACATAGAAGATGCACATGAATCATACGACAGATAGTAATCCATACAACTGGTATAAAAACACCTCTGAAGCAACACTACTGCCCAGTGTACGTCAACCATAATAAAATAAACTGTCACATTACCGGCAGAGTCTAAAGCGGTTCCTATAAGGGTAATAAATATTATTGAAGTTCTCCCTAGACTGCACAATTAATTTGCGCATTAATATTATAGAATATTACTGAGTATTGAGTCTTGGAGAATTCGGAATTATGGACGATAAAGACACCACTGGTGTGATAGTTGCTCTACTTTGTTGCACCCCGATAAAGAAAGATGGATGAAAAATTGATACAAGGAGCGTGAAAGATTCAGTCACGAAAAATAGTTGAGGGAATTTAGATTGAAGGAAAAACTTAGACTATCATAACTTGTTGAGGGTCCAAGATTTGACGCATTGCTGGGATTGGTTGGCCCCCATAATCAAAACACAAAAAACTACAAATGGGAGAATTAGTTCCACAGAGTCAGCGCTGATCTATTGAACTGCGATACATCGCTACTGGCAGTTCATTCGAGCACCTGAATGATCAAGTGCAGTGTCACCTCAAAGTAGTGGAGACATAATGATGGAAACGTGTCATGCAATAATACGTGCACTGAAGGGCTATATTTGGGAAATTAACGTATACACAAACACATAAATATCTACATACACTTCATTAGCACATTTTTTATTGTAGCCTTTTCTAATACAGTAGGCCTACTTCATTCGAGGCAGCACCACTTTTCCTGGAATTCTTCATTCTTTTCACCCCTCTGGAAATCTATACTTTTTTTATCACATCTTCATTTGTGACCGCGTGATACCGTATTCCGTGTTTCGATAGTAAAACCTCATTGTGCTCATTCTTCGTATTTCTGTTTTTGTAACTTTCATCTTTTACGTCCCATAGTGCGGAAATCGATACGTAGAACTCTGCGAACTGTAATAAAAATGCTCTCTATTCCTGTTTTGCGGTTACTTTTAATTTCCCACTCTCATCGTTGATGATAACACCAAACTGCGAACAGGAATGTCCCCAGTCTAACACGCGAGACACTGTCTAGGATATTGGCAAATACTGCCCTCAGAAGGCACATTATTTCCGAGCAGCCCAAAATATTTCCAAAGTTTTTGATGTTCCCATTGTTATTGCGCAACCTCCCAATACCACCCCTAGACACTCAATATTATTGCGTTTCAGGAAAAACTGTGCAATATTATTGACCGTCGTGGGCGTTTAACATGTTACATCACCAAGATAAACTCGTAGATGCTTTGTGTTACAAAGGCGGAAAGTGTTCAAAGATCGTAACCTATCTGATTACTATCGTACTATTTCTGGAAGCTACCTAGAGCCGATTGTTCGGAAACCCACTGATGATGAAAATATACATCAATATATCACACCATAAGCAGTTATGTAATTGATTAGAGTTGCAATTCTTCGTGTTTAGTGCTGTTAACAGGTTAGTGTACGAGGTCGGTCCAAAAAATTTCGGAAGATTCGTAATTTTGCGCCAATGGTGTTTTGGAACTAAATGCGGTTGGCATCCCTGCACACGCCTGTGTTTAATGTGTAAATGCCGGGAGCTTCGTTGTTGTACGTCTGTTAGTTATTGTTCAGTGCTGCATCGAGTAGAACGTTGTGTCGCAGTTTTACGAATTTCGTGATGGCAGATTTAGAGGAGCAATGCGTCTGCATTAAATTTTGAGTGAAACTCAAGTGAACCTTCACTGAGACACACCAAATGATGCAGGTGATAAGTGCTTAAGCCATACTCGTGGTTACGAATGGTTCACTCGGTTTAAAAATGGCAGGACAAAAGGTAAAGATGATCCACGTCCAGGACGTCCTACGACGTATACCGACGACGCTCATATCATGAACGTTAACGAAATTTGACGAGCCAATCGAAGACTGACTGTCCCAGATGTTGCAGAGGAATGTAAAATTTCAGTCGCGACCGCCTGCGAGAAAATGTGGCGAGACAATTCATGGCTCTTGCATCACGATAACGCACCTGCAGATTTATCCCTGTCAGTGGGCGACTACTGAACAAAAAACGAAATCACTGTGCTGCCTCATCCTCCGTACTTTCCAGACCTGGACCTGCAGACTCTTTTTATTTTATTTCCAAAGTTAATAGCCCCGTTGAAAGGACGGGGATTTGCGACGATAGATGAGATAAAAGAAAATTCGCAGACGGTGCTTCGCGGGATCCAGCAAGAGGTGTACCAAGACTGCTTCTGGAAGTGGAAACGGCGTTGGGAGGGGTATATCAATTGTGGAGGAGAGTATTTCGAAGGAGACCATGCACAATAAATAAAAAGTAAACGTAGAAAAATTTTGTTCACAAAGTTCCGGAATTTTCTGAACAGACCTCGTATATAATGGGCGTGAACAGCGTCAGATTTTCAGTAATCACTGTGAAAGACACATAGAGGCCGCGTACCCGTCTGAGGCAGCGTTATCATCAGCTGACAGAGTTTGTAAGGGGCCTCATTGTGGATCTCCGTTTGGCTGGCTCGTCGAATCGTGCAGTAGCCTGATTTTTGGGGAATTCTGAAGTCACAATGGTCCCTCATCGGACTGCATGGGAACGGCAAGACAGGCATACCTGTCGTCAATGCTCCGGTTGACCACCTCTGGACATCGCAGTGGAGGATCGCTGTACTGTGCACGAAGCACAGCGAAGCCCCTTCATCTGCCATCCGAGAACAACTAATAGGATTCCTGCAACGTTCTGTGTCATCTCGCACCATTGGTCGGAGAATAGCAGCAGCACCAGTGGTACAAGGGAATTGCCGTCCCATGCATAGCCTTCCGTTGGCACCACATCACAAACATCTGCATTTGATGCCGTGACCTTGAAGCATGGACTGAAGATTATTGGCGTCGCATTATGTTGAGCCACGAATCGCGGTTTTGCGCTACTCCAGACGACCTTCGTAAGCGTGTATGTTCCACTCTTCCAATGTTTTGGAGGTACGTAGTGGCGTTAGTTCTGGCACACGGGCTGTGGGAAGCCATCAGGTATGTCTAGTGGTTGAGGGAATGGCACAGCGATACATGGACGTTCTACGCGTCATGTGTTACCTCTCATGTGCCGGTAGCGTGGTGTCATTTTAAAACAGGACAATGCTCATCCACATAGGGCCCGTGTCTCTATGAACTGTCTGTGTGAAGCTGTGATGTTGATGTACTCCCGTGTCCAGCAAGATCCTCAGAGCTGTCCCCAATTGAGCATATACAGGACCAGTTCAGATGTCAACTCCGTCCCAGTACCTGTCCCCAGGATATCAAGGATCAATTACATCATTTGTGGTCCAGCTTGCAGCAAGACAGGATACAATGTCTGTATGACACTCTCACAACCGAATCAGTGTATGCATCCGGGCCAGAGAGGTGTAACGTCATAACTGAAAAGTGGCCTCATGCTGCCAACTTCTTTGTAAATTTGACTCTATAACATTACATACCTTCTCAATCTGTGAAGCTTAGTTTAGCTTCCACTTTCACTTCTGAGTGCGTCACATTTTAGTCAAGTACTGTATTCGACCCAAAGGGAACAAGCAGACATGACTTCTTTAAGGACATCCATACTGACACCGGTATCAGTGACCGTGAGGTAGTTGTGGCAACAATGATTACTAAAGTGCAAAGGATAGCTAAAATAAATAGGAAAAAGTTAGTCTAGGAGACAATAGTAAGGGCATGAGAAAGAACTACGGCTCAAATTTAAAAGAGTAGCTGATCACAGGCTGTATAGCGTACCAGGTAGAATAGCTCATGATGAGACGAATCCAATTGTAAAGAATCTTTTAAAGAATCAGTGACTTCTGTATAACGGGCCCAAAACAAAGATAAAAAGATACTAATTGAAACGCATTCGGCTGTCAACAGGCCAGGAAGCATTCAGTGAGTAATATAGTGGAATAATATCTCAAGCCTTCTCACTAAACCCAAAGAAATTCCGGTCATACGCAAAAGACTGTTAGTTGCACCAAAGTTAGTGCCCAGATACTCATGATTAAAAAGGAACGGCAATTGAGGGTAGTTTGGCAAAAGGAGAAATATTGAATTCCATTTTCAAATGTTCCTTTACGAAGGAATTTGGAAATGTACTGTCCATATTACATGGCACCAGTGAGAACACGAGTGATATCGACATTACCGTCATGGCGTCGAGAAACTGCTACGATCGCTAAAATTAAAGAAGTCTCCAATGAGTGAAGGCAACCCTTCCTGATTCAATACTGGATATGAACCTGAGTTAGCTCCCATTTTATCACAATATGCTTTAGATCCGTTGAACAAAAAATTGTGCCTAGTGATTGGAAAAACGCGCAGCTCACGCCTGTCTACGAGAAGGATAACAAAAATGACCCATATAACTACCATCCAGTCTCACTGACGTGCATCTGTTATACAGTCCTAGAACTATTCTGCGCACAATCCTAATGAGGTATCTCGAACAGAAAGACCTCATTCATGCTAACCAGTATGGATTCCGAAAACATCGATTATGCAGGATCCAACCTACAGTTTTCTCGCATGACGTCCTGAAAGCCATAGATCGAGGAACTCGGTTAGGTGCAATATTTTTTGACTTCCGAAAAGCATTTGAGTGGATACCAAATCGACGTTTAGTAACAAAAGTGCTTGAAAATTTCTCGTGTATTCAGCCAGGTAGCGTCGTCCAAAAGGCGCAATATTTAGGTAAGCCGACTTCTTGCCATCTTCAGGCGTTCTTGGTGTCTGATTGATCTCTGATGGATGCCGATTTTATATAATTAAATAATTATTATATAAAGTCGGCATCCATCAGAGATCAATCAGACACCAAGAACGCCTGAAGATGGCAAGAAGTCGGTTTGCCGAAATATCGCGCCTTTTGGACGACGCTACCTGTCTGAATACACGAGAAATTTTCAAGATTTCTGTACGCCGGGAAAACCTCAGATCACACAACAAAATTGCTGTTATATGCGGTAGCAAACAAAATTTATGACTGGATTGAGGATTTATTTGTAGAAGGGTCGCAGCATATTATTTTACAGGAGGTGTAATCGACTAAAGAAGAAGTAACTTCTGCCGCTCCTCAAGGAAGTGTGCAGGGACACTTGTAGTTGTTGTATTTTAATGTCCTGGCAGACGAATTTATAGCAACCATAGACTTTTAGTGGATACACTGTCTGGAAAATATACAAGCATATTCAGTCAGATATTGATAAGATTTCAAAATGTGATCCTACTGGTTTTTACAATGAAATGAATACCCTTAGCTGCATACAGGCAATGATATATGTCAACGGGGACAGTCAAAGCAGAGAGGGTGGTGAGTACGGCTTTTCCAAGAACAGGGCGCCTATAAGGCCCTGCAACGCTACTGGTAAATGTACGTTGGTGGTAATGAGGGGATGAGGGGCTGATGGCGTCAGCGGAGTGGGTGGAGGTAGCCATAAGTAGCTATGTAAGATCATAAATAAGTATTTTGACATGAGAACGAATTATTGAAACTACAACAGAAAGACCCAAAGCCAAATGAAAACGATACAGATGGAAAGAAGTATGTGAACTGTTTGTTATTTCAAGAGCAATCAACTGTTAATACATATATTCCACTGTGAGACAAGACGGTCAAGGCCTTGACGGAAAATGGTTTGCCGTTGTCTAAGGAACCATGACTGTACCCAGACATATACCTTTTCGTTCGAAGCAAATCTACGGCCACGACTGTCTTGCTTCATTGCTTCAAAAACTTGTAAGTAGCAAGGGGAGATACCGAGATTGTACGGAGAATGCGTAAGGGCTGCCCAGCGAAACATCTGCAGCGTACTCGAAACAACCTTAGCAACATGTGGAACAACAGAATGATGCCGTCCATCAACATTCCTGGGCGTTTGGACTTGATGGCGCGCCTCAGTCTTTGCAAAGAGTTCACATACCACTGTGCTTTAATTGTGGTGCCGTGTTCCACAACGCGGTCTTGCGGTCGAAGTAAAAGGGCATCTTGACTTTTCTTCATGTGCCTCGTTTTCATTTGACTGCCGCTTATAGGTACAGAGGGTAGCAATCAAAAGTTCCCGAACTCTGAATTTTGAGCATAAGTAGTTACGAGTACACTGCTACATGGTCTCCAGTTTTTACACTACTGGATATTAAAATTACTGCACCAAGAAGAAATGCAGATGATAAACCGGTATTCATTGGACAAATATATTGTACTAGAACTGACATGTGATTACATTTTCACGCAATTTGGGTGCATAGATCCTGAGAAATCAGTACCCAGAACAACCGCCTCAGGCCGTAATAACGGCCTTGCTACGCCTGGACATTGAGTCAAACAGAGCTTGGATGGCGTGTTCAGGTACAGCTGCCCAAGCAGCTTCAACACGATACCACAGTTCATCAAGAGTAATGACTGGCGTATTGTGACGAGCCAGTTGCTCGGCCACCATTGACCAGATGTTTTCATTTGGTGAGAGATTTGGAGAATGTGCTGGCCAGGGCAGCAGTCGAACATTTTCTGTATCCAGAAAGGCCCGTACAGGACCTGCAACATGCCGTCGTGCATTATCCTGCTGAAATGTAGGGTTTCACAGGGATCTAATGAAGGGTAGAGCCACGGGTCGTAACATATCTGAAATGTAACGTCCACTGTTCAAAGTGCCATCAATGCGAACAAGAGGTGACCGAGACGTGTAACCAATGGCACCCCGTACCATCACGCCGGGTGATACGCCAGTATGGCGATGACGAATACACGCTTCCAATGTGCGTTCACCGCGATGTCGACAAACACGGATGCGACCATCATGATGCTGTAAACAGAATCTGGATTCATCCGAAAAAATGACGTTTTGCCATTCGTGCACCCAGGTTCGTCGTTGAGTATACCACCGCAGGCGCTCCTGTCTGTGATGCAGCGCCAAGGGTAACCGCAGCCATGGTCTCCGAGCTGATAGTCCATGCTTCTGCAAACGCCGTCGAACTGTTAGTGCAGATGGTTGTTGTCTTGCAAACGTCCCCATCTGTTGACTCAGGGATCGAGACGTGGCTGCACGATCCATTACAGCCATGCGGATAAGATGCCTGTCATCTCGACTGCTAGTGATACGAGGCCGTTGGGATCCAGCACGGCGTTCCGTATTACCCTCCTGAACCCACCGATTCCATATTCTGCTAACAGTCATTGGATCTCGACCAACGCGAGCAGCAATGTCGCGATACGATAAACCGCAATCGCGATAGGCTACAAGTCAGCCTTTATCAAAGTGTGGATGAGAAACCGGTTGGAAACTTTCCCCATGTCAGCACGTTGCAGGTGTCGCCACCGGCGCCAACCTTGTGCGAATGCTCTGAAAAGCTAATCATTGCATATCACAGCATCTTCTTCCTGTCGGTTAAATTTCGCGTCTGTAGCACGTCATCTTCGTGGTGTAGCAATTTTAATGACCAGTAGTTTATGTTGTTTGTGTGACAATCTCACTTCTGTTACTCCTCAGTACCATCTTGTTTCTTTGATTTACTCTCAATTCGTTTTATGCATTCAGTAGACCATTACTTTCAACGGGCTGTGTAGTTCTTCCTGACTCCCACATTTTAATTGAAACTGGGACACCTCTGCGCATGTGTATTATATCAAAGCTCCGGCAGGTATTGCAAGCGGACTACGTCATCGTTGTCTGATTTTTGTTAGAAACGAAGATCCAACTCTAGGCCAGCCGCATGAAGTTTTATGAATAAAACAGTCTAGATCCCGTTTATGAACGGTTTCGGTCGAAATAAAGGACTATCGCTACCAGAGACATCAACTGGTGTGCTCCTTCACGAATCGTAACGGCTAGGTCACAGCGCTAAATTATTTTAGAACGGCTATGTAAACTCAGCTGGCCAGGGAAGCAGTGGATAAATACGCTTTGTCATGATAAACTGCATAACGCAAAGGTCAGGTAATTAAATAGATGAATAATTAAAAAGTTGCTGACTACATGCTATGTACAACAACAACAAAAAAGCATACAAATGCAATCTCGATAGCTAAAAGAAGTTACGGCCCTGTAAGCAAACGTGGAACATTTGTTGTCCATGCCTGCCACCGAGTCACGGAGCCTGCGCTTTTATGTTATTCCTTGAAGATAACCAGAATTCGAGGCAGACGGTCAGAATGAGAAGAAGTAGGCGGCGAGCTCACAGAAGCAATGTCAGAGTAAAGACAGCGCGACGATCATAAGTAGGCGTCACTGCGGGCTTTCCCCCCTGATGTGGCTGCTTCTCAGGAAACGGCACAAGGTTTCTCAACGCAGTTCTCCAAACTTCCTGTTCAAATTTTTGCTGTGTAACTCTCTTTCTCAACGTCGCAACAGCTACGGAATGGCATTCCCACGACTCTGTTACAGGATTTACATTTTCGCTAGAACTCAGGAAACTTCCATTTCGCTTGTTTCTAATGTGGGTCACTTAAGTCTTCACGTTTTTGTCATAACCAGGGACTTCATACATGTGATTTCATTCCCACTCCTCGTCTCGTTACCAGAAGAGCGCCTTCAAATACATCCATTTTACATGATTTCATGTGTAAATTGAATTGAAATAAGCGTGAATTGAAAAAAAAATATGAACTGGAAAAAAAGAAGCTAAGGCTGCCTTGAACGAACGAGGTACTATGATCTGACAAAATCGTCATTGGATTTTACACTCAATACGCTGGGGAATGAGCCTCCTTTTCTTGTTGGTGTGATCTTCAGACCGAAGACTGTTTTGTTGCAGCTCTCCATGCTACTCTATCCTGTGCAAGTCTCTTCATCTCCGAATAAGCACTGCAACCTGCTTACTGTATTCATCCCTTCGTCTCCGTCTACGATTTTTACCCCTCACACCTCCGTCCTATCTACCGATCCCATTTTTTAGTCAAGTTGTGCAACAAATTTCTTGTCTCCCCAATTCTATTCAGTACCTTCTCAATAATTACGCGATCTACCCATCTAACCTCCAACATTCTTCTGTAGCATCACATTTCAAAAGCCTCTATTCTCTTCTTGTCTAAATGTTTATCGTCCACGTTTCAGTTCATTACATGGCTACACTACAGACAAATACCTCCAGAAAAGACTTCCTAACAGTTTAATCTATATTTGATGTTAACAGACCTCTCTTCTTCAGAAACACTTTTCTTGCCATTGTCAGTCTACATTTTATATCCTCTCTACTTTAGCCATCATGAGTTATTTTACTGGCCATATTGCAGTACTCACCTACTGCTCGTTTCCTAATCCAGTTCCCCCAGTCATCATCTGATTTAATTCGACTACATTCCATTATCCTTGTTTTATTTTTTTCATGTTCATCTTACATCCTCGTTAAAAGACATTATCCGTTACATTCAGCTACTCCTACAAGTCCTTTGCTGTCTCTGACTAAATGACAATGCCATCAGGAAATCTCAGAGGTTTTATTTCTTCTCCCTGAAATGAAATTATTCCTGAAATTTTTCTTCAGTTTCCTTTACTGCTTGCTCAGTTTACAGATTGAATAACGTCTGGGATAGGCTTCAACCCTACCTCACTCCCTTCTCAGCTACTGCTTCTCTTTCATGTCCCTCGATTCTTATTACCGCCGTTGGTTTCTGCACAAGTTGTAGATAGGTTTTAGTTCATTGTATTTTACCTCTGCTACCTTCAGAATTTTATTAATAATATTTATTGAGATTCTCTGGTGGCGGGTGGTTCACCGATTGGAAAAAAAGCACAGCTCACTTCTGTTTACAAAATGGGTAAAAGAAGGGATGATTAGATTTTGTTGCTGTCAGCAGTCCTTTGAGTGGTCTGTTGAGATCCATCCCAACTTCCTCTTCCGTACCAACGTCTTCATTCGGAGCAGTACTTATACCCTACTCCTTTTATTATTTTTGGATATTTTTCAATATATAATGTCTGCCTGCCCCTACAGTTTTTGCTCTCTATGTGTCCTCTACCATTTTGGGAGGATTTCTGTGATGTCGCAGCACATTTCCTAATATTTTGTCCCGACATCCAGTTAGTGTACTCCATATATTCCTTTTCTCGCCAGTTCTGCAGAGAACATCCCCATTTCTTATCTTATCAGTCCACTTAATTTTCAACATCCTTATACAGCACCATGTCTGTTTTTCTCTTATTTTTCGCTTTTCCCAGTGTTGATTCACTCCCATTCTCAGAAATTTCTTCCTCAAATTAAGGCAGAGAATTACAGACAAAATTCAGAGCTTTCGTCTCTTGAAAGCAGCGGTTCTTTTAGATTTGAACGTAATAACTGTCACGGAGAAAAAGAAGCTTCCATTAAGGAATCAGTAAGGAATCAGAAAGAGCCACTCATATGGAACAAAGCTTTCTTTATTTATTCCACAGAGAATATCTACTCAGATATGTTATTGGTCTGAACATGTTGTGGCAGACTCCAGTACATCATAGTGGACTGCGAATGTTCAACAGGAAAGAAGCTAACATCCAATGTGTTTCAAGACGGAGTAATAGGACTTCTAACGTTCTCAATAAGTTCACAGATATGTGAGTGGCTCGAAGACTTCTCAAATAATAGAACCCACTATGTTGTCCTCGGCGGTCAGTGTTCGTCAGGAGTGATAGGAGCGCTGTTCTTCTCTATATACATAAATGATTTGGAGAACAGAGTGGGCAGTAATCTGCGGTTGTTTGCTGATGAAGCTGTGGTGTATGGTAAGGTGTCGATGTTGAGTGACTGTAGGGAGATACAAGACGACTTAGGCAAAATTTACATTTAATTTATTGAATGGCAGCTAGCCCTAAATGTGGAAAAATGTAAGTTAATGCGGATGAGCAGGAAGATCAAACCTGTAATGGTCGGATACGGTATTAGTAGGATCCTGCTTGACACAGTCACGTCACTTAAATATTTGGGCATAACATTGCAAAGCGATATGAAGTGGAACGAGCATGTGAGAACTGTGGTCGAGAAGGCGAATAGTCAACTTCGTTTTACTGGGAGAATTTAGGAAAGAGTGCTTCACCTGTAAAGGAGACCGCATACAGGACGCTGATTATTGCGACCTGTTCTTGAGTACTGCCTGAGTGTTTGGGATCCATATCAGGTCGGATTGAAGGAAGACATCGAAGCAATTCAGAGACAGGCTGCTAGATTTGTTATAGGTAAGTTCGAACAACATGTAAGCGTTACGGAGATGCTTCAGGTACTCAAATGGGAATTCCCGGCAGGAAGGCGACGTTCTTTTCGAGAAACACTATTGAGAAAATTTAGAGAACCGGATTTTAAGCCGACTGCCGAACGATTCTACTGCCGCCAACATACATTGCACGTAAGGACCACGAAGATAAGATACGAGAAATTAGTGCTCAGACGGAGGCATATAGACAGTAGTATTTCCCTCGCTCTGTTTGCGAGTGGAACAGGAAAGGTAGTGATTAGTAGTTGTACAGGGTACCCTCTGCCACGTACCGTACGGTGGCTTGCGGAGTATATACAGGGTGTTTCAAAAATGACCGGTATATTTGAAACGGCAATAAAAACTAAACGAGCAGCGATAGAAATACACCGTTTGTTGCAATATGCTTGGGACAACAGTACATATTCAGGCAGACAAACTTTCGAAATTACAGTAGTTACAATTTTCAACAACAGATGGCGCTGCGGTCTGGGAAACTCTATAGTACGATATTTTCCACATATCCACCATGCGTAGCAATAATATGGCGTTGTCTCTGAATGAAATTACCCGAAACCTTTGACAACGTGTCTGGCGGAATGGCTTCACATGCAGATGAGATGTACTGCTTCAGCTGTTCAATTGTTTCTGGATTCTGGCGGTACACCTGGTCTTTCAAGTGTCCCCACAGAAAGAAGTCACAGGGGTTCATGTCTGGCGAATAGGGAGGCCAATCCACGCCGCCTCCTGTATGTTTCGGATAGCCCAAAGCAATCACACGATCATCGAAATATTCATTCAGGAAATTAAAGACGTCGGCCGTGCGATGTGGCCGCGCACCATCTTGCATAAACCACGAGGTGTTCGCAGTGTCGTCTAAGGCAGTTTGTACCGCCACAAATTCACGAAGAATGTCCAGATGGCGTGATGCAGTAATCGTTTCGGATCTGAAAAATGGGCCAATGATTCCTTTGGAAGAAATGGCGGCCCAGACCAGTACTTTTTGAGGATGCAGGGACGATGGGACTGCAACATGGGGATTTTCGGTTCCCCATATGCCCCAGTTCTGTTTATTGACGAAGCCGTCCAGGTAAAAATAAGCTTCGTCAGTAAACCAAATGCTGCCCACATGCATATCGCCGTCATCAATCCTGTGCACTATATCGTTAGCGAATGTCTCTCGTGCAGCAATGGTAGCGGCGCTGAGGGGTTGCCGCGTTTGAATTTTGTATGGATAGAGGTGTAAACTCTGGCGCATGAGACGATACGTGGACGTTGGCGTCATTTGGACCGCAGCTGCAACACGGCGAACGGAAACCCGAGGCCGCTGTTGGATCACCTGCTGCACTAGCTGCGCGTTGCCGTACGCGGTCGCCCTACCTTTCCAGCACGTTCATCCGTCACGTTCCCAGTCCGTTGAAATTTTTCAAACAGATCCTTTATTGTATCGCTTTTCGGTCCTTTGGTTACATTAAACCTCCGTTGAAAACTTCGTCTTGTTGCAACAACACTGTGTTCTAGGCGGTGGAATTCCAACATCAGAAAAATCCTCTGTTCTAAGGAATAAACCATGTTGTCTACAGCACACTTGCACGTTGTGAACAGCACAAGCTTACAGCAGAAAGACGACGTACAGAATGGCGCACCCACAGACTGCGTTGTCTTCTATATCATTCACATCACTTGCAGCCGGCCGAAGTGGCCGTGCGGTTAAAGGCGCTGCAGTCTGGAACCGCAAGACCGCTACGGTCGCAGGTTCGAATCCTGCCTCAGGCATGGATGTTTGTGATGTCCTTAGGTTAGTTAGGTTTAACTAGTTCTAAGTTCTAGGGGACTAATGACCTCAGCAGTTGAGTCCCATAGTGCTCAGAGCCATTTGAACCATCACTTGCAGCGCCATCTGTTGTTGAAAATTGTAACTACTGTAATTTCGAAAGTTTGTCCGCCTGAAAATGTACTGTTGTCCCAAGCATATTGCAACAAACGGTGTATTTCTATCGCTGCTCGTTTAGTTTTTATTGCCGTTTCAAATATACCGGTCATTTTTGAAACACCCTGTATGTAGATGTAGCTGTAGATGTAGATAAGGCTTATTAGATACGGCCAGCAATACTACTATACTGTTCAGGAACAATGCTTTTGTCTACAGCGAAGTGACAGCGTGTGTCCTTGGTATAATGAACATTAGCATTCTTTAAAAAGTGGACAATTGCTGGATAATACCCATAACTAAGAGAAAAAATCTGATAATGTCCGATTACAGGATTAGTTTGGAACCCGTCACATCGTTTAAGTGTATAGGGGCCAGGTTATGTATCGTTATGAAATGGCATGAATATGTAATATCAACACTAGGGAAGGCCGTGGGAAGTGTTAGATTTGTGCCGGGGGTAGTGGTAAAGCGTAGTGGATCTATAAAAGTTATTGCATACAAGGCATTAATACCACCAGTTCTAGGATACTGGTACGGACTCACTATCAAGTAAGCACGGTAGCGAACATTTAACCTATTCAAATACGCATTACCATGATCGTAGCAGGTCGGTACAGACAATAGAAAGCTATAAAAGAAACGCTCGGCGAACATAAATAATTATCTACGGAAGAATGTGTCGTTGTCACGAAACTCTGTTTGGTAAATTCGGAGAATCCGCATTCCGAGGAAGTTTCTAAAAGGAAATAATACGACATTTCCTTATATTGCGCGGGGATCATGAGAATAAGAGACATTAGGGCGTGTACAACGGATGTTTAAATTATTTTAGAACGCCTATGTTAACTCAGTTGGCCAGGGAAGCAGTGGATAAATATACTTTGTCTTAGTAACCGCGCAACGCAAAAGATCAGACAATGAAACAGATGAATAAATAAAAAGATGCTGACTACATGCTATTACAACAACAGCAACAGATCTCGCTTCCCGAGCACGGGGTCCCGGGTTCGATTCCCGGCGGGGTCAGGGATTTTCACCTGCCTCGAGATGACTGGGTGTTTGTGTTGTTCCCATCATTTCATCATCATTCATGAAAGTGGCGAGACTGGGCTGAACAAAGGTTGGGAATTTGTACGGGCGCTGTTAACCGAGCAGTTGAGCACCCCAGAAACCAAACATAATCATCATCATTAAAAAAAAACAGCAACAAAAAAGCACACAATTACAGTCTCTCGATAACTAAAAGAAGTTACGACCTTGCATGCAAACGTGGAACTCTCCTTGTGTATGACGTGCCACCGACTCACGGAACTTCCCTGTTACATTATTCATTGGATCTGTTACGGGATATATATTTTCGCTAGAACTCAGGAAACTTCCTCTTCGCTTCTTTCTAATGTGGGCGTGCAAAGGCATATCGACAGTCATTTTTTTTCCTCGCTCAGCACTCGAATGGAATACGACAGAAAACCTATGACACCGATGAGAAGTAGTCTCCGTTATCTACTGTATAGTGGCTTGCAGACAATGTGTCGAGGCTCGGAAAGCTACGAAATCAAATCTTGTAGTTTCTCAAGTTGTCCACTCCGCGCTGTTTCGTTCTTTAAATATTACATTTAGGTGTGTCGAATATCATAATTTTGTGAAAAACTTTGTGTTATTAATTTATCACTGCCTTTCTCTTGGCCTGACACACTGTATTCCTTAATGTGTCTAATTATATACTGGATATCACTCAGATTAGAATACTGCTGAATTACAGACACTCACTAAAGTACGAGGAAATTTGATTAAAGAAAAGAAAGAATCGGTGAACCAGTTTACATCCGATATCTAACTAAAACCCTACGAGATAATTGGATCAACTACCTGATTTTACCAAAATAATAGCAGCAATGGTAGAAGCTCAGACTATCACACCATGTACACTGTAAGAAACACATGGAGATGTTGTTGAATGCAGTGCTTGGTAATATTCTTATGAAAACCTCCCCATAACAGCGAGAGAATTTTTTATAAGATACAGTCTAAAAATCGACGTCGTCTACGAAAACTAACCCTCCTGAGGTTTGTCTTCCTGTATCCCAAGCTAGTGCCGTACTCTGTGTGGCCAGATTGAGTACATTTTATCTGAAACCAGCATCAAATATGCTTTTTCTCTTTCCTCGTCACGAGATCTAATGCCGCGTGGCTCTCTTACAGGAAGGTATGTGTAACGTACTCAACTCACATAAAACACTTCAGAATAATCTGAAGGAAGAAAGTCGGTCAGTGCTCTGTAGCTAAAACCGGCACAGCCAGCAGCAGTTGCAGCGCTGTCCAATGTCCGAGGGCAGTCGCTCTGGCGTCTTCTTCTGACGAGACCACATTCCAGCGTGCAGCTATCCGCTCGTTTTTTCTGTGTTACTTCTGTCTGCAAACCGGTTTGGTTGCCGCAGCTATGTCCGTCCCATCCAGCTCATTGTGGTGGCCCTTTCGCAGCTACGGAGCAAGTCTTTCGGACTGACTGGAAGAAATGTTGTCTACCTTCTTTAGAAGAACAGCGTGTCTTTTCTGCAGAAAGTGGTGCTTAACATGTTGTTCAGTACAGGTCTTCAAGGGCGTTTGATTAACACGTGTTCAACCATCCTGCCTCTAATAGGAAAGGCAGGTCCGATGCTAATGAGAACTTACGGGGCTCCGTATCTGTTAAAATTTAGAAATTTTCAGTTTTTTTTCATTAATCTTGATCTACAGAACTTCCCCTTTCCGCTGCTCAAAGGATGGAAAGGGAGCGATTTCCGGATAGGAAACAAGCGGATCGCCGAACATTCGAGCTTCTTCGCCCGGAGTTACGCACGAGTGGATGGTTTTATGCTTCCAGGCGTAGAACTGGCATTGGAAGATGTCGCAGATCTCCTGCAGTGAAAGAAAGAATACTAAACACAGTAGAGGATAATCCTTCGAAAAGTTCGAGAGCTGTAGGACGTGCGTTGTGTGTGAGACATCCAAGTGTTTTGAGGACTTAACAAATGGTTCAAATGGCTCTGAGCACTATGGGACTCAACTGCTGAGGTTATTAGTCCCCTAGAACTTAGAACTAGTTAAACCTAACTAACCTAAGGACATCACAAACATCCATGCCCGAGGCAGGATTCGAACCTGCGACCGTAGCGGTCCTGCGGTTCCAGACTGCAGCGCCTTTAACCGCACGGCCAGGACTTAACAAGAAGACGGAATGCATCCGTATCATTTACAGAGAGCACAAGCAACGACGCCTTGAATTGCTATAATAATAATAATTATAAAAGGTGGAAATTTTATTTACGCACTGTCTTTTAAATAGATATGATGGTATCTGATACTCAAGTACTAATGCAAAGAAACGTAATGATGCTAAAATGCTTTAAATTCCTGCTATGATTTAATCTTTAAAATTTAATAATTCTCTTCCTGTTAATATTTAATTAATTAACTTGCGTCGTTCAGATTTCGTACGCTGACGGCGTTAAAATTTAAAGTTGTTCAGTCCATGTTTTGTTTTCTTTCAATTGTTGCGAGCCAGCGATGGTGCAATGCTGTTCGCTTTCAAGTCTACACATTTATAAAAATCAGGTCCAGGAAACACTTTTGTGACCACGGTTGCGATTTAGACGGTATTCGCGTAATTGTACTGATTAAGAGTTATCGTTTCCGGAAGGTGCAGGTTCGATTAAAGCTGTGTGCACTTTTGCGCGTATAATGAAAATACTCATAACACGTCGCGCAACAAAAAGTAACATGCGAATCACAACCGTGGTCAAACGAAGAAAATATAACACGACATAAATGTTCTTCGCTATTATTCAGGACAGGTTTGGATTAAACACCGCAATTTTCAGTCTTTAGAAATCACAAGACGGTACACTTTAGAGATATTTGTTTTGAATAACTTGTATTTACCTTTTCTTATACAATATGGTGATTGTCCGCAAGGATTATCTCTCTCTCTCCTTTTTATAGCCTTTATACATTCACATTACATACATCGATTAAGAAACTTTTCTTTCTCTACCGACCAGTACGAGAACAAAATCCGCCCAGACAAAATGTCTTACAAAGAATCAGTTCTCACTTAACAATCATATATAGTTTCGTAGTACAAACAATGCTAGTTTATTCCGTGCACTAGAAAGTCTTTGATTCACTGAACACAAAAATTAAAATAATAAAATTATAATTACATTTTTAATATCGTCAATTCTTCTTTATATCATGAAAATAAGGTTTGACGACGTCGTAATATTATTTTTCATCGTTGTAGCACTGTACCCTGACGATTATCTTCCACGTCTCAGCTTTGCTCCTTGGTACCGTCAGCAGACTGCAGCCAATGAAAACTTCTCTGCAGATGTTTCATTTACTGATAAGCTACCTTTACGCGTTACATTTTATCTAGCCGTTTAAACTGGTCACACATACATCTTCCTACAGGATGTCTTACCTGAACTTCTGGGTCATGTTCCTCTAGGTGTCCGCAGGCGTATGCGGTTCCAGCACAATGGAGCCCAAGTTCACTACAGTCGAAACGTCAGGAATCACCTGGACGCTGTCTACAGCCAGCAGTAGGACAGGGGGTCCAGTTCCCTAGCCACCGCGCTCTCCCGATTGAGCGTGCGAGGATTTTTTCGTGCGGCGCCATAGGAAAGGCCTGGTGCACGAGAGTCCCTCGTGTCTGTTGCCGCTGGACATGTGACTGACATGCCAGAAGTCTTTTCTAATGTACTCCGATCCATGCGCCGTCGCTGTGAATCGTGTGTCGCTGTTGGCGACTGCTCATTCCAGCATCTCTTTTAAGCTATTGATAAATTTCTGATGTCATTTGTCTTTACATACCTTTTCAGTTTCCTATGATTCATACCGCTGTACGAGCTAGCGCTGTAATGTGTCATTACCACTCACACACATTCCTAGGCGAAATCTGCTTATTTAGATCTCCTCTACCTGCCTTTACATTTTCGACATATAATTTAGGACCACACTGACTTATTTCTGGTTTATTCATTCACTTAAACAAATCACTGTGTGGGCATGACCATTTTCGAAGAACCTGAACCGTTGCAGAAGGCAAGACGCGTTAATTATTTAGGAGACGTGGATTCAAAAGCTTTCAAAGCAGTTGAGAAAGAGCAGCCATAAGGAGAAAATGTAACTGTCACTGAACTGGAGCCGCGCGGAGTGGTCGCTTAGTTTGAGGCACCATGTCACGGATTGCGCGGCCCCTCCCGCCGGAGTTTCGAGTCCTCCCTCGGGCTCGGGTGTGTGCGTTGTTCTTAGCATAAGTTAATTTAAGTACTGTGTAAGTCTAGGGACTGATGATCTCAGCAGTTTGGTCCCTTAGCAATTCACACACACATCTGCACATTTTGAACTGAACTGGAGTGCACAGCTCAAGTACAAAAGCGAATGGGTACCAGGCTGCGACGACTGGAAACTACATAGAAGAGAGAGAAATTGGAAGATGACAGAGAATTGGATGGTAAGAATAGATTTACAGGGTCTATCATAGATAAACTCTAAAATTATTATTGCATGGGCGTCGGACAGAATGTTAGTTGCGTAGAAGATATGAGAAAAGCTGTATGAGCAGTTTTGTTTCACCTCTTTTCAACAGACGATAAATCTATTCATGGCTTATCCTCTCCAGGAAGTTATTCATGGTGCAAATACAACAGAGCGCAACAAAATGGTGAGAAATTTATTGACAAGCCAGGTATACCTTTTGGCATAGTGAAGGTCTTGAAAGAAAGCTTCAGAGATTTGTCAGGTGTAAGACTATTGAAGCGACAACGGCCTAGCCGCAGTGGTAACATCGGTTCCCTTCAGATCACTGAAGTTAAGCGCTGTCGGGCTGGGCTGGCACTTGGATGGGTGACAATCCGGTCTGCCGAGCGCTATTGGCAAGCGCGGTGGACTCACCCTTGTGAACCAAAGTGAGGAGCTACTTGATTGCGAAGTAGCGACTCCGGTCTAGTAAACTGACATACCACAAGGAGAGCGGTGTGCTGACCACACGCCCCTCCATATGCGCATCCAATGACGGCAGATGGCTGAAGATGACACGGCGGCCAGTCGGTACCGATGGTCCTTCATGGCCTGTTCGCTGGAGTTTAGTTTAGTTTTAAGACGATTGAAGAAATGTCTTCATGGCCGCATTCAGAATCCTAACTAATCCATTAACAGCGTAATGTGGGTCAGACAGTTTTTGTGTCAAGTATTACACTGCACTTTGGTTCAGCGGCAACTTTCAATGAAGGAAATGTTGCAACGTGTGAATTTCTGAAAAGACTGCTACAGACTGTTGGTTGTTTCACGGTGAAATATATGTTAACTTTAGATTAAAAAAAAAATTAGGGCATCAGAGAGAGCTATTAGAGACCTTGAAACAAGAGCAAGACAACGCACAGAGCAGGAAAAAGGACATTGCGAGAGGAGCTTAAAGAGGATGCAGGCAACCTATCTTATGAAGCTGGATGCATTGACAACTTCAATGGCTGTTTCACATAAGTTGCATTTTCTAAGAATGAAGTGTACTTTTTATCAACATCTACTTGTCAGAATTTGTTCTAAATTACAAGAGACTCTAACCTGAGTATTGTTCTTATTTTAACACAGAGGTTTTCCTATTTTGTACATTTTAAAGGAGTTAGAGCCTTACGTACATACAAAAATGTATGTATATTATCTTGAAACTAGTCAACATTTTTAGATATCCTTCTGTTAAAGAGGCAAGAAATGTGCAACCTACAGGCCATATTTTTCCACAAATTTTTATTTCCAATAGTTTCTAATAAGAGGTACCTTTTTGCTTTATTTAAGATAGGGATCACCAGCCTCTCCAGACGCCTTTAATGAATGGTCTTTGGGAATTAGATTTGTCATATCGAAACACGTTTTTGGTTCCTATAGGGTTAGTTTTTGTGATAGTGATCTGTTTGTGGAACTTAAGTACACAAGAGGATGGTACGCAGTGAAGAGTGATATTACCCGGCAAAGCGAGTTGAACACCTCATCAAGGCGGCAGCACCGTCGAGTTTTCCGCTTGAGAAACAAGGAGGAGCGGTAGTAACATCGTGCACCCGTGAGTTCCCATCTCTTCATCTCAGAGTAACCTTTGCAACCTAAGTTCTAATTATTTATCGGGTGTATTCCCCAACAGTTTTTATTTTCTACAGATCCCTCTAGTACCATGGAAGCTATTCCCAGATCTCTTAAAACAAATACTATCATCTTGTCCCTTCTTTTTGTCAATGTTTCCCGTATGTTTCTTTCTTCACCGATGCTGTGGAACCATTTCATATCTTATCTGTTCACCTAAATTTCTACATTCTACTATAACAGCACGTCCCAAACGCTTCGACTCTCTTCCTTTCCAGTTTTCCCACAGTCCATGATTCACTACCATACAGTGCCATGCTTCAAGCTACATTCTCATAAATTGCTCCCTCGAATTAAGGCCTACGTTTGATGTCAATAGACTTCTCTTGGGCAGGAATGCCTTCTTTGCCTGTGTTAGTCTTCTTTTTATGCCCTCCTAGCTTCGTCCGTCACGTGTTACTTTGTTCCATAGCAGCAGAATTCCTTAACTTTGTCCACCTCGTGATCACCAGTTTCTGATTGTTTGTGCTACTTCTCTTTACTTTCCTCTTACTTCGGCTGACTTACTCTTAATCCATATTCTACGCTCATTAAGCTATTCATTCACTTCAACAAGTCTTGTAATTCTTCTTGATTTTCATTGATGATAGCAATGTCACCAGCGAATTTTATCGTTAATTCTAATCCCTACCCCGAGTCTTTCTTTCGTATTCACGTTGTCTTCTTTGATTTACCGTGTTGCTTGTTCGACGTATAGACTAAAAGACTGCATCTCATTCTCACCCGCTTCTTAATATGGGCACTTCGTTCTTGATCTTCCATTGTTATTGTTTCCGCTGGTTTTTAGTTCGCATTGCATGTTACCCTATTTCATCTATGCACTCCTACTTCTCTGAGAATTTTAGACATTTTAGGTTTTAGAACGCTTTTTCTGGGTCGGTAAATTCTGTAAAACAAATTTTGGTTTTTCATAAGCCTTATTTCCATTACCAAGCACAATGCCAGAAACGTCTCTCTGGTGGCTTGATCTTTCCTAAAGCTAAACTGATCCTCGTCTTACAGATCTTTAGTCTGCTTCTCCATTTTTCTGTATTTTATTCTTGTCACAAACTTCGATGGTTAAGCTGTTAAGCCGAGACTCTGATATTTTTCCGATTTGCGATCTTCGAGATTGTTTGTATGATATTTTTCTGAAAGTTTGATGGTGTATCTCCATTCTCTTCGATTTTACAAACGACCTCCCCCAATGCCTTTATAAATTCAGAAGAAGTGTTATCAATCCATTCCGCCTTATTTGATCTTGAATCTTTCTAAAGTCTTTTACATTTTGAATTGCTGGATTCCCTATGTCTCAATATCTACTCCCGTTTCTTCTCTCAAGTGACGAGACAGTTTCTCCCTCTCGTAGAAGCACTCAATGCCCTCTCTACGTCTATTTGCTCTCCCCACTGTCCTTAACAGTGAACTCAATGTGCTCTCTTTTAATTTCACCGAAGATTGTTTTGACTTTTGTGCGTGCTGAATTTATTTTTCGATTTCTTCACATTTTCCGTGCAATCATTTCGCTTTAGATTTCCTGCGCGTGCTGTTTATGTCATTTCTAAGTGAATTTTCTGTTGTTTCCCTTCCTTTCACTGAACGTTTTTGTGTTTCTTTTTTTCGTCAATCACAGGAAGTATTTCTTCTATTACCCAACGTTTGTTCGCAGTTGCCTTCCTTGCACCTATTCATCTTCTGTCATTGCAATCATTAGAGGTATACATTTCTCTTCAGCCGAAATGCCTATTATGGTATTCGTTATCATAGTATACACAGACTGAGAGAACGTGAAATGCTTCTCATAACTTCACGATAGTTCAGCTGAATAACAGCATCAAATTTTCAGTTTCCATGTCCTGGAACAAAATCTCTCTTCCAGCATCCATCACAAACCCTTTTTAACGTGACACATCACATTTATCCAGTGTTCTAATGTTACAGCAACAAACCGTAGGCTGTTATTTCTTTTCAGCTCTGAGAGCGAGATCCTTGGCATATCACGGCTACGGGGCTTAGTATTCGCTAGATTCTACATTAGGGGAGATTCTGGTCGCGACCGATGAAAAAGAAATTGATCTGTTTTACATAATTATTCTCCCTTAAGTCTATAGGTAATGCCCGGAAGAGGATTTTTCGATTGTGAAAGTATTTTATAAGTGTCGAATGGAGCCTTGCGCCGACCGAAATGAAGGCGGTTGTAGGCGCTCGATGAATTACATTGAAGCACCAAAGAAACTGGTATAGCCATGCGTATTCAAACACAGACATATACATAAACAGGTCGGCAACACCTATATAAGACAACAAGTGTCTGGCGCAGTTGTTAGATCAGTTAATGCTGCTACAATGGCAGGTTATAAAGATTTAAGTGAGTTTGAATGTGGTATTATAGTCGGCGCACGATCGATGGGACAGAGAATCTCCGAGGCAGCGAAGAAGTGGGGATTTTCTCTTACGACCATTTCACGATTGTACCGTGAATATCAGGAATCATATAAAACATCTATCCTCCGACATCGCTGCGGCTGGAAAAAGATCGTGCAAGAGCGGGACCAACGACGAATGAAGAGAATCGTTCAGGATGACAGAAGTGCAGCCCTTCCGCAAGTTACTGCAGATTTCTGTGCTGGGCCATCAACAAGTGTCAGCGTGCGAACCATTCAACGAAACATAATCGATATGGGCTTTCGGAGCCGAAGACCCTCTCGTGTACCCTTAATGACTGCACGACACAAAGCTTTACGCCCCGCCAGGGCCGCCAACACTGACCTTGGACTGGAAACATGTTGCCTGGTCGGAAGAGAGTATCGAGTGCATGGACGTTTAGGGGTATGGAGACAGCCTCGTAAATCCATGGACCCTGCATGTCAGCAGAGGACTTTTCAAGCTATGGAGGCTCTGTAATGGTGTGGGGCGCGTACAATTGGAGCGACATGAGACCCCTAGTACGTCAAGATACGACTCTGACAGGTGACACGTACGTAAGCATCCTGTCTCATCACCTGAATACATTCATGTCCATTGTGCATTCCGATGAACTTGGGCAGTTCCAGCAGGAGAATGCGACCCCCCCGCACGTGCAGAATTGCTACAGAGTGGCTTCAGGAACTCTCTTCTGAGCTTAAACACTTCCGCAGGCCACCAAACTCCCCAGACATAAACATTATTGAGCATATCTAGAATGCGTTGCAACGTGCTGTTCAGAAGAGATCTCCACCCCCTCGTACTCTTACGGATTTATGGGCAGCCCTGCAGAATTCATGGTGTCAGTTCTCTTCAGCACTACTTCAGACATTAGCCGAGTCCATACCACGTCTTGTCGCTGCAGTTCTGCGTGCTCGCGGGGGCCCTACACGTTATTAGGCAGGTGTATCAGTTTCTTTCTTTCTTCAGTGTAGTTCAGGGAAAGAGTCGGTCAGTATACGAATTTCTGTCAAATGAAGATTTGCTTAAAAGACGCCCGGTACCAATGCGCAAAATGACAATGATTGCTTCAAGGCAGGCACCGAAACAACATTGTGGAGCAAAAACTGTCGAAACAGCAGCCCACATAGCTCCAGGTATATTCAACGAAGGTTATTCATCTATTCTGAAGACCATGAAATCGTTAGGAATCGTCATAGGGACGAGCAACAAAAGCTCCACGGAGTTACCTGGCAGCAAACGCGTGGCCGCTGCGGCGCAAGGAAATGCCTCAGTTTAATAAAAGAGCCCAGATTGAAAAAAAAAAAAAAAAATGCAGCACCAGATTCAGACCCAGATCATATTTAAGGAAGAACAAGGATGACTCCATGGTTCTAGGATAGTAGATTAATCCTAGGGTCTGTCCTACATAGGCCATACCACATTGACATGGTATTTTGTAAACTCCCTCCTTCCGCAGTAACAGATCATCCTTCACCGATCCCAGCAAATCCGAAATCTTAAAAGGCGGACGAAAAACGACTTTCACATGAAAATTATTAAGAATCCTCGCTATCTTGAAGGAGATATTTCCAACGAAGGGAAGAAAAGCTAGGGACTTGGCTGGCTCGTTCTCCTCTTTATCCACTTCCCGGTTCCTGGCTCTAGTTGAGAAGGCCCTGTTAATTTGCCGGGTCGAGTACCCATTGTCTCTTAACACCGTTCTCAAATGTGCAAGTTCCTTAGGAAAATTCTCTATATCCGACAACGTATGTGCCCTATGCACAAGGTTTTTAAGTACACTCACCGTCTGGGATGGGTGAAGGGAACTTGAAGAAAGCAAATACAAATCAATGTGAGTGGGCTTACGATAGACAGAATGTCCCACCGTGCCATCACTCTTCCGTTTAACCGAAACATCCAGGAATCGAAGGCAGCCATCTTTCTCAACTAGAGACTAGTGAATTTACTTCTTCTCTAGGTTATCTACTTAAGGTTTCGCTTTTCTGAACGTACTTAGATCGAAACGAAAGTATTTCGTAAAGGCCGGTAGTCATTAGTTTTATTTATATTTTAAGTGTAAGTTTCGTGCAAGTGTAGACCTTTATTTTTGACTAGACTTAGCGGTTCAAAGTTAAATTAATTCGTGTCTGTCATATAGAGTTTAGGTTTTTAATTGAAACTTTTGAAAGTAAATTTAAAAATTTGTTTACATTAGCGATTAATTTAGTATTAGTACAGGTTACGAAACTTCAGTGCTCTTGTGCCAAGTTATTCTCTTCTTTTGTGTAAATTTTTCTATCAAACCGTGTGTGACAAATGTGGTGGTTGCCATAGAAATTTGAAGGAGAAGGTGTTCCGTGAAGATTGTAGTTTATGGTTTCATTGGGGCGAATGTAGCAGCGAGGAAATGGGGATACATGACGAGGCTCTTCCATGGCAGTGTAGGTAATGTAGAACGGATAGAAAAATCGTTGAATAGGAGGCAAAAATGTGTCCTTAAGACTGAATTAGAAAACGGGAATTTGGAATTATGTAGGCTAAGGGAGGAAAATGAGATGGAGTGCTGGGAAAAGGTAGCAAGCAAAGGGAGAAAAAGGGAAACCTTTGAAAAGACTTTCGAAATTCAGTTAGTAAATCAGTTTTGCTTGCTATCTGAAGTAGTAGAGGAAGGGCCTCATTCAGATGTAGTTGAATGTGGGTTGAAGCAGAATATTAGTTAAAGAAAAAAGACAGCTCAGGATTAAATCAGAATAGGAAAACAAGAATTCTGCTTCCAGGTAGCTATTATGAGAGGGGGGGGGAGGTGTGAGTGGGGGGGGGGGGTGTAGCCCAGCAGCTTCAGGAGAAATTAGGTGTAGGGTACCAGGTCACTAGTTTTGTAAAACCAAGGTGACAGAAAACTTAGATCAGCTGTGCAGGGACTTCGAGAAGGAAGATCAGGTAATTGTAGTTGGGGGAGCAGGAAACAACCTTGCTATGAATCCAAGATACAGTATTAGGATTGACCTGGATAAAATAGGAGTAGAAACTGGGCACACAAATGTGTGGTTTGTGAAGGTCGTTCAGCGCCAAGATCGGCCCTGGGTAAGGCATGTTAACATTGAGCTGAACAGCACCGGCAAAATCTCATATAAGTGTTGTTCCAGTTGAGGTTATTGGTTGGTGTGGATACACTACACATGGCTTGCATCTTAATAAGAAGGGGAAAGATCAGTTAGCTTCTCTATTAGCAGATACTGAAAGGGGGGCCACAGTCAAACAAGGTATGATCCATGTGGTTAATGGAACCAGGCAGACAGGTTTTTTAGCTTAAAGCCAAAGTCCAGACAGACAACATTTAAGAAAAATAGCATAAAATAAACTTCATGCATAGTTAATAGGGATAGCTAACGGTAGTATCAATTTACTTCATCAAAATATCAGGGGAATAAAAAATAAAGTAGATGAGCTGTTCGTGAGTTTAGATGATCTCAAAAACAAGAATGAGGCAGATGTACTTTGTCTGTCCGAACACATTGTAACTGTGGGATTGGAAAGTATAAGTTAAAATGGGTATAATTTAGCATCATACACTTGCAGATTTAGCATGGATAAAGGAGGAGTTGCCAGTTATACAAAACAAGGGTACAAATATAAAATTGTAGAAGTAAGCAAATTTTGTGTCGATCAGCACTTTGAAGTTTGTGCATGTGAACTACAGCTAGATAATGTAGGGCTGAGATTAGCAACAGTGTACAGGTTTGCATTAGGAGATTCGGAGCTATTATTAAAAAGTTTGACTCCCTATTTTGCTGTCTGACAGACGAAAAAAAAAGAAGTTATTAATATTTGGTGATTTCAATGTTAACTTTCTAATCAATTCTGATAGGAAAAGTGAGCTACAAGTGTTATTAATGACATACAACTTAGAATCGATCAATTTCTCTACACATATGGCTCAAGACAGTAGCCTTGTAATAGATAATATATTTATACAGCAAGAGGATGTAAAACTAACATACACTTTCCCTGTGTTAAATGGATTATCAGACCATGATGCACAAATGATTGCACAAATGATTAACTTACAAAACCTAGCAGGGTATACAGTTTAGAAACCATTAAGTAAAAGTGTAAGGTTTCTCAACCTGGTGTCTATAGAGTACTTCAGAGAAGGTTTTCGAAATATTAATTGGGGGAGGGGTTTTGTATATAATAAGCCAAATGCTAATGATAAATGCAACATATCTCTTGATAAATTTATATCCCTTTTTGCATACTGTTGCCCAAAGAAATTACTAACTGTAACACCAAACAGTTTTCAAAGAAATCATGGACTGCTACAGGTATCAAAGTGTCTTCAGAAAGAAAAAGAAAAGAGTATGAGACAGGAAGATTTAATAAAGACCCAGAAGCAATTTTACACTATAAAAATTATTGTAACATACTGAGAAAAGTTGTCTGAAAGTCAACAAATATGTCTGTTAGAGATGAAATTAACAACTCGGGCAATAAAATCAAATCAATATGGAATGTTGTTAGAAGGGAGACAGGAAAAGTGATCTCTGTGGTAGGTATTATCACTATTAACGAGAATGAGACCATCTTAACCAACAGTACACAAGTAGCTAATGTATTTGACAACCTTTACTTAAGTGTAGGTGAAAAAATTGGTGGGAACAGTTCAAAAGAGACATCTTAGTCACATTTATTTTCTCCTAACAACCTCTTATGTAAAAAGGAAAATCATTAAATCTTTGAAAAACAAATGTTCTGTAGAAGCAGATGACACCTCCAACAAAATATTAAAACAGTGCGGAGCAGTTACAGTTGACATTCTGAGTCACATCTGTCATGCACCACTAACTCAAGTTATTTTCCCAGACAGGTTAAAATATGCCATTGTCAAGCCTCTCTACAAAAGAGGGGACATCTCAGATGTCAATGATTACCAGCCAGTATTCTTGCTTACAGCATTTTAAAAAATTGTCGAGAAAGTAATGTACTCAAGAGTTGTTAGCCATATCAACAGTAATGAGATACTAAGTAAATCACAGTTTGCTTTTCAAAAATGCTGTTTCACTGAGACAGCAATATACAGTTTCACAGCCCACGTAACAGTAGCTTTAAACAGTAAAATGTCACATATAGGAATTTTCTGTGACTTAACCAAAGCATTTGATCGTGTGAACAATGACATTATGTTACAGAAATTATAATATTATAGTACAAATGGAACAGTATATGAATGGTTTCAGTCATATCTACAACACAGGAAAGAAAAAGTTTCTTTATATGGTTAAAGTGATTTAAGGAATTTTGCCACTTCATCTAACTGGGGTGAAATTACATTAGCTTTTCGACAGGGTTCAATCATAGGTTCCCCTCTGTTCTTGATATATGTGAATGACCTACCTTCTACTATGAATGAAACAAGAAGCTATACTGATACAAGCATCATCATTAATCCAGTAAAAGAAACTGCAATAGAAAAGATACAAAAAATGAAATGTCTTGAGGAAAGTTATTAATTGGTTTTCTGCAAATGGGCTTGCTCTGAACCTTGAAAAAAAAAAACAAAAAAAAACAAAAAAACCACAGTACATCAAATTTTCTGCTGCATGGAGTACAGTTCCTTCAATAAATGTAGCACATCAACAGAAATCAGTAGCCACGGTAGAACATATTAAGTTTTTGGGAGCACATATAAATGAGAATCTGAATTGGAAAATTCATATTTTGGGTCTCCTAAAGCAACTAGGTTCAGCAGCTTTTAGTTAGTTAGTTGGTTGCATGAACCATTGATCACTCCCACAGTACGGTAGCAGTTATGACGTGGAATGTGTCATGTGTCAAGTGCACAAAAATCGCACACATGAAACAAAATTTTTTAATATATTACAGTACAGAGTTAAAGATGAATATTTCTGTTATTTACCCCATTCCCTTAAATGGCACAAAATGCATATTCTATATTTACAGATTTATTTATTCCTATTCAAGAATTCATCTGTGGTATAGAAGGAGTTGTCAACGGTTACTGTGAGACTGATCAGTGGAATACGTAACTAACTAATTAACTAACTAAACTAAAGGAAGACAAATGTGGTGTAGTTTTTACGTTACTACTGATTTTTCTGCCAGTATTTGGACGGAAAGTGGAGGAGGGAGTGGTGGCATAAAGTTCCTGATCACCAGACTTCGCGTTAATGCCGTGGTTTAGATACCAAATCAGTCCGCAATGTCTCATGAAGTGAGGGCTCGTGACACTGGTGATCCATCGGATGGGGACGTTAAGCTTGACGGCCCCCTCGGTGTTTTTCGTAATACATGGCCATATCGGCCACCACGCTTCGTCTATAGTGTTAGGCCGACTCAGGAGGAGTGGGTATGCACCAGACAGTGTCAATGACCAGAAACGGAAACGATGTAACCATACTGTCTTTTCAAAACTGCGAACTAAGGATTTTTGAGAAAGATATTTTGCAAACAGCATGCTGCAGTAGAGCTCACCGCTTCACCGCTGCAGCTATTCGTAAAAAGTGTAGTAAGCAGTTCAGAAATACGACTCTGAGTACATGAGTTGCATGAGCAAGTCCGAGCTACCCAAGCACGACACACGACACATATTCACAGCTTTACTTCCGCCAGCACCTTATCTTCTACCTTACAAATTTCACAGAAGTTCCTAGTTCGAGTCTGGTCCGGCAGACTATTTTAATCTGCCAGGAAGTTTCATATCATCGCATACTCCGCCGCACAGTGAAAAATTGATTCTGGAATAGTTCTCGTGATTTATAGGTACGGAAAATCCCTGCGCGCTAATAGAAATAAACGTTAATATCAATATTTTAATTTCTGACTACGCCATCATTTAAAGACATATGCAACACAGTCCTTTTAGTGAACGTTAATATTGTCAGATGGGTACTGTCGCGGCGCTAGCCTTACAAAGGTAACAGTTTAAATTTAAACTGTGTGTATTCACTACTGTCGAGTCATCTGTGCATGCAAAGTGTTCGTTACTAGTTACTTTTGTTTGCAATTGCTCTTCACTACAAACACGCCATTACCACATGTCTGTGATTGCTGATGGAGAACAAACCATAATTGTGAAGGTAAAGTGTAGTATTCGTTGGTTCTGCATTCAAAATTACTCACAATAAAGGTGCTGTCTATTTATTTGTCAGATTCAGTGGCAGAAGGTGAGCCAAAGCTTCACTGCCTGACAAAAAGAGTTAAGCACCCAGAACACATGGTCAGATGTCTGTGTAACTTCATTCACATGCACACCATCGGCGAGTATGTAAGTGAATTGAGCTCCATTTCTCTCTGACAGATAGAGCAGCCACAAGATTGCATTAATATTTTTCCTGTTTAGTGTGGTTGCCAGGTTGGTTCAAATGGTTCAAATGCCTCTGAGCACTATGGAACTTAACTTCTGAGGTCATCAGTCCCCTAGAACTTAGAACTACTTGAACCTAACTAACCTAAAGACATCACACACATCCATGCCCGAGGCGGGATTCGAACCTGCGACCGTAGCGGCCACGCGGTTGCTAGGTCTGCTAGGGTATATATGGGGTATGAACAGCGACAGATGTTGAGTGATCACTGTGAAGGACACAAACGCGCTGTGTACTTGTGTGAGACAGCGTTGTCAGCAGCTGACAACTGGTTGAAAGGGACTTCATTGTGGGTCTCCATTTGGTCAGCTGGTCGACACATGCAGTATCCAGATTTTTGGGGATTCACATGTGACTGTAGTCTGATTTTGGTTGCTTGCGAATGTGAGGGCAAGCATTCTCATTGTCAAGTTTCTGGTTGGAGACTAGCAGCAACTAGATTAGGGAATTAGAGTCCACGCAGAATACCATGGACGGCAGATGCACAGACAGGAGGGCACGTATGGGGAGAACGATGGTGGTGGAGGTAGTTGTTAGGTGCTGTAGGGGAAATGGCGAGCGCTGGAGGGGAAGGGCCATTCTAAACTGAAGCCTGCACTCACATTCGATGTAAATATTAAGTGGGGCCCCACCACGGCCCCACATGCATGGAAACCATTCAAAAACATCCGTTACCTCTGCTAGTAGAAATCCTTGGGTAACAGAAAAAAATATTGAATTTAATTGATTATAGGAGAAAATATAAAAATGCAGTAAATGAATCAGGCAAAAAGGAATACAAACGTCTCAAAAATGAGATCATCAAGAAGTGCAAAATGGCTATGCAGGGATGGCTAGAGGACAAATGTAAGGATGTAGAGGCTTATCTCACTAGGGGTAAGATAGATACTGCCTACAGGAAAATTAAAGAGACCTTTGGAGAAAAGAGAACCACTTGTATGAATATCAAGAGCTCAGATGGAAACCCAGTTCTAAGCAAAGAAGGGAAAGCAGAAAGGTGGAAGGAGTATATAGAGAGTCTATACAAGGGCGAAGTACTTGAGGACATTATGGAAATGGAAGAGGATGTAGATGAAGACGAAATGGGAGATACGATACTGCGTGAAGAGTTTGACAGAGCACTGAAAGACCTGAGTCGAAACAATACCTCGGGAGTAGACAACATTCCATTTGAACTACTGACAGCCTTGGGAGAGCCAGCCCTGACGAAACTCTACCATCTGGTGAGCAAGATGTATGAGACAGGGGAAATACCCTCAGACTTCAAGAAGAATATAATAATTCCAATCCCAAAGAAAGCAGGTGTTGACAGATGTGAAAATTGCCGAACTATTAGTTTAATAAGTCACGGCTGCAAAATACTAACGCGAATTCCTTACTGACGAATGGAAAAACTGGTAGAAGCCGACCTCGGGGAAGATCAGTTTGGATTCCGTAGAAATGTTGGAACACATGAGGCAATACTGACCCTACGACTTATCTTAGAAAATAGATTAAGGAAAGGCAAACCTACGTATCTAGCATTTGTAGACTTAGAGAAAGTTTTTGACAATGTTGACTGGAATACTCTCTTTCAAATTCTGAAGGTGGCGGGGGTAAAAGACAGCGAGCGAAAGGATATTTACAATTTGTACAGAAACCAGATGGCAGTTATAAGAGTAGAGGGGCATGAAAGGGAAGCAGTGGTTGGGAAGGGAGTGAGACAGGGTTGTAGCCTATCCCCGATGTTATTCAATCTGTATAGTGACCAAGCAGTAAAGGAAACAAAATAAATATTTGTAGTAGGAATTAAAATCCATGGAGAAGAAATAAAAACATTGTGGTTCGCCGATGACATTATACACTCCTGGAAATTGAAATAAGAACACCGTGAATTCATTGTCCCAGGAAGGGGAAACTTTATTGACACATTCCTGGGGTCAGATACATCACATGATCGCACTGACAGAACCACAGGCACATAGACACAGACAACAGAGCATGCACAATGTCGGCACTAGTACAGTGTATATCCACCTTTCGCAGCAATGCAGGCTGCTATTCTCCCATGGAGACGATCGTAGAGATGCTGGATGTAGTCCTGTGGAACGGCTTGCCATGCCATTTCCACCTGGCGCCTCAGTTGGACCAGCGTTCGTGCTGGACGTGCAGACCGCGTGAGACGACACTTCATCCAGTCCCAAACATGCTCAATGGGGGACAGATCCGGAGATCTTGCTGGCCAGGGTAGTTGACTTACACCTTCTAGAGCACGTTGGGTGGCACGGGATACATGCGGACGTGCATTGTCCTGTTGGAACAGCAAGTTCCCTTGCCGGTCTATGAATGGTAGAACGATGGGTTCGATGACGGTTTGGATGTACCGTGCACTATTCAGTGTCCCCTCGACGATCGCCAGTGGTGTACGGCGAGTGTAGGAGATCGCTCCCCACACCATGATGCCGGGTGTTGGCCCTGTGTGCCTCGGTCGTATGCAGTCCTGATTGTGGCGCTCACCTGCACGGCGCCAAACACGCATACGACCATCATTGGCACCAAGGCAGAAGCGACTCCATCGCTGAAGACGACACGTCTCCATTCGTCCCTCCATTCACGCCTGTCGTGACATCACTGGAGGCGGGCTGCACGATGTTGGGGCGTGAGCGGAAGACGGCCTAACGGTGTGCGGGACCGTAGCCCAGCTTCATGGAGACGGTTGCGAATGGTCCTCGCCGATACCCCAGGAGCAACAGTGTCCCTAATTTGCTGGGAAGTGGCGGTGCGGTCCCCTACGGCACTGCGTAGGATCCTACGGTCTTGGCGTGCATCCGTGCGTCGCTGCGGTCCGGTGCCAGGTCGACGGGCACGTGCACCTTCCGCCGACCACTGGCGACAACATCGATGTACTGTGGAGACCTCACGCCCCACGTGTTGAGCAATTCGGCGGTACGTCCACCCGGCCTCCCGCATGCCCACTATCCGCCCTCGCTCAAAGTCCGTCAACTGCACATACGGTTCACGTCCACGCTGTCGCGGCATGCTACCAGTGTTAAAGACTGCGATGGAGCTCCGTATGCCACGGCAAACTGGCTGACACTGACGGCGGCGGTGCACAAATGCTGCGCAGCTAGCGCCATTCGACGGCCAACACCGCGGTTCCTGGTGTGTCCGCTGTGCCGTGCGTGTGATCATTGCTTGTACAGCCCTGTCGCAGTGTCCGGAGCAAGTATGGTGGGTCTGACACACCGGTGTCAATGTGTTCTTTTTTCCATTTCCAGGAGTGTAATTCTGTCAGAGACAGCAAAGGACTTGGAAGGGCAGTTGAACGGAATGGACAGTGTCTTGAAAGGAGGATATAAGAGGAACATCAACAAAAGCAAAACGAGGATAATGGAATGTAGTCGAATTAAGTCGGGTGATGCTGAGGGAATTAGATTAGGAAATGAGACACTTAAAGTAGTAAAGGAGTTTTGCTATTTGGGGAGCAAAATAACTGATGATGTAGAGAGGATATAAAATGTAGACTGGCAATGGCAAGGAAAGCGTTTCTGAAGAAGAGAAATTTGCTGACATCGAGTATAGATTTAAATGTCAGGAAGTCGTTTCTGAAAGAATTTGTATGGAGTTTAGTCATGCACGGATGTGAAACAAGCACGATAAATAGTTTGGAAAAGAAGAGAATAGAAAGTTTCGAAATGTGGTGCTACAGAGAAATGCTGAAGATTACATGGGTAGCCCACGTAACTAATGAGGAGGTACTGAATAGAATTGGTGAGAAAAGGAATTTGTGGCACAACTTGACTAGAAGAAGGGATCGGTTTGTAGGACATGTTCTGAGGCATCAACGGATCACCAATTTAGTATTGGAGGGCAGCGTGGAGAGTAAAAGTCGTAGAGGGAGACCAAGAGATGAATACACTAAGCAGATTCAGAAGGATATAGGTTGCAGTAGGTACTGGGATATGAAGAAGCTTGCACAGGATAGAGTAGCATGGAGAGCTGCATCAAACCAGTCTCAGGACTGAAGACCACAACAACAAACAAACAAGCTTAATTTAATACGCAGCAAAATATTACGTAATATGCACCAAATGAAAATCATTGCGACCCTTATTTTTCATTGAGAACATTTTTTGAATATCGCTCAGTGTCTTATTTCCACGTAAATAGCACAATAACTGTGACCATTAACGAAACGATGGACAGGTTTTAGTGAATCTGACGTATAACAATATAACTGAAACAAAAACAACTTTTTACCTAAAGGTTTCTGTAAAATCGTTTGAAAAGATTGCAGAGTGTGCGCCTCAATTCTGTCATCGCCGACGGGCCGAAAGGTGGCTGACAACGTCAGCCTCCCCTTCCGAACAAACACACTGTGTTCAGCAATGAATCACGGCTGTGCACTATCCTCTTTCTGTGGAATACTTCAGGGAATGTTACCTAAATGTACATTGTTTTTCCATCTTTCCTTGCCATCATCAACAGATCTTCTCCAAACACTGTAAAACTGCTGTGTCCGTCACATCCATCAGTGATTAGCCTAGCTGTCGATAAACGTGACTCGGAGGGGTGACTCCGGTAGACACGGGAACCCGGAGGAATCGTAGCCAATTGTGGGCCGTGCCTCCAAGCAAACACCCATTGAAGTAAACAGAGGAAGCTGTCCTTACAGGTGCGGCTGCTACTAACGCTAGATCAGTTTTTATAGAGAACTCGTTAGGATGTGGGTACGTAAACGTTCCCGGCGTAATAATTGGTTGCATTCATGTCGGATCTCCAGCAGGATCAGTCATCATCTGGATACAATATTTCGGCGGTCCACCTGGCCGCCATCTTCATGTGAGTAGGCCGTGGCACTAATTCGCCGGGAATTGTAATCAAACACGCCGTTACTAATTACTTTTGATGTTGAGACTCTGTTTACCAGAGTTACTCTTGAAGATTCTTTGCAGTTAATTGGTGAAAAATTGGAGGAAAAAACAACTAAGTTTTGTCGCCATGTATTGATGTCGACGTATTATTCATTTAATGACAAAACTTTGAACAAACTGACAGAGTGGCTATGGGGGTCCAAAACCCCCATAGTCGCCGGTTTGTCTGTGGAAGATTTTGAGGACGCCGGCCGAAGTGGCCGTGTGGTTAAAGGCGCTGCAGTCTGGAACCGCAAGACCGCTACGGTCGCAGGTTCGAATCCTGCCTCGGGCATGGATGTTTATGATGTCCTTAGGTTAGTTAGGTTTAACTAGTTCTAAGTTCTAGGGGACTAATAACCTCAGCAATTGAGTCACATAGTGCTCAGAGCCATTTGAACCATTTGACCCATTTTGAGGACATGGCACTGAAGACGACGTTCTTAAAACCAACTTGGCTCTGGAGGAACGTAGATGATACGGTTATGGTATAGCCACGCGGGAGGGATGCTCTGTATCGCTCCACAGATCATTTTAATTGTCTGCATCCCAATATTAAGTTCACAATGGAAGTTGAAAAGGATGGAAAACTTCAGTTTTTAGGTGTCTTGGTCTACAGGAGGAATGAAGGGACATTAGGACATAGTGTTTATCGTAAGCCCATGAATACGGACCGATATCTTCATGCATCAAGCTGTCATCCATCGTACTAATGCAATAGGGTCCTAAGTACATTGGTAAAAAGAGCTTACGCCATCTCAGATACAGATAGTTTGACACAAGAACTGGATCATATAGAAGCTGTGTTCAAGCAGAATGGTTATACTGACAGTAAGATCCGTCGTGCTCTACAGACTGGACCTTCGCGGGAACCAACAGAAGATACAGGCAAATGAGTGACATTCCTACCTTTTGCGGGGAGCATATCTTAAAAAATAGGAAGAATTTTAAAGAAATTTGATATTAAAAGTGTATTCCGTCCGCCTACTAAGACCGGAGCTCTGCTGGGCCCAGTGAATGATGATTTGGCTTTGAGAAAGCTCGGAGTCTACAAGATTCCCTGCCATTCCGGGAAAGTCTATATTGGACAAACGATTCGTACGGTCCAGGATTGTTGCGTGGAGCATCATCGCCACACGCATTTATTTCAGGCAGAAAAATATGGAGGCGCGGAACATTGTCTTACTGAAGGACATAAAATGTTGTACGATGAGACATAAGTGATTGCCCCTGCGTCTCTGTATTGGGACTGTGTGGTGAAAGTTGCTATTAAAATCCGACTACGTGACAAAGGGGTATCCTTTAAGGAAGAGTTGGAATAGTGTTCTGTTTGACATTAAGAAACAGCGGTCCTTTTTTCGGTTACCAAAAACTGTCAATAGTGTTTGATATCGATTGATCGTTTCCGCGAGTTTTCACCACCGGTGCGCAGTTGGGCGTTGCGCTACAGAGCAATTATGTTTGCGCACGCGATGTGGACGCACGGTCAGTGTATAAAGGAGCCGCCGCGGCGTATTTGATTTAAGTTCCTGCGAGTTAATGCGACGGCCTACTCACCTGAAGATAGCTGCCACGTGGACCGTCGAAGTATTGTGTGCAAATTACGATATGTTCCGGCTGGAGACCTGACATGAATGCAACCCGTTAAGATGGCAACCATCTCTCGCCTGCCCATGGATTTGGTTTTCTTTTTTCCCCGCTGTTGGCGACCGGTTTAGTTTACATTCTATGCATTTACTTTGCTCTGTGAGTATTTCTTGTAAACTGCGAGGAAGGTTGTAAGCCTTTCATATGTTTTCTGCCACTGTAAATATTTCACCTTTACGGTACTGGGACGAAGGTTCATGAGTGCACTGCCCCAGAAGTGGATAAGATCCTTGACTCTGTATTTGAAGTAATCTGTAGTGCAGTAGGTCGCTAGTCACTAGCGCAGTGCTAGGGAGTTCTTATTAGAGGAGTAGTTTTAGAGAAGGTGATCTGATATTTATGACTCTGAGAGAAGTTATCTGTTTATTATGGAGATGAAAACTTCTTTGTAAAGATATTTTCTTGACTGCATGGATGGAGAAGATTTTTGGAGAAATATTTCAAGGCAACCAATGCACACGCAAGAATAAAATATTTGTTTGTCAGAACTTTTAATTGCAGGAAGTCTCTGTCCCTTAGATAGCTAATAGTATTGATTTTTGGAAATTTGTGGTAAGGTCTGGCATCGCGCATTCGAGTCATACTGATTAAAGCGGCCTTATACTTTGAAACGAGTTCATCCGTTTTAAATACGTCAGGCAGCAAATAAAATACGTATATATGTCATAGTACTGGTACAAGTTGTGTACGGAACATCTAGTAATCAAAAGCGTTCAAGTGGCGACGACTCTTAATCAGTTTCATATAAATATCCGAGAGTACACATTTGTTGATTTCACCCGCTCAAACACGCTGTAAGCGGTAAAATTCTCTTTCCCCAGCGAATACGTCGTCCTCAAGGCTAATTGTCGTAACATATTACGGAAGTAAGAGCTCTTGAATATTATTTACAATGTGTGGATACATCTCGGTTCTTCAATAAGCAGAGTTGTGCAGTCACAGTTCCTTTTTAATAGCGATAACTAAAACATGGCCATACTTTGCACAGTATACTCAATCCACTCCTCCAATTCACTATCAGAACAGCGGCATTACCTTATTCACAGATATCCTGCACACACTTGAGGTTGCGCTACGGTCGCAGGTTGGAATCCTGCCTCGGGCATGGATGTGTGTGATGTCCTTAGGTTAGTTAGGTTTGGACTGATGACCTCAGAAGTTAAGTCCCATAGTGCTCAGAGCCGTATGAACCAACCAACTTGAGGATGAATAGCTGAATGACGATGAATTCATAGTGATTATTCAGTTACATACACCTTGTGTGCTGAAACGGACAACAGAAGTCTATTGCACGCTTGGAACTAAGCATTCTTTGCATTCAAACCTATAGGAGGTTTCTACATAGCATGCTATATATATATTTTTTTGATAGGATCTAAAAAGGTCTGTATCATTAAGTCACCGTTTCTCGCACATATAACAAACAAAATCTTTGTATGAGCCTCTGACAGGCTCTTCCGTTTTTTCATAACAAACTCAATTTTGCCAGCTGCAACAACAAATCCGTCTCGCGGTGATTCTCCTCCTGCTTCAGAGCGTTAAAGAGATGCGGTGCTTAGCAACAGGAACTAAAAAATGTGCTTAGACTAAAACAGTTTTGCGGTTTCTCCACCCATTCACTTGGTCCCTGAAAATTAACTCTGAGTGGACGTACCCTAGAATATACTGCACTCGCAATGATTTCTTAGACATGGGAAATCTGTATGATGAGGGTGGTGATAGGTATATCTACGGTAGCTATGCATGGAATGCACTGACATAAAACCCGACTTGGCGCTCTGAGTGTATATAAGACGCCACTGTGTTATCTGTATTTACAGGTATCAAAAGTACGGAAAGATTTCGTGGAAGTGGTGAAATTGATAAACCAAACGGACTGTGGTGGCTTTTTTAAAATTGTATGCACGTCCTTTATTCATTGACAAATATGTGATGGCGGGAGGCTTTTTTTGCAGTGCGAAAACGACACCCAGCTGGTGCAAGTGTAGATGTATCATAATTTTTATACACCTATAAATTATAGAAATGTTATGCTTAAGCTAGAATCTAAAATGGCTTATGTTCTGGCATATCACCAGACGCTTGTGCGAAGTAATCAAATTACTACTCAGATAAAAAAAAATTACGTATGCCTAGTCGTAAGGGAAGGATAGATTTGAAGTGGTGAAATGTGATTTCAAGGCATTGAGGAGTATATCCGAACGTAAAGGGGTGGTTGATTCATTTCGTGAACAGCTGCACAAGGTAGCAATGGAAGAGTTCAACTGGATCTGGTATAGTATACAAACATGACGGGGAGTACAGCTATAACGAAACGTCCCCTCAGCGGCACCCCTAAGCGTATCCTCGCGTTTTTCTTGTTACACTATCGACTCCGGCGTAGATTAGTACACCAGCCCGTATAGGTGATGTCTTTCGAACACTATCATCCACGGGTAAGCTGTTGATTATTGCATAGTGCTGGACGCCTGTGTTTTTACAGCACTTATTCGAGAGAGTCTTGGCAAGATGCAACACCTTCTAGAAGCGCTGACAGGAAGACTTAAACGTCAAATAATTTCCTAGAACTGAGGAAAATCGGGACACGTAGCCGGTGTGAGTGTGGGCATATGATAATTTTTTCTGGTGCTGTACACATATAAACGATAACTGCACTGTTTGTGTGAAATGTGTATATATGGCAGTGTAAACTTACTGTGGCTTATGTTCAAGCATGTCCAGAGAAAATGACTGTGTGTCCTATGGGGAGGAAGGTATAGATTCAGCGCATCGATAGCCGTAGGAGTATGAGAGAGATTTTACGTGGAAACTAATGTGCGCTACAAATATTGAAATTTCAAAGTGAGATTCGTTCCAGAACCACAGCTGTCAAGAGGAGATATTCCCAGTACATTGATCGGTGTCAGCCTGCAGTTGCGATCGTAACATTTAATTGTAATCACACTGATTAAATATGTGCCTAGTTCTCAATATTCTTGTGAGTCTGGTGATGGCTGTAGAAAGCTTAAGAGCAAGCAAGTCGGTCGGAGCCGGAAACACCATCTCAGCAGACGCCTTTGTTCAAATGGCTCAAATGGCTCTGAGCACTATTGGACTTAACTTCTGAGGTCATCAGTCCCCTAGAACTTAGAACTACTTAAACCTAACTAACCTAAGGACATCACACACACCCATGCCCGAGGCAGGATTCGAACCTGCGACCGTAGCGGTCGCGCGGTTCCAGACTGTAGTGCCTAGAACCGCTCGGCCATGCCGGCTGGATCTGGCCCATCCTTTGTGCATCAGTTCAGAGAGTCAGAGCCAGCTTTCGGCATAAGACGATTTGGTTCGCAGCTCCCCCTGGACGGGTTAAGAGTGAACTAATACCCAGTTTGCGTTGAGCCGCTTTCGGGGCCGCGTGTGTCGCGTGTATACTGCTTGGAAATTTGAGAAGTTTCAATATGATGAGTGTTTGCGCTAGGAGTATTGATAGCTCTCTTAACTCCTACCACTCAGCTCCTCCCGTTGTGAGCCTCCCTCTGACACTCGCGCTACCAGGGCTGCGGTCCTGGGCTGCGTTTATCGCTGATCTCCGAGCGCTGGCACAGTACTGCGGCCAGTGCGTGCGGGCGTCCGGAAGGTGAGTGTGGCGATATAAAAATGTTTTTAACGATCTCAGTCATCTATCCGTGAATAGATCGTGTTTCTCAATTCATCGAGCTGTTATCTGTTGTTGTTGTTACTATCCTATCAGCCGGTACACACTTTCCTCCCTCCGACTTCGTCATGGTGTAGTTGAGAGAACCAGTCAAGTTAGGATCTCTACAGTACTTTCAAAAAGAAACTACACTTAGTAGGTCTATAGTGGTCAGGGGCCCTTATAACCGTGACGATACAAATTCACGCCGAAATTTAAAATTCCAACCATCATTTCATACATCACTGCTCCCAATCGTGACATCAAACAATAATAGGTTTGGATTATTTCATGAAATTTCTCATCGAAGATATAACACTGTTGTTTATCCGCACAAACTATTTATGTACAAAAACTACTGTGTAGTCTCTATCTTTTTTTTTAATTTCAAGTAGTTTTAAACTATGTGAAGCGCGTTATTTCAGTGCTATATTAACGATTTAATTAATATTTCCCATGCCACATCTTCCGAAGCACCATTTGTGACATCTTCTAAATGTGATATTTTGCACCAGATTTAACAATTCCTGAAGCAGTTCGCAAAATGCAGCACAAGAAAAGTGCACAACGAAGGCCTAGGCAGCTTAGAGTCCGTGGCGGAATGAAATATCCCATGCTAGTTCCTATGTCATCTGCAAAAGCAAACTACAGCTCTCTCTCTCTCTCTCTCTCTCTCTTTCTCTCTCTCTCTTTGTACGCAACAATCTTTTTATAAAGTATATTTCGAGTCGGCCTGCTTTTAGCTTTGTGGCATCGCCAATTTGTGTGTGTGTGAAATAGCTACTGCCTCCTCCCCTACATCACGATCATGTGACCGGGAATTAATTATTTATCAACTTCAGCAGCATTGCTGGATCGATTCCCAGTCCCTTCTTGTGGGCCAGCATTCCGCAGGGGTTCCCAGGCTAAACAGTGCTTTATTTGGAGCTCGGTCCGATCACGACCGACGGCGCGTGAAGGCTCAGTAGTGGCATGTTAAGGAACGAGAGAGAGAGAGAGAGAACATGTTTCGACAGAAATTTCTTGGGTGCTTTCGTTCGGGGATTAGCGTGACATCCTGTCAGTCGCAGGGCCTGAGCGGACACTTCTTGGACACTGGCGCGTGGCGCAGCCACTGCCATATGCATCGCTTTGCGGTACCCCGAGTGACCTGTGAGTGTGGTGGCGCGGGCCAGCGTTCTGTTTGGGCTAGTGAATGGCTGACAGTGGATGGTGCATGCTTTGTGATTGAAAGATTTGTAGCAGCGTACTTACGAGTGACATGTTTCTGTGTGCAATTTGAATAAAAAAAGCAATCGATCTACTGTAAGTACTTCTTTTCGGTGTATTTTACAATGCTTGTATCTTCCCAAACAACAGAGAATGATGAGTAAGAGAGATTCATTCCCTGCAAACTGAATTTTTGTAGAAATAAACTGTAGACCCTCTGCTATGTAACTAAATTTCCTGTCATGAGATCCGTCCTCTCCAGCATAGAGCCACCAATTTGTAGGTAGGGGGTGGGGCTAGGAGGGCAGGTTCAAATGGTTCAAATGGCTCTGAGCACTATGGGACTCAACTGCTGAGGTCATAAGTCCCCTAGAACTTAGAACTACTTAAACCTAACTAACCTAAGGACAACACACACATCCATGCCCGAGGCAGGATTCGAACCTGCGACCGTAGCGGTCGCGCGGTTCCAGACTGTAGCGCCAGAACCGCTCGGCCACCAGCGGCCGGCAGGAGGGCAGGGATGGGGTTTTGTCAGAGAGGGAGGGGTTAGTTAATAGATCAATTTAATCAAGTAGTTAATCAAATTCATAGCATCAGAAGAGGCTATTAGAATAACTGAGGCCAGATAGAGAACCTGTATCGATGAGGGGGAGTTTTCGTGGGGATTTGGGAGGAGGAGGGTAAGGGGAGGAACAAACGAAGGATTATCCTCACAGGGTCATAATCCTCTTTGCAGAACAGTAGGTTAAGGACCTGTCAATCAAAGGAGAACAATAGGTTTACCTCTAAATGTATACTTGCCCCTGAATGTAGGCAACCCACACTAACAAATTGTGCTGATGCCTGCTTTGTACCTCTACTGACACATTACTGTGAAGCTACGTAACTTGCACAAAGACAGATGCTATTAGCAAGGATGTATGAAGGAAACAGAAAGAAAATAAATCAGTTTTCACCTCCACTTTAACACTTAGTGATACTCCAAAGGCAACTGCTAATTATTACGTGTATTAAATGACTTGCAAATTCGAGTGAACAGTAACCGTGAACACCTGAGTCACTGAAACTAACGATGGAAAGTGGCATTTGCTTTGCAATTAACGATCACATTGTGCCTTGTTATCTGTTTACCAATGTGTCATTAATTGAGGCTGTATGCTTGACATTTTGCACTTGCACTGCCTGATACATCTACAGTAGGGGTGTACATTTCTCCAGCCAACTGGCAATCTACGAATTTGGAATTTTTCAGCATTTTTAAAGAATACTTGTAGTGTGTCTTAGCAGGTAAAATTTTGACATCGTGTTTATTTTGGTGTATTCAGGGCAGGTTTCGACATGCTGGATTGAACTGTGCCCTTATCACTGAGATTCACTATGTTAAGCTGAATGATTTGGTATAATGTTTACAGCAAATGAATCACATTTAGAGAAGCTGGCTATTAATCTACATTGTTATCCAGATCTACACCTCCTTTAAATGACTTATTTCGACATGACCACAAGTGAATGCCTTCCTAATTCTTATTGAATTCCATCTCGGGCTCCATCTCTGATAGTCTGACCACTGACAAGAGAATTTCTTGTTTTGTTTCCTTGTTCTGTACATATATACTGTGCATTAAAACAAACTGAAGTACTTACAATGGGATCATTTAAATTTTAGGTCTTATCAATTTCCATTTTTTCTGTAAAACTTTTTGGTAATTGGGGAAATATTAAAAATTTATTCTAAGTAAAAAGAAAAAGCAGTACACTAATAACAGTCTTTTTAAATTTGGCTGTGAGCATTTGGGGATGGAATTAAATAGAAATATCATACACTGCCTTACAACAAAAGCATCCAGAAGATATGGTTTGATGTCAACATAGTGTCATACACATTCACACCATTGGTGGGTGTGTAATGTTTAGAGCTGCAGTTCTCTATGACACAATGGCCACTAAAGTGCATTAATGTTGCTCATTTTTATTGTTGGTGCTAGGTCTGGTAGGGTATACAAGCGGCATGTACATTGTCAGGTAGTGAGCGATCATTGTGAGTGACATGGAGATGCTGCATACTTGTGTAAAATAGTGTTATCAGCACCTGGAAGTGTCAGGGGCCTGATTGTGGATCTGTATTTGGTCAGATAGCCGAATCATGCAATAGCAGGATTTGTGGGGCATTCATCTGTGCAGAGGGCCGATGTTGACTGCATGCTAACATAGGGTCAGGCATACTCATTGTCAAGGTTCCAGTTGGCCATGTCTGACAGTCGCAAGTGAGGATAGCCATATTGTCCATCACATCTACACCAGCAATCTGAGGGCAGTTAATGGACTCCCTGCAACATTCTGTGTCATCCCACAGCATTGCTTGGAGACTATCAGTAGCCAGGTTAGGAAATTGCCATCTCATTTGTAGGCTGCCATTAGCACCACAACATAAATGGCTGTGTATGAAGCTGTGCTGTGAATGGGAGGCATGAACCACTGATGAATGGCATCACATTATGTTCAGCAATGAGTCATGGTTCTAAGCCAACCCAGATGACCATCACCGATGGGTATGATGGTCAACTGGGGAAAGGTTCAATTCTTCTAATGCTTTGGAGAGGTATAGCAGTGTTAATCCTGGCATCAGGCTATGGGGGGCCATAAGGTATTACTTGAGGTCATGAGTGGTAGTGATTGAGGGCACTCTTGCAGCACAAAGTACATCATGGACATTTTGTGTTGTAATGTCTCCTCTTTCATGTGACAGTATATGTTGCCATTTTTCAATAGTACAATGCTTGTTTATCCATGGCATGTGTCTCTAAATACTTTCTCCCACATTTTGCCACACTCGTATGGCCAGATAGATCCCCACATGTCCTCAATGCAGTATGTGTGGAACCAGCTTGGACATCAACACTGCCCCAGTTACAGTATACAGTATATCAAGGACAGGTTACAACAGTTATGGATCATCTGTGCCACAGGAGAAGGTACAAAAGGAATTACAGCATGACTTTGCTTGAGGGATGTGTTGATAGGATATGATCAAGGACTCACAGAATTTAACATGCTAGTGGTGGAAACAGGGAGTGGAGCAGGGAGGCTAAGGCTTGAAAGCTTTAGGCAACTGCATGTATGACTAGTTACACAGAAATGAAGATCTTTTCACAGATGTGACTAGCATGGAGAGCTGTATCATATTAGCATTCTCAGCATGTTTCTCATATTTCCTTCATTACATCATTATTCTCAGCTGAAAGTCTCATAATGAACACCCTATTCACTGATCAAAGTATTCCTTGTATGCTTCAAGTTGATCAACTCAATAGTTGTGATAAAAATTTCAGTGGCCAGGCCCAGGATTATTGACTAGTGATTATGAAATAACATTTCACTGAACATCAATTTCTTAAATACGTTACATCAAATATATTTTAATTGTTCCTTGTATTATCAGTATAAAGAAATAGGAGTATAATACAATGTTTGTGATCTCAAATCGCAATGTTATGTGATGAAATTAATGTATCTGCATTGACAGTCTTTCACCAATTTCTTCTGTAGTTTCAGTCTTACTTTTTGGCAATCGCTGCATCGAGCAGTTTCTTAAATTCTAAGGCTCCTGCATGGTTAATTTCTTCATAAGATGGAATTGCTTTCTTTGCGCGCACAAACCAGGATGCAACTTTAGAGTATTTTTTTATATCAAAGCCAAGAATCTGGAAAAAGAAATGATAATTCGGCATATTGACACAGAAATGTTCATAAATCGAGCAGTCAGTTTAAAATGCTAATTCTAAGTCAATATGAGAATACAATTAACGTCCATTTTATGCTTAACATTATTGGAATCCTATGGGAACGTCCAGAAATTGAAATTTAATGAAAATGTTTATACTGGTTATTGCTTCTTTCATAATCTTACAATTAATTAAAATTTCATTCCTTGAAGACTGTATCTATGTAAGGGGATGTCTTTTCATTTTTTAGCATGTAAAATAGTATTGTAACTGCAGTACATGCAAACACTGTGGAACGATGTTTAATCATCATATTTTCCATACATCATGTTTATATGAACCTATTAATAAAAAGCGGTCACAATGTTTTGTTTTGCTTTCTTTGAGTTATGACTGCAGTTTAAATAGAATTCATTCAAATTTTATTTCTGTCCTTTAATGTTCCACTGTGATTGGGACATTGTACACATATTAGTTCTCAAGAGAATGTCCCAATAAAAGTCCGATACACAAAAATGAGAAGATCGATACTCATCTGGTTGAATACTACGCATATCCATAAGGCAAGGGATAAAAAATAGCTCAAATGCATGAATTCTTCAAAAGCTACTCAAGTTTGTGACGTAAAAAATACCAAAACAGAAGTAATATTTCACTTCCTGCAAACAAGCTCTTACCTCTGCTGTACTGACTGATGCCATTAGGGAGAAATCAGCAATAGTGATGGAGTTACCAGCAGCCCAATCGTTATTTTCTAAGAATTTGTTCAGAAACTCAAATGCTTCTTCCAGTTTCTTTAAATTCTCTGGGTTATAACTCCCTCCAGCGAAAATTACAGGATACTAGAACAATGTATTAGATTAATAGTGGCAGAGATTAATCAATGACCCACCCTATAAATATCATTAACTAGGAATTTTTCACATTCAGAAAGCTCACTGTATTTTTTGAGGCTTTCAAATTAGAGTTTTTATGACTATCTGATGAGTGTGATAGTGGTCTGTGGAGTCCTGCTGCGCAAGCAATTGTTATAATTTACAAAATGCAGATGCTGTCTTATCTATACAGAAATAGTATGATGGTTCAAACGATAGTACAGATGTCTAGCAGACTAAATATAAATAAGGAATCTAGAGGGTCACATCAGTTAGATGCAGAAGTTCAGAGTAATGAATACAGTCATTCTTTAGACCTGAGAGTATAATATGAATAAATATGAGAATCAAATACATATCAGTGAATTTTATATTAAGTTCAGCTTGCTTTATGTGCAGAGTAAATTTTCATTCTATAGCAGAGTGTGTGCTGGTATGAAACTTCCTGGCAGATGAAAGGACTTGAACCTAGAAACTTTCCCTTTCATGGGCATTCATTATGGAAACCGTCCTCGTCGCTGTAGCTAAGCCATGTGTGTGCAATACCATTTCTACTGGTAATACTAGTCCTTAAAATTTTTCAGGAGAACTTTGATGGAGTTTTGAAGGTAGGAGATGAGGTACTGGATGAAGCAAAGCAGTGAGAATGGGTTGAGAGTCATGCTTGGATAGCTCAGTTGCCCATGAAAGACAAAGTTCCCCAGCATCAGTCTTCGTTTGGCACATATTTTTAATCTCCCAGGAGGTTTCAGTTTGATTTAAATGGTTTGAAGATCTGAAAACATGCGAATTCATGAACACTTACAGCCTAATTACTAAATAATAAGAATAAAGTAGAGTGTAAACTCACTAATTTTACACATTGTAACTAAAATAAAAAGTCTAATGCTGAAAATATCACAGTATGTACCATTACAAATAAAAGAAAAAAAAACAGAGTTAATCGAGATTGGAATCCTGCAAGGAATTTTTTCAAATAAAAGAATCAATGAAAAGTATAAATGAAGCTCTAACAGATACGTTGATCAGAAATTTTAGCAGTACATGAAACATATATGTGTGTAATCTGTCCACAGATACCAGGCAATTTGTAGCAACTGTAACCCAAAACAAGTGGTAGGATAAAAACTGGCAGCTGGGTGTCTTGAAAGCCCCAGCCATGGGGTGTAAGTAAAATGTGATGATGGTAAGTGGTGTCATATGCCTTTCGTAGGTCAAAAAGACTGCAGTGAGGTGTTGGTATTTAGAGAAAGCCTATCAGACAGATGCTGGGTTTTTATTTGGTTTAAGGATTGAGATGATGATACATTGCCATGGGAAAACAACATTTAGCCAAATACAGTTGAAGATCCTGAGTGGATGGATTATTTCAGTAACATTCAGATGCTGTCTGGGGCCATTTGCATGGTGAATCAAGAGCCTGAAGCAACTTCTATTCAGTGAAATTTCATTATTTAATTTGGCACATGAGGGGTGACGGATAAGAAGATATCTTCAGCTTGCCATTTATTCAAAGTGTAGATGGCTAAGAAGACGACAAAACGCTGTCCCACCATGGGTCACAAGGTGTTCAGCAACTACCGATGCATTGGTAAAAATATCACCATGAAGGAAGAGATCTGGAACAGTTTTTCATCGTTTGCGACCAAGAGGACTACAATGCTTGGCCCACACCTGGGATAAAGAGGGATATGCTTTCAACGAGGGAGTGTATTGTGCCCAACATTACTCCTTACTGTATTTAATTAAACAGTAAACCTTTTTATGAAGTTGCTTAAAAATGAGGAAGATGGTCTGTGAAAGGGTGTCGCTAAGGCATTTCAGGATCTGTCAACAATTCTGAATAGCAGTGGGGCAAAGGGGGAACGAATTCTGTAGAAAGGGAAACAGAAGTTTCAGTGGCATGGGAGATCGCATCACAGACGCCTCCCACAACCCTGCCGATGCAATATCACAGAGAGGAGGCAAAGGCGACAGCAGAAGTATACATTGCCAGTGGACCAATTACCATGTTGGGCTCTTTCAAGAGCCCAAAGTGGTACTTGGTTTACTGAGCAGCTAAAGGGAAGTGACAGTATCGTTGGAAAGTGGTCACTGTCAGAACCACTGTAGCGAATGTACAAGATTGAGATTGTAAGGTCGATACTCAAAAACGTGCTACGGCTGACACTGAAGCGGGTGAGAGTATCCTTATTGAGGATATGCAGATCAAAACTGGAAAGATGCTGGTAGGCCAAAAGGCCTCTACCTGATGAAGTGGTACTTCCCTACAAGAGGTGGAGCACAATGAAATCCCCAAGAGCGAGAAAGGGGGAGAGTTGTTGGATTAAGATGGTCATTTCAAAGCAAGTAAATTCCCCATCTGGAGGTGAATAAATGTTACAGACAATGTCTGTTGGAGTCTGTTGCGCTTGCGCTGCTATCGTTTCCAGCACAGTACAGAGAGGAACCTATTCACTGATGACATCTATGAGAACCAACGTACAGACACTTCCAGATTTTCTCTCAGGAACAGTACAGTACTTCAAAGAGGTGGAGAGTGATCATTGGTTGAAGAAGAAATTAGTTGTAGTTGTTGTAGTTCTGGCAGATGACAGTAATATCTATTGCAGTTCCATTGGATCAATATGTTAGAGATGGTCTGGTCAAGTGTGAAGGGTCCAAGAGGACACGTCGTGCCCCAGAAATGCTGCCTGTCATTTTTGGGGTAGAATAACATAAACGACGAGCAAGGAACGTCACCTTCGAGATTGGCAGCGTGTGTGGGTGTGCGAGTCGGGGGGGGGGGGGGGAGGGATAAGAGGGCGGGAATTCTATACCTCTGGGGTCATCGGAGTAGGTTTCTCCTAAGATTTATTTTTCTTGTCCTCACTCATCATTTTTGACAGTCTAAATTCTTGTCAGAGCTTATCTGCTTTGGGTGTGGGAATGGAAGAAGAATGGCACCTCAGTGACCCTCAGGCTGTGGTTCTAAAGTCGTGGCCTGGTTTCAGGTCTCTGAAGATATCTGCCTACAGAATTCCCGAGAAGGACTCTGTTATCATTAGTCATTGGAGGAGGATGCTGTTACTCCAGCCAGGTGCAGGGAGGGTTCCCAAAGATGTTTCCACAGAAACCATGAAAGGGAAGGGCATGTCATACCAACAGTCGGGTTTATTTGTATGACTACCACATGTCGAAATCAGGGGAGTGAATACACCAGGTACTGCTGACAACCTGGCTACAATGGTGGCAGAAGTTGATATCATTGAGACTAGATACAAAGGTCTCTCACCTTCCTTGAGCAGATTAGCACATTTTGGGACTGAGGATGGTGGCTGTTCCTGCAGTTGACACAGACAGTTGGTTGTATATATCGCTAAGTTTTGTGAAATGGCTGGCGACAGTCTCCTCAAATTGGATCATAAATACACTGGGAAGCTGTATGCCTGAAATGCTGGTATTTACAAAACCACATCAAGGTGGGAAATATGGCTTCACACTGCAGTAGTAACATACGATTTTGCTCTGTTCGAAAAGAGAATCCCCCTCAAAAATGAGGATGAATGCATCTGTATTGTTGACATACAGGAAATATGAAGTTGGTTCCTCACCTCTTCAAGTGTTTGCATAGTTCTTCATCTGTCTGCAGCTTTAGATGGCAAGGAAGAATTGGTACCTGCACCTTGTTGAGGTTTTTGTTTACAAGAGAGTAATATACAGATCTGGTAGGATTTGCCATCTTAATTAAGATGGAACCATTCTGTACTTTGCTAAGGGAAGAGCGTCCACCAAATACATTTTCAGTATTCTCCACAAAACTACTCTGTTGTAGTAGAGAGAGAGGACCTCTATTTGTTCATATGCAAACCATGAACTGAGAGGAGTAATTACCTACATATTGTTTGGAGTGAACCTTCCTAGGGTCGTAACAGCCGGTGCTGAGGTGTGGCCACTTTGAAGAGACTGCAGGGCCAAGCAGTTAATAGCTGATAACAATGGTCACTTCACGACATCAAATATAAGCCATAATGCCGCCTACTTCAAATGGGGACTCTTCCATTAGACACCACACAGCGCTGGTTACTTGGCATGGTGGCTAGAGCCCAGAGATCTGGTGCACCCAGACATTCTGGGTACAGCGCATACTTCCCCACATGGACACTAAACATAAATTAACTCAAATATTTGGTGTAAAATAATGGAACATAGTGGGCAAAGACAGAATCAATGTCCTATAAGCAAGTTAGGTTTTTAGGAGTGAATCATTTCTAGAGAATAAGTTGAAGAAACAATACAATCAGAGAGTACAATTTGCAGCACAGGAATGGAACAGAAAAAGTACACAGTGACTTAGGAGCCAAATGCTTGTCACACAGGTATTCAGAAAGAGAGCTGTGAGCCCCCTGAGAGGGAGGGGGCTGGTATTTGTAGATTAGTAGCATTTGGTAAATAAAAGGTTTTGCTACACATCAAGTTTGACACCCTGTCCTAAATGTTATATTCTACCAGACGACAATTATAAATTGTGGTATGGCTTGCAGAATTTGGTACTATTCACATACTAACAATACTTTCATTGTGCCTTATAAAAAGGTACCTTGTTAGTGCAAGTATCAGAGACGACTTACATAATAATCAGCAAATCTAGCGTAAAGTGTCCCAACATCAAAGTACAGTCTTTGGTTCACCAATCCTCTCTTCTTGGCTTCCTTAGGATAGAGTGAGTCATCTTTGGCATACTTATCCACCAGGTAACCGATTATGGCACGGCTGTTGAAAATTATGGTGTAAGAAGGGTGTCACAAAATACAAAGTTCAAACAAAAAGATCTAAGGATTGTATTCAAATAGATTACTATCACTCTCTTACAGGTATACATTGCTCCTTAACTGTAACAAGACAATTATTTTATAGTTAGCCTATATGTGTCATACAGTAGCATTAAGAATTTCGTCTCTGACCTATTTAGATCAACTTAAAAAAATAGAAAACTGGATAATTACCTCTCCCAAAGGTAAAAGCCATTGTCATCAATTGTAGGAACTGTGTGCATTGGATTCATCTTCAGAAACTCTGGTCGAAGCTGTTCACCTGCCACTAGATTCACATGTTTCAAGTTGAGATCAACACCCACAGCTCTTGCAACCATCTGGACTGCTCTGCAAGGAGCACTGCCCGGAACATAATACAAGTCCATAGAGGGCATACTGGAATGGGAAATAGGACATTGTTAAAATGTTTGCCTAATGTTTCAATCATTATATTAGCATGTAATTTTCTGCTACTAAAACTTTTGTTACCTTGTGGAAACTCAACACTGTCAGTAGTAGTAGGAGATCTAGTAATAATACGGCTGTTAAGATCAAGTACAATAATGCCATAAATGAGAGAAATCGTGGTAGGGAAATGTTGACT